>NW_027266276.1:15082500-15682500 GCF_022045235.1 Haliotis cracherodii | reverse complement strand
ACAGTGTTCTGCACAGGACCATGTAATGCTCAAAAGAGACACACCCTACAGTGTTCTGCCCAGGTCCATGTAATGCCTGGAGAGACACACCCTACAATTTTCTGCCCAGGTCCATGTAATGCCTGGATAGACACACCCTACAGTGTTCTGCACAGGTCCATGTAATGCTCAAAAGAGACACACCCTACAGTATTCTGCCCAGGTCCATGTAATGCCTGAAGAGACAAACCCTACAGTGTTCTGGCCAGGTCCATGTAATGCTCAAAAGAGACACACCCTACAGTGTTCTGCCCAGGTCCATGTAATGCTCAAAAGAGACACACTCTATAGTGTTTTGCCCAGGTCCATGTAATGCTCAAAAGAGACACACCCTATACTGTTTTGCACAGGACCATGTAATGCTCAAAAGAGACACACCCTACAGTGTTCTGCCCAGGTCCATGTAATGCTCAAAAGAGACACACCCTATAGTATAGTGTTTTGCCCAGGTCCATGTAACCGCTGAAGAGACAAACCCTACAGTGTTCTGGCCAGGTCCATGTAATGCTCAAAAGAGACACACCCTATAGTGTTTTGCCCAGGTCCATGTAATGCTCAAAAGAGACACACCCTATAGTGTTTTGCCCAGGTCCATGTAATGCTCAAAAGAGACACACCCTATAGTGTTTTGCCCAGGTCCATGTAATGCTCAAAAGAGACACACCCTATAGTGTTTTGCCCAGGTCCATGTAATGCCCAAAAGAGACACACCCTATAGTGTTTTGCCCAGGTCCATGTAATGCCTGAAGAGACACACCCTACAGTGTTCTGGCCAGGTCCATGTAATGCTCAAAAGAGACACACCCTATTGTGTTCTGCCCAGGTCCATGTAATGCCTGAAGAGACACACCCTACAGTGTTCTGCCCAGGTCCATGTAATGCCTGGAGAGACACACGCTACAATTTTCAGCACAGGTCCATGTAATGCCTGGAGAGACACACCCTACAGTGTTCTGGCCAGGTCCATGTAATGCCTGGAGAGACACACCCTACAGTGTTCTGCACAGGTCCATGTAACGCCTGAAGAGAGAGACCCGAAGAGAAAATTTCTGATTTGCCTTTATGCTTGCCTTGTTGATTCAATTTATTGCGATGACTCAAAACATTTCCCTTTAAACCAACAGCCAAGAGGCAATGGTTGATCTGATCCTAACAGCAAAATAGCTATAATAGCTGTAATTAAGAGGCAAAGTGTTTTTTCCCCCCAAAATTAAGCATATTTGATGTTCATTAAGTCTATTGTACCTTGTTTGTTCTCTAAATTAGAACACTTTCTTCTTTCTCACTGAGTTGAAGCAATGAAGGTAAAGTGATCGAGGTGTTTCTGATTCCGATTCTACAGCCAGTTTTTATGTTTTGTTATTGGTTTCCCACAGTTCTAAGTCATTAGAAGTGACCGGAGCAGTTTTCCCAGTGTCTGGACAAGCACATCATAAACAGTTTACATCATTAACATTTTCTACAGCACTTTCTCAGGTGTGTTGGAATATTTGAGTTGATAGTCTGCCAACAGCTGTGTGCTTGAGTTGAGTCACAAAGTTTTTAGTGTTGGAATTTTTATGTTGCATCCAACCATAGCTTGCAGCATCCTTGCTTTCTTAGCATCATGTGATTGCTGATTCCATCAGATATCTTAAAAGGAGCTTTTTTGGTGTGTTTGTCTAGTCTAATTTGTTGAGGAATCTCATAAGGCCAAAGTGTTATCACTGCATGATTTTCATTTTCAAATTATAGAGTTTATAATAAAAAAGTAGCTGCTCTCTATTTTCATTGCTTAAAGTTGTGTTCAGTCTACCACCTGTGCACATGTACTTGAACAAGAAATACAATGGTTTTGAATGCAAGAAAGAACAAGTAAAGAAAGATTTTTCTTTTTGCATCATTATATAAATCAGAACATTTTCAATAGTTGTCTTCATATTTCATCTGTGGCTTTGGATCTTTAAAGATGCCATTAAAGCTTATGTTCCAGCAAACAATTAACTTCAAGTTGTTGGAGTCTTGCAAACATGATTCAAATAAATAATAGCAAACTGAGATAGAAAATGACAGACAGACACAGACAGATGTGTTGGTTCATCGTTCAGGCCTTAAGGCCAATGGTACAAAAATAGTTTCAAATGTCATCCAGTGAGAGTAACAAAGAGTTTACAATTCTTCCCATATTCTAAATACACATTTGAGATATTTGGCAAGTTTAATAGGAGAATTTGAATCAGAGTTTGAACAAATAGATCTAATGCTGTGACACATGTTGTTTCTTTCTGGCACTTTACATATTTGACAGAATGCATTATCATTATTTAACTCACATTGTCCGATACAAACCTTCTGGATGCCTAAGCTATTGCACCCACTTCTAAATTTGGTTAAAATTCTTCTATAACTAAATGATTCTATATAAGATATTCAACGTAATAAGCGCCCAGGGGGCTCTCAAAATTGAAAATAGGGGGCTCTTATTAGAATATAATTTTGGTGAGAAAAAAAACAGAGTTGAAAGATTGTACATTAACGTGGCTTATGCTGACAGCCTGAAATGATACAAAAGAAAAGTCTGTGTATATTATACATGACAGATATTTTCTAGAATTTAATTGCCCATAATTAAGGGTGCATATAACACACGAGTGCGTATTATACACGAATAAATAAGTCTTGTGTACATTGATCAATCGGAAGGGGTGATAATTAGGATTGTTCACTAGCCAATATATCTGGAAATATCGCCATGGGCGCTTATTAGAGCGGGGCACTTATTACGTCGAATACAAAAAATATTCACATTCTAGAATGGATGTAAAGGTGCTGTAAATTTCTGATGATTGTTGTTGAGCACAGCAGGCCAGTTTTGGGTAACAAAGTCTTTCATTCTCTGCTTGAATGTATACAGAAATCTAATAGGATCACCCATTTCCTGTGCAAACCAAACATACCCAAAACCATGTTGGAATAGTGTCTTTCTTTCATGATGAAAAAAACCAAAACAATTAAATTGAAGTTGTTGGAGTCTTGCACACATGATTCAAATATCTAACAGCCAAATGAGATAAAAGTAAGAGTTTGCATCTATTTTCCTGACTTGCACCATAAATAAGAGTGAAACATGTCATGGCATGTCTGAAGTTTAATGACAGGTGAATTTAGGTTTTCTCCCCACCTGCACATGCCAGTTTCCCTATCCATGTGGCCGGCCATCAACCTCCTTGGGAACACCAGTAACCTCTTGTTACATATTACCCTGGTTTCTGATGACTGTTTATTGTTACTGAACTCCAACTGTGAAAAAGCCATCTGATGAAGGAAGGAGACACCTCTGTCCACCCTAATCACAATCACTTATTTGCTCCTTATCTACTCTCCTTGTAGAAAACTGTTTCTACAGTCTTGTTTCGTGAACAGACCAACTTCCCAGCGTTGTATTTTGCCTTTCCTATTCTTGTTTCCCCTATACTGGTTCTCCCCAACTCAAGTCCCAAGCTTCTTCACTCACTTGAGGAAACAGAATCCTGATTAAGGCATCGTATCACAACAGTGTAGATCTCTTGCTCATGCTATCAACCACCCATTTGTCCAGTCCAGACTCGTTTACTTACAGGTCAGTCATATAGCTAAATATATTGCTGATTATATTCGTTTTTGAGAAACCTGAATCAGATATGTTTGTCAGATTGCTTTGCTCAGTCATGTAATGAATTTTGAAACAATGATGCTGATTTGCTAATCAGAAAGTTCATCTGATATGACCTCCAATGTCATCAGATCTTCACACACAGAGGTATCATATCGGAGTAAAAGATCTGATTTTAATGAGATTAGTTACAGATGAAAGTAATAGACAACACATGCTTGTTCTGTGGAACTGATTACATGCCTTTTGTAATTGTATGTGAAAATATTCTGGTGTAACCTTGAGTAGTGCTTTACATATCTGTAACTGTAATACAATATCTATCAGTGTTCATAACTAATTCTTCAGTTCAAATTGGATATAACTCTTAATTGAAATTATTATACTTGCATGCAAAGATGTACGCATGAAGTATTGAAGGTCAGTTGAAAGTGTTCAACCTGATCTTTTTGTTCTTACAACATCTGACATTAAACTGTCTAACACTGAATTACGCACCTTTTAACAGACCACCATTTGGCAATTAAGGTAATTGTCAGTAAATTATATTTATTTGGAAATAATTTAAAACACTTCTGGTTTCTCTTTGTCTTCTTATGTTACCTTTCTCCCTGTCTTTCAACACTGAAGTGTCGGCAGCACATGGCCTCAATTAGATGGCATCTAATCTAAATAAAACTGCTCGGAGACCTGGAGCTGCAAAAAGCCAAGAGGCGGGCTTATTCAACACCTGTAGTAGATCCTCCTGCCATCTTCTTATGACTGGGACCTGGGCCGCTTTGGAAGTGGAGCCCAGGTCGGAGTTAAATGATCCAGTTGAAAAGAAAATGAGACTAAAATCCAATTAATAAATGTTGACTTGTGTTATTTCGATAAGGACTTGGAGCCTAGCAAACAATTTCACGTGACAATGTTAAGTATAAGTTTTGACAATGTTGTGATAGTATGTCCGTACAACGTTGTTCTGTGGACTCCGTTTCCGTTTACGTTGTCATAACGTTGTGTGCCAACGTTGTTTTATGTCACTTTCACGTTGTCACAATGTTCTGGGAATGTAGTTATGTTGTATTTTACGTTGTGGTAACGTTATAATATGAATGCAACGCTATACTCGCGTAAATGTTGTCACAATGTTGTCTACTAAAGTTGTGTTGTTAGTGTTGTGTATGTATTATGTTATTTGTCCGACCCGCACATTGGAGGAACATCAAATCTTCAGTACATAACAAAATCGCAGTTGGCTCAATCACTGTTTAATGTGGAACTGGCACTGCCTCACACAGCTGCCCAGGTTACAACAACATAATGACGTCACACCTAAAGTGACGTCACTGCACGTGCGCATTGGCGCACTTACAATGTAAACATACCTAACATGCACAACAGTTAGCTTGGAGGTGTCCAGCACTCTTACTGGTTTTCGTTACAGCTGACAAAAATGGAGGTTGGTAGTAAGTCTTTGAGATTGGGCTTAATGTGTGTTCTCATAGCCCAATAGGGTGGACGGTACTGATTCTGTCAACCACTAGATTTCCTGATTTGATTCAAGGGTTACTTAGAATATTGCTCACTCTGGCATAACACAAAATCCACTCACTCACTTATTGTTAACACCTCTAACAGGTCTCTCTATGATTGTCAGGCCTCAGTGTTAAATTCTTATCCAGGGAGACAAATGGCTCCTTAAGTTTTTGTTTTTTTAAGGAACAAAACAGTATTTTAAGGAGGCATGAAAATATATAGGGAACCAATTTTACAATTGGTAAAAGAACTGAAGTCATACAAAATCCATTCTACTGATAAATTCCAATCAACATGTACTACTCTGTTTTTCAAATAAAGTAGTTATGTAGTCAAACTCTGTTGTGTCTAGGCAAACACTGGAGTGGTAACTAATAAAGATTCCCATGACTTTCCAGATTATCTTAGTTAATCCTAAGCGAAGTGCAAGTCGATGGTATTAATCAAATGTCTTTTCAGAGTAAGACACCTCGCTTCTGTTCGTCTGTCAGTGTGGGTTACTGCAGTAAAAATTCAAAGTTAAATCAGCACTTTTAAAAAATCTGGCAGAGCTTCGGCGCACCCAGTCGGATAAAAAACTTCACCCCCAATCGCCCAGACACAAAGACAAACTGTGTCAAGCTTGCAATGTCTGACCCTTTCCCCATCATGTTGAAGCATATTAGAAACAAATCATACCTTGCACTTACCTTTTGTTAAAAACACAAGACAACATAGTAAACATAAGACATTAATGCAACAGATAATATTGTCGTGTCATGAACAATAATAAAGGAATGATGCTGAAAACACTGATCGAAAACAGGACAATGATATTTGTTACCTGGTTTCTGTACATTTTCAGGTTGTCACGAAAGGTTATGAGAGCATTTCACTGGTCATTAGCAAAGCTATTAATCAAACAAGATTACAAACCAGACGTATTTGCGATCTGGAAGTTCACTTAAGACTTGTATCAGTAGTACCAACATTGAAACCAGTTTAAATAAGCAGACAACGTTGCACATTCAGAACTAATATTCATTAATATTTCTAGACTAAACCATCATTTCCACTGTGTCATGGTCTCACTGACTGTCTGTTTTTTTTAGGTAGGGCAATCTGATTCATTATCCAAACCTCTTTGTTGTTGTTTAAAGGTTGGCAAATTTTGAAAAAAACTTTCCCTGTATCAGCCGCCATGTTTTATTAACCTTTGCTAGAATATCGGTACTGCACATGCGCAAACATTAACTTCATACAGCGTTGTGAACTCTTAACACTAGCGCAGTGATTAATAACCTTAAAAGGCTGCCTTCAATCAATGGGTGGAGCTTGTTTTACCGCACTACTTTGTTTCCTAATATATATATAGATTTTTTGTACTGTTGCTTCGATCATGTCAGTTTTAAGACCCAAAACATTTTACTCGCAAAACTCGAGTTATGACCATACGCAAACTGGTGACTGACTTGAAAATAGTGATCGCAAAATACAAAAATAGATCACTATAGCGACCAAATTAGTAAAAAATTGAGGTCTGATTGTCCATGTCATGATGTTCGATGTCATGTGTACAGAGACTGCACCTGTGGTCTTGTGGTAGAGCGTCGCCCTCAGAACGGAAGGTCCAGGATTCAATCCCCAGCCGTGTCATACCAAAAGACGTTAAAAGATGGTACTTCTTGTTACCCTGTTTGGCGCCGGCATTAAGGGGCTCAAACAAGGATTGGTCGGCTCGGAGACCAGTATGCTGGACAACACACACATGCAGGCCTGCAGGCCTGCCCACCTGCATGCACGCACTTGTCGCAATATAAGTGCAATAATCTTGGATGCAACGTTAAACCAAATTTCATGTCACCTCATGGGTACAGGTTAATAGTTTCAGCGAAAACTTAGATGTCAACAAGGAAGATCTTACGAAAGATGCTTATCTTCATCTTGCTATCCATGCAGCTAATTAATTCATCTTAAAAATAGTTTCATATGTCTGGCTCTGTTTTCAAATAGCATTTGGAAACATTACAAGCAATATTATTAAACATCTGGGCTATTTTTTACCTTGTTGATAAACAAAAGCAAGTTATCCCCATCAACCTTTTTATATCCTGTATTTGGTGTAATGACAATATACAAGCTTCCATATGCTGTATGGTAGATTATTCCATTACATCATACATGATGTTGTTACAAGGCTGTGGATGTGATCTTGATAGTGTGCTCTGTTGGTTGTAGTTCTCTTTATAGTCAGGGTCACAGATGGCCCTGTCGTTTAAGGCACTGCCAATTGTTGTGAAAGGTAATGTCCCTTAATTGCACCAGGACCTGCTGATTGTGGGTAATAATCCTCTGTTTTTCAGCACTGTACCTGTGAAGGTGGATTTCTTGAATGTGGTAAATGTCAAAGAACAAGTTAAGCTTTCCGACTATATCTGTTAATCTGGTCTTGTTACTATCATAGGACTGCATAAGTCTTAGTTCATCGTTATGCCCCACCTGCCACTAGTGTGCCTGCACAGGCTTGTTATTCCCCGTCAGGAAGTGGAAGGGGGATATAGAAATGGGTGCCGTCCGGCCGTCACATTTCGTTTCCGGAGCAGATCTTGAAAACCGTACCATATTTCTTCACCAAACTTGGCACATAGATAGATCCAGTGGTGAACTGGTGCCTTTTGATAGTTTGGATTTTTTTAAAAGTTATTTTGAGTTTCCATGGCAACGACTTTGATTTAGACTGAAAATGGCGGTAGTCCTCGTTTCCAGAGCAGATCTGGAAAACCGTACCATATTTCTTCACCAAACTTGGCACATAGATAGATCTAGTGGTGAACTGGTGCCTTTTGAAAGTTTGGCATGTTTAAAAACAATATTTTTTTAGTTTCCATGGCACCGACTTTGATTTAGACTGAAAATGGCAGTAGTCCTCGTTTCCGGAGCAGATCTTGAAAACCGTACCATTTTTCTTCACCATATTTTGCACATTGATAGGTCTAGTGGTGAACTGGTGCCTTTGGATAGTTTTGGAATTTTTTTAAAAGTTATTTTTCGAGTTCCCATGGCAACGACGTTGATTTAAACTGAAAATGGAAGTAGTCCTAGTTTCCGGAGCAGATCTTGAAAAACGTACCATATTTCTTCGTCATACTTGGCACATAGATAGGTCTAGTGGTGAACTGGTGCCTTTTGAAAGTTTGGCATGTTTAAAAACAATATTTTTTTAGTTTCCATGGCACCGACTTTGATTTAGACTGAAAATGGCAGTAGTCCTCGTTTCCGGAGCAGATCTTGAAAAACATACTATATTTCTTTACAAAAAGGCCCAGTGAACATAGTTCACAGGAGCTAATGCATTGCACACACCCGACATGTCATATTGGCTGGGGATGTGAGTATTTCATGCTTGTTAAACTGTGACTGTATTCATAGATCCCAAACACCTCATGCCAGTTGTCATAAGGGCATTTAAATTTAGGTTGTCAAACTGTGTGACCCTGCTTGCTGGTGTGGCCTGTACCAACCACTGATTTACCTGTCCCAGACCCATTTACAGACTATCATAATGAGTAATATTGCTGACGCATTCACTCACTCACTCACTCACTCACTCACTCGAATAAATGGGATCGGGTGTTCAGGCTCGCTGACTTGGTTGATGCATATCATCGATCCCAATTGCGTGGATCGATGCTCATGATATTACTCACTGCATTGTCTGGTCCAGACTCGATCATTTACAGACCGCCGTCAAAGCTGGAATACTGCTGAGTGTGGCGTTAAACACTCTCACTCACTCACTCACTCACTCACTCACTCACTCACTCACTCACTCACCATATTATTAATACAGCTGGCATGGTGAAACATCCCAGTCAATCATGCAAATAATCTCCTACCTGAGGTAGTTCATTTTGAGTCAGTTGTGTCTGGGGTGACTTGTAAAGACTGAGCATGATGCTCTGCGGTACAGCCAAGTGTTTCCCCTCTGCTGAATAGTACCCTACTGGACTGGTATAAAGGCTAGATTCCTTGTTTAGTGTGTTGTATGGTGAATCACCCGCAGACTGTAATGTATTATCACATTACTGACACAGCATTGCTAATATATCATCAACATGAGTATTTCCAGAAAGATGTTGATCTGTGCTAGGAAGATGGGCCAATCAGGAAACACTTGCAAACAATGTGGATGTTTCTGCTGTTCATGCACACACCTGCTTAATGTTAAGTAACAGATCTTGTCAATTGTTCAATGAAACATGAAATAAATAACTTAATTTTGTTTATATTTTGACTCTTCATGTGTCTCATTGGAAATTGTGTTCCCCCTAGCTACTTATTCTCTCTGCTTTCCTACAGCTGTTAAAGTAGTTTGCTGGCCTAAATTATCGTTTAAATTTTTCTCTAAATGTTTTGTTTATGGATCATCTGCTTATGATGTAGCTCACTGTCTGATATTGAAGCTCATTGTTGTTACTTGTAGATCTCTGTCAGAGTTCAAGTTATCTGCTTTTTTTGTAGAACCCTGGCATTTTGGCTCATTACCATTGTTGTAGTCTCCATCCCAGTGTTGTAGCTTTCTTGCAGTGTTGTAGTCTCCATGCCAATGTGGCTTTCTTGCAATGTTGTACTCTGCATGCCAGTGTTGTAGCTTTCTTGCAGTGTTGGAGCCCTCTTGCAGTGTTGTAGTCTCCATGCCAATGTGGCTTTCTTGCAATGTTGTACTCCGCGTGCCAGTGTTGTAGCTTTCTTGCAGTGTTGGAGCCCTCTTGCAGTGTTGTAGTCTCCATGCCAGCTTTTTTTGCAATGTTGGAGCTATCTTGCAATGTAGTAGCTTTGTAGTAGCTTTGTAGTAGCTATCTTGCAATGTAATAGCTCTCTGCAATGTTGTAGTCACCATGCCAGTGTAGTAGCTCTCTTGCAATATTGTAGCTTTCTGGCAACATAGTATCCCTCTTGCAATGTTTTAGTCACCATGTCAATGTGGTAGCTCTCTTGCAATATTGTAGCTTTCTGGCAACATAGTAGCCCTCTTGCAATGTTGTAGCTTCCTGGCAACATAGTAGCTCCCTTGCAATGTAGTAACTCTCTGCAATGTTGTAGTCACCATGCCAGTGTAGTAGCTTTTGCAATGTTGTAGCTTTCTGGCAATGTTTGAGCCCTCTTGCAATGTTGTAGCTCTATGCAATGTTGTAGACACCATGCCAATGCAGTAGCTCTCTTACAATGTGGTAGCTCTCTGCAATGTTGTAGCTTTCTTGCAATGTTGTGACCATGCCAATGTAGTAGTTGTCTGCAATGTAGTAGTTCTCTTGTAATGATGTAGCTTTCTTGCCATGTTGTAGTGACCATGCTAATGTAGTAGCTCTCCTGCAATGTAGAAGCTCTCTTGCAATTTTGTTGTTCCTTCCTGGCAATGTTCTCTTACAGTGTTATAGTGTTCTCGCATTGTTGGAACTCTCATGCTATTTTGTAGTTGTCTGGCATTGTGTCTCAATCCAGTGCTATTGTTTTCTGGCAACTTTGTAACTCTTAACCTACAAATGTAATAATCTGAATGACCTCTATGTCACACAATTGATGTGTTGTAGGAGCAAATAAAACTCCTGTACTTTGTTCATTTGTTATTTCAAGGTAAATGTGTTTGGGAGAATAGACTCTTGTTATTTAAGTTCCTCAACAGTATGTTCCTTTGCTTCTCATTGCATTAGGGGCGGTCAGGTAGCCTCGTTTGCTCATCACGCTGAAAACCTGGGTTCGATTCTCGACATGGGTTCAATGTGTGAAGCCCATTTCTGGTGTCCCCCTGCGGTGATATTGCTTGAATATCGCTAAAAGCGGCGGAAAATAAAACTCACTCTCATTGCATAATTGATTCCATGGAAAGGCCATTAGCTAAAAATAAATCAGAGCAAACATCATCTGTTGAATATTTTTGAGTTCTTGGAGCAAAAACAATGTGTCTGAATAAGTTTTTGGGTTGGTTCTTTGGCTTGAAGATGTCTTCCTCCTGTACAGTCGTTCTGATGTGTCTCTATGTAAACAGATTGACTTAATATGACACCATTACACTGATTCAGCTCTTCTCTAGGTCTGTCTATACAGTTGGCATGTGTTTATTTTCAATATCCACAAGAAGTGTGCATGTATGATATCCTGGCTCCACCTGAAAGTGTGACGCGTGTCACTATCCGCCACTAATCTTTCAGTGTTGTTTAAAGGTTACATCTATTGTTGGAGCCGAAATTATACCCCAGTTTTCCTACCTGGACTCGTCAGTTTCTATTTCTAGTTTCATGATGTCTGTTTTGAGTAAAAATAAATGTCAATAATTGTAAGGTGTGTGTGATTAAGTATGGTGTGTGCACATGCTGATATGTACACTGCAATGGCTTGATAAACAGAATGGTTAACATGTGTCGATGTTGGGAAACGATACCACCTGAGAATAGCTGTAGGGAATACACTATCTGATGACTTCTGTATGTGATCTGCCTTACAACTGTTTGAAAGATGAACTTAAGAAACAATTTGCAAAATTTGGAAATTTGTCAGTTTTTCACCGTTAAGATGTCCATTTCCATTTACTAAAAAAGAGAAAACATTCCAAGATGTCTGTGAATGTCAGAAGGCATAATAGTGGAGAGAATCACAAAAGCCACAGAGTAACTTCTCTAGCTAGGCTGGCAGGCATGTTCCCATGATTTATGACAGTAATCACCATTGTTGGGATCAGGATGTTTTCCAACATGCATGAAGAAGGTTTGGCTACCATAACAAGATAAACACAGGTTATCATAGGAAGCTATGCAGTATAATATTCCTACAAGGTATCTTCTTCATGTTTAACATGAATACAACCCTAGCTTCCAAGTGAACTACTGCTTTGTGTATTACAATATTGTGGTTCTGTCTGCTATAGAGGCAGGGTTACCCACTTAGAATTGGTGGACAAAGTAGAAAGATATTAATAGTCCAGTAGTTTCTTGATAGATATGATTGCCATGGGTTTGAATCTCAGATTCAAATGGTAAATTACTGTTCATCATACCAGTTCTCATGGTAATCACCAAAGAAATAAACATCTACAACCTGTGTTATATCAAGCTTTCTGCCCACTTGAAGTTGACACAGCATAATATAACAGTCAAAGCAGTTTCATCTTCCCGAGGCAAGGGAGTTAACCGATGATAAAAGTTCTGTTTCCACCCTTGCCAAACTAGGCTGGAATTTCTGAGTTATATTTTGGCTGGCCTCATGAGTCTATGCAAGTCCAAACCGAAATTGTGTCACAAAATCGACATCTGGTTTGATTTTGGGCGATTGCAGGATTCGCAAAGCATGTGTATTGTCACCTGGGATCTACAGATATTTTCCAATCTTTTTCATGTTTTGTTCAACTTTCTCAAGTGATTTGATTGTGCCTCAAGAGGTAAGACCTGTTTATTACAATATAGATCTTGATTATCGAGCAGATTGTCTTGGCTTGGCACTGCCATTTTGTGTGAAGTAAATGCAAGTGATATGAAAGGTAGATTCTGATTGGTTAATGCAAGGGAAATAACTTGTAATAGCCACTGGTGGCACTACAAATGAGGAACAAAATTTCAACCTAGTTCAGTAAGTGTGGAAATCAAACTTTTTTGTTTTGTTAACTCCCTTGCCTCCCTTGAAAGAAGAATTGGTAATAAATAGATACCAGGCTTAATAAGTTACAGTGTGCTCCAATTTGTGTGGACATTTCTAACAAATCATGGAAATCCCTGACTATGAGAGAAGGCAAAACTGTCTTACTTATATGTGCATAATTGTTTTAAACTGCATTACGACTCCATCAATAAGGAAACCATGTGACAGGTTGTCAACATTGAAAACCTGATATGTTCAGACATTTTTCCTTTGAATGTTCAATGTACCAAATGATTTCTAAAAAACAGATGAGCTACAAATCCTCATGTCATTGCCTTTATAAAACCCCAGATTCACGTTTATCAAGACTGATTTAATGCAGTTAGGGGGTTTATCTTTAAGGACAGGACTGATGAGGCTTCAGATAGACTTCATTGTTTGACCAAATGCCCTTCAATCATTTAAAGGGTTGGTGGAGCACCCTAGTGGTTACAGTGTTTGCTTGTCACCCCAAAAGCCAGGATTTGATTCCACACTGAGGTACAATGTGTGAAGCCCATTTGTGGTAGGCCCTGTTATGGTATTACAGGAATATTGCTGGAAGCTTATTAAAGCCCTTTCTCACTCACTCATGTTCGCAATGTACATGCTTTTATTTTATGAGCATCATGTTTGTTAGATCACTACCCATGTGACAACCAACATGATTTCTGACTGCTGCATAAATACCCTGTTTTTCTGGGTAAGTGACAGAACATCTGCACTGTTGCATTTTGTGATTGTATATTTTTCCATCACAGGAAATGGCATGCAGTAATCTCAACCACATGCAAAAATTGATAGCAATAAGTAATAAGTGTTTGTATATTGGCGTTGTATGTCTAAAGATAAGTGTTGAAGCAGGAGGCAAGGTTTTCCTTGGTGGTGATGACACCAGATTGGTATGTGGATGTGGTGAGGAAAGTCAATCTGCCAACTCCAGGCTATCTCCGAGGTATGAGAGAAGAGCATCCTGCCTGTTTCCCACGGTGAGGCCGAGGAACCGGGTGTGATTCACCCCCACACAATGCTAGCCATGTCCCCCCACACAGCGCACACACATGCATGTGTGCGACCAAACGCCTCCCTGTGTTGACTTAGATAGGCAGCTATACATGGCAGATATGCTGGCAGAACTCATCTACCGTAACGCAAGAAGTGTCCTGTCACAGATGTGGTGTTGTCATTCCACTTGCAAAACACATTAGCTTACCTGCTGCTGTCAGAATAGGCCCCCATCCCAGTTTGTCCTGGGGCCGAGTGATGAGCATTTAATGCTTGCAATGTGTGATGGCTCATTGCTTGTCATTGTACACTTGACACCAAGGACCAATGCTCCTTCTATCAACCATTGGTCAGTCAAGTGCAGCCTGGATTAGTTGAGGCACTTACAGAATTTAGCTGACAGGCGTAAATATTCACTCATCTGTCTGAAATGGGATCCTGATAGCTGAGGTTAGGCAGTTAATAGCTTTGAGTCCATGCATTTCATTTGCAGCCCCTGTTTATTGCTTACATTTCCAGAAATGTAAGATTCATGTATGCATTCTGCAGTAGCCATATATATACAACCACTGGTTGCTGTCTACCATTTGCTCTGAATTTGGAATTTTAGAATTCTGTTATGGTTAAAATATGTTTATTCATTGTTAATAATTCAAAGGGTGAGTTCTTCATAACAAAAAGGGTGTTGAAAAGTATCCGTGCTTGAATCGGTCTCTCAAGATCTTTTTGTTAACTATGAAACAATGGATGCTGTCACAGAAGTACAAGGGTTTATGTACTGTCACACAACAAACTGGTTTGTGTTTGCTGTCACACATGTGATGCATTCATTGCTGTTCCTACTATGTCTTGTCGGTGTTCTATTTCCAGGAAGTTAACCACATACCTACACTGCCAAAGTGATTTATTTAATATCAAAGAGGTTATTCAGCATCTTGACAGGCAAATGAACAATGTCTTATTCAAGGACGAAGAAAATGGGTCCTTTTTGTCTTTTGGGAAATGTTAAATTAAGGTATAGAAATATTTGAAATACTGGTATAAAAATATCAGACATATTCAAATGGCTGTTAACTAGTTTTTTCCCTCCTAAGCACTTGCATGTTTTGGATTTTTTCCAAGTTTAGATCATATCTAGAAACAGGTTCATGACCCTAGACTTTTTACGGTATGTTTGTGTTGTCTTTATCTAAATCTCCTAAGAAAGTCAGCTTGGATCAAAGACATGCCCTTATTTTAAATATAAGTAAAATGCTAACTGAAAACTTCTAAACTCATCCTCAATGAAATAGATACTTTCAGATTTTGCGCATCTTCACATATTCTAACATGAATGTGGAAATTACTCAAATCTGATTGTTCAGTTAAAGATCCGGGGTAGAATAGGTCTTCAGCAACCCATGCTTGCCGTAAAAGATGACTTTGCTTGTCCTAAGAGGCGTCTAATGGGATCGGAGGGTCAGGCTCACTCACTTGTTTTGATGCATGTAATCATATCCCATTTGCATGGATCGATGCTTATGTCGATCACTGGATTGGCTGGTCCAGACTTGATTATTTACGGAGTGCTGTCATAAAGCTGGAATATTGCTGAGTGCAGCATTAAACAACCAGAAATAAACATACATAAGAGGTATCAAATCACAATAACTGCCTCTGATTGACAATCAGAATTTTTTTTTACCAGTTTCATAGTAGAATGTAAATTGATCTCAGTGTTGAGCAAACACCCTTAATAAGCTTTTTTTTCAAAAACTTCTTTAAAATTTCCAAGCGGTTTGAATTAACTCAGAATACAATCCATGTAATTAATTATGTGTGAATTTATTGACCATATATTTGACTGCTAGTATTTTTCAGTCTTGTTCAAGAAAGCGAAAATGTAGATAAAATATATTGAAGAACTTATTCATGATATATCATCACATTTCCCTTTGAAAATAGGTTGATATGCATAATCAGTATCTAGTGACAATCAATTCTCTCTCTCTTATTTGACACATACAACTCTTCAAATTCACTTTCCTTATTTTTGGTGACATTTTTACGGTATTTATATTGCACATATGTTTACACAGCTTGCTCAAAGACTTTTGGTTTATTTTCCCCCGCCCAACAAAGTTGGCATGGGATATAGAAACGGGCTCCGTCCGTCCGTCCGTACGTTTCGTCCATCTGTCCATCAGGTTTTGTTTCTGGAGCATAAGTCAGAAACTGTTCAATATTTTTTCATGAAACTTTGCAGGTCTGTCAAGTACATGCTGAACTGGTGCCTTTTGCTATTTAGAAATTTTAGAAATGTTTATTTTTTACGTTTCCATGGCAACAAGATGGACTTAGGTTCTGTGAGGGTAGGGTTCGTTTCCGGAGCATAACTCATAAACCGTTCAATATGTTTTCATGAAACTTTGCAGGTCTGTCAAGTACATGTTGAACTGGTGCCTTTTGCTATTTAGAAATTTTAGAAATTTTAATTCTTTACATTTCCATGGCAACAAGATGGACTTAGGTTCTGTGAGAGTAGGGGTCGTTTCCGGAGCGTAACTCGTAAACCATTCAATATTTTTTCATGAAACTTTGCAGGTTTGTCAGGTACATGCTGAACTGGTGCCTTTTGCTATTTAAATTTTTTAGAAATTTTTATTTTTTTATGATTCCATGGCAACAAGATGGACTTCTTTTTTTTACAATTTCCATGACAAGTTCCACCTTGTTTATAAAAAGTTAGGGTTTGTTAAGATTTAATTATGTCATAAATTCTGCATCAGGGGTGGGGGATATAGCCACGCTAGTGGAAAACTCTTGTTTAACTACTTAATATTTTGATTTTTCAGGGTTTTTATTCCTAGTATTAGAGTGCATGGTTACAATAACAATAGCAAGATTAAAGTCAAGTTAACCAGGGATTCAGAAATAGAAAAAAATATTATCAATATCAATGAAAAAGGAAGAGGGCAGACTTCTAAATTGCTAATCACAAAGTGACCACGATTGATCAAAAGTATTTCCTTTTGTTGGCACACATGCACTCCATAGGGCACACTTAAACATGTTTGTGACTGCCCTGTGGCACACTTTAGAAAACTATCACTGAAGTAAGAAAGCTTTCTTATCATTTCATAAGTAAATTTAGATGACAGCCTATTTGGAAAACAAATAACACAAGCTATATTTGGAGGTGTCCTTTATGCTATAGCTGAGCATGTCATCTGTTGAGTGGTTCGATGCTGGGCTAAGAACATTCCTGGGTTTAAAGGTTGGGCCGTGCTCCACAGTCTGTTGCCCATGTCCAGGTCTAGACGTTGTAATCAGTGCCCTGCTCAGGGCGGAGCCACTGTCAGCGTTAACTTGGGTAAGCATTAACTGCTTCATTGATATCCATACAAAGCAACATAAAAGGTTGTTCAAACAATTTATTCAACGTTGCTAGAACTGCCAAGTGGCCTGAACCTTGTCACCATTAAAACACAACTGAAACAAAACAGGAAGTGTGCTGCCCGAGATAATATCACAAAACTGTTCCCAAGTAGTCAAGACAACAAATAGTGGTACACTTACATAATGCTGGATACCTGTCAGCCATATTTGTTTGATGCTTCTAAATAGGAGGATAAAGCTGTAAATAAGCAGAAAAAATGACCCTGTGTGCATTTGTATGGTTTAATATGATTATGCCACGAAGTTCCATAATGATGTGTGGCAGTCTCATCAGTTACATGCAGCGGGGCCACATTTCAATAGATAACATGTAGCATTTTTGTATTAACTATCATGACTGAAAATGACAAAGCTTTTATTACAATGACTTGTGTGTGGGGCAAGCCTCCCCACACCCCTCTTAATTTAGCGAAGGTATCCGGTATGCTGCAATCTAGCCCAAATGGTACTCCATGAGAATCATGTGGTTGGTTGTAGTGATGGTGTCTACTTGGTGGTATCTAGCTATGTATGGGTATTAATGTACTGTCACAGAAAGAGCAAGCTCTAGTTCTGTTAACACCTTTCTGTTTCCCTACATGTTGCTACTTGTGTGAGTTCTTTGAAAGTTGTGTGTCAGACATTGGCCTATTCCAACCAAATAATAAGGTTGATAAAATTTGACAATTAAATTTAAAGATTTTAATTTTTTTTACAAAGATTTCTGGACAAGTTCCAATCATATCTAAACGATGTTACAAAACAACTCCAATGCACTCACATGTATTTGTTCATATCTGCTAAGTTTTCCCTCCAAGACATATTTTCTCCGCAAAACTACCAGTACCACTCATCGAACTTGGTGTGACTATTTCCTTCACTTGATTAAGGAACTCACCCAGTCACTTTTCTACGGTTATTCTTGCTAACTCTCCCCGGTTTGTTGACTTGAAAGTAAGCTAGAGGCACAGGCAGCTTGGGTTGCTACTACAGCCGATGGTGACCCCGGTTTGTTGACTTGAAAGCAGTGTGTAAACTTGTTGTAAGCTAGACAACAGAAGTGCAGGCAGCTTGGGTTGCTACTACAGCCGATGGTGACCCTGGTTTGTTGACTTAAAAACAGTGTGTAAACTTGTGAGCTGGAGGTGCAGGCAGATGCTGCTACAGCCGATGGTGACCCCGGTTTGTTGACTTGAAAGCAGTGTGTAAACTTGTTGTAAGCTAGACAACAGAAGTGCAGGCAGCTTGGGTTGCTACTACAGCCGATGGTGACCCTGGTTTGTTGACTTAAAAACAGTGTGTAAACTTGTGAGCTGGAGGTGCAGGCAGATGCTGCTACAGCCGATGGTGACCCCGGTTTGTTGACTTGAAAGCAGTGTGTAAACTTGTTGTAAGCTAGACAACAGAAGTGCAGGCAGCTTGGGTTGCTACTACAGCGGATGGTGACCCTGGTTTGTTGACTTAAAAACAGTGTGTAAACTTGTAAGCTGGAGGTGCAGGCAGATGCTGCTACAGCTGATGGTGACTCAGACTGTCTGTGACTGTTCTGCAGAGTTAGACGGCACATGATGAGGCAAAAACTGGTGATATTTAGACTCAATGAGAAAAACAGATTGCAGACATTGACCTGCGTGACTGAAACATACAAAACATGAATGGAAATCTGTGTGCTATCAGAATTTGATTTGAGGCTTCATGATCTTAGATTACATTGGCAATAAGCAAAGTATGGAATACAAAAGGGTGTATAGATGTGTCCATCTAAATAAAACTGCGTAGTTATTGATCATATTCAGGGATCAAGCTGGCTTATTCATTTTAGGGGGCCAGGGAACTCACAGGTTAAATAATGGGGGTCTCGCTTGGTGGCCCAGAAGAATGTTAAAAATGAACTTCTATAGGATTTTTCGTTTTCAAATAACATGTTTACTTCATCGAATGATCTGATTAACTTGAAATTTTTCATAAGTGGCAAAGCCATGAGTGTAAATGTATACTTTGTCGGGTCACTTGATGAGATAAACATGTATTTTTTGACCAGACAAAACAAATGTTTGTTTTATTAAGTATTTTCTTTCTAATTTTCATGATCTTTTGCTTTCTGAAAGCCATAGTGTCATTGAGGCAGACTGAAAGTATACTCACAATGTTATTTCACTCCAAAGAGATATTGATTTTATATTTCTGATAAATACATATTAAAACAATGTTACATTAAAAATAAAACTTTATTCATTGCTTGTTTTTATAATAATTTACCATTAATATCATTTTTAACATTTACTCATGTTGGTTTTCCGAAGAGCTGCATTGTGAGGTTTCATGCGATCACCATACGATTCTTGATACATTTTTAACTGTAACGATACTAGACAATACACTTGCTATAATAAATTACATATACGTATCTTGATATGTATCATATCGTGATCTATGTATCATGCTTTGTGTTGTGATCTTTCTGTATCATTTCATCAATATGGAGACAGTACTCTACCACAAGTGACATAAAATTGGGCATGTTGAGAGGCCATTTTTTAAAATAGATATGGAATTCCCCAACTGAAATGAAACTACCAGCATTCGACTGTATATCGTATTTTTAAATAATTATGTGCAGAAATTAAAATTGGTAAGTAACAAATTATGAATCACAGCTTTCATTACAAAACATGC
Source organism: Haliotis cracherodii (assembly GCF_022045235.1). Taxonomy (NCBI): domain Eukaryota; kingdom Metazoa; phylum Mollusca; class Gastropoda; order Lepetellida; family Haliotidae; genus Haliotis; species Haliotis cracherodii. Next base: position 15,662,564 of record NW_027266276.1, on the reverse strand, counting down.
ATACAGTTTTCTGCATCCATTTCCAATGTTTATGTTTATAGGATGCAGGAGTTCTCATCCAGTAAATCCCTGACACAGTGTTTGAACATAAACAAGGACAATAAACAAAGGATGATGCAAAGAAAGCTCTTGTAAAAGTGTCATCACTATCTTTGCAGTAAAACTGAACATATGTATTGTGTAAAAAAATGCTTAAACATAGTCTGACACAAATGAGAAGTGTATTACTGAATGATCAGTAACTCAGTAATACTGCTCATTTCGACAACGTTTCCACTGGTCCAAAGCCTAAGTCTACGGTTCAGGTCATAATACTATATAATACAGTTGAAATAGATGCCCACCGATACATTTGGACCACATAATACAGTTGAAAGTGATGCCCACAGACACATTTGGACCACGTTTTACAGTTGAAAGCGATGCCCACAGATACACTTGGACCACATAATACAGTTGAAATAGATGCACACAGACACATTTGGACCACATAATACAGTTGAAAGTGATGCCCACAGATACATTCGGACCACATAATACGGTTGAAAGTGATGCCCACAGATACATTTGGACCACATAATACAGTTGAAAGTGATGCCCACAGATACACTTGGACCACATAATACAGTTGAAATAGATGCCCACAGACACATTTGGACCACATAATACAGTTGAAAGTGATGCCCACAGATACATTCGGACCACATAATACAGTTGAAAGTGATGCCCACAGATACATTTGGACCACATAATACAGTTGAAAGTGATGCCCACAGATACATTTGGACCACATAATGCAGTTGAAAGTGATGCCCACAGATGCACTTGGACCACATAATACAGTTGAAAGTGATGCCCACAGATACAATTGGACCACATAATACAGTTGAAAGTGATGCCCACAGATACATTCGGACCACATAATACAGTTGAAAGTGATGCCCACAGATACATTTGGACCACATAATACAGTTGAAAGTGATGCCCACAGATACATTTGGACCACATAATACAGTTGAAAGTGATGCCCACAGATACATTCGGACCCCCAGACTTGCTTATTTTATGCAGTCAAACACTGTTGAAGCGAGGTTGAAGGGACCTATGTTATCCAAGGTTTGACACAACTGAAAATGATGAATAAGAAGAAATATGGAGGGACCAAGCTTTTACTTCGAGACAACCGTAAGTTCGACACGATGGTGTTTGACTGTATGTATCCTTCTTGACAGTTTCATGAACATCTACCAACCAAATCTGCATCACTGTCTCCATAAAAGTGTATATAAACTCAGGTGTTCATCCTCAATGTGTGCTTCGGATTGTATTAATGTTAGAAGAGCAGGTGTTCTTTCCAGAACAGGGGGCACAGGTGCCCCAGTCATCACATTTCCCTGCAGAGTTGCACCCTTTAGACGTGCTAGATTTACGCTGATTACCTAGACTCCTGCTTTGTCATCTCCATTCCTGTACTTGAGAGTATCACCAAAGTGGTAAGTGTCTCAGATCTGTGCCATTTCAGACTCTCTCCCCACATTAAGCTTAAAAGATATCATATAACTGAAATACTGTTATATTTTATAATCTTAACATGTCACTAGACTTACCGTAATCGACGCATTAAGCGCCCAGGGCGCTTAAAAAAGACAGAAGGGGTGGGCGCTTATTGGGACAAATCCAGAGTCAAATTGGCGTAAATTCATCAGTAAGCCTTACCGTATTTTCTTGAGAATATTGCGCACTTTTTTTCCCAAAAAAACACAGCTGTGTAGAAGGGGGTTCGCATTATACACGAATTAATGAGTTTTGATGTTTTTCCCCCATAAAAAGACAATACTGTGAGCATGTAACACCGGAAATACCATGTCAACAAATCCATCCTGAAGTTTGCAAATTATTCATGTAATTACACTGTCTGGCTATAAAAAGTGTTCTTTGTATATCTGGACTTATGTTTGTAACTTAATTCATTAATTTTATTCAAAATTCCTTTTAATATTGTTTTAATTAATTTCAGATTAAAAAAAATAGTTTCAGATACAACTTTTGCCGATCCTTGCATTTAAAATCCTGTAAAGTTATATCATTGGGTGTGTCTTGACCGAATCACCGGTAGATTCCAAGAAAACGTGTGTACAGCTGATTGCTGTGTCCGGCTTAGTTTACGAGAAAATGCACAAGGTAATCTTAATCCCTGGAAATAAAACAATGCCTAGCTGAACAAAAAATACAATTTAAACGGTAAATCAACATGTCTGGTGATTTTTTTATCTCAAATTTCGAATTTGTACTGATTAAGTTTCTCATCACCCGTTCGTTTGCCGGACATCGCTGAAGGGGTACGGTGTAATTTTTCTCTGTGCATAATATTCAAAGTCACAAATATCTAAAATAAACAGAATACAGTCATGCCCCGCTTATACGGACTTCAAATATGCGGAAAACCTCGGTTCCCGGACGATTTTCATTTAAAACGAAATAATTACTATATAATTTTTTTTAATTTTTGTTTTGTTTTTTGTAATTATTTATTTATTTTGGGTGGGTGGGGGGAGGGGCGCTTAATGGGTCGAATATGGTAGGTCAAATTAGCTCCTCACTTCTTGACCAATCAACATTTCTGTACATCAGCTTCAGGTAATATTAATTTTCAGGCCTGCTGTATCGATTCTCCAAATGGGTACACTGTGTGGAACCCATTCAGTAGACTAAAAGTCACTCACTCACTCACTGCTACACCTGAAAGCTTGCACAACAGTATTTCTTTTTTAGGAGCAAGTATAATAACTTGGCTGTGCGGATGTTTGTATTGCAGATTTTTGTTGAGGTTTGTTACCTGGGGCTTTGAAGTTTGAAATGAGATACTGTGTATATTTTTAGGTTTACAACTGTAGAGTTCTTGTGAGAAATAGTGTTGTATTTGCATGTTTTTGATCTTTGTAGAGTGGTTTACTACTTGCTTACCTAGTTTACAATCTGACAGAGTGTATTATCTTCAGCATAATGGATGCTGTCGAAAAAAGTCACTTATTTTCTGTAGGAGAAATACTTGGCAAGCAATGATTTACTGGCTGCAGAAAATATTCATACAACTTCTGCTGAGACATGCGCTTCTCTGCCACACCCTCCAGTGAGATGAGATTAGGCATCAGTTTACATGGTGAATGTCACTCCTGGTGCTATTAATGAGATCGTATGTTTTGTTGTGTCTGACTCCTCGGCTGGCTGTAGAGGGAGCCACTGTCCTGTCTTCCCCAGCAGTCGATTATGACCAGTGAGAAATGGGGCATGTTATGTGCATGCATGTCCCAGCAGTGATCAACCATGTTCCATGCAGAGCTGGTGCAAAACATGCACACAAATATTCACCTGATTGTTGGATTAATGTTTTTGTTATTTGGAGAATGTAGAAAAAAGGTTACAAGCACCAGTGTGAGAAACTGATGCTTACTGATCAGATGTTGTTGTTGGGACATTTCCGTTTTTTTCTAGCCTTGAGTTTAACATGTTTAAGAGATATACATCAGAATGTTAACAATCAATTATTTTTTATTATTTTATTTTTCAATTGTTATGCAATTGATAGTTGATTGTTTTTATTTTGCTGTGTTTATTTTTGTTCGAATGCAGTACCATGTAAGAGCCAGGGTCCTTTACCATTATCTTTACTCTTTGCAGAGCATATTTTGGGAAAATGTGGGAAATATACCAAAATCAATGTTTACTGAGAAGCAATCCTGTGTTTTGACCTCCCTTCAGTTGCACCAGCACAAGAAAGTGTACTGTATTAACAGACATGTTTCTCCACAATTTCCAACATGGCCTTAAGTGATAATTGTTTGTTTAAAGTAACCGTTACATTTGTGCAAAAAATACCAAGGCTGGTATCATTTTCTTTTGAAGTCTCTAGACTGTCTTTTGTTTCATTACAGTAACTTAGCTGCGAACCGTGAAATGTTAGTACCGGACGCCATCTTGTTTTCTGGAAAACGAGTCAGTATTCATCATGTGGCAGGTCAATACTGATCATGTGACGAGTCAGTACTTGAGGTCAATGTCAGTCACATGATTTTGGGGTCTACATTGAAATATATTGTTTTCTCACGTGGTACAGATTAACCGATGGAATTGCAAGATTCTTAATAGAGGTATAACAATGACGATTAAGTTGTTTAAATATGTGACCTGGATGATTATGTGCCCTTGTCATGCCCAAATGATGTGGACTGTTGCTTGTGCTGTCAACCACTGGTCTGCCTGGTCCATGGTTATTTACAAGCTGCATCAATATTGCTGGAAGATTGATGGCTGCACTGTAAACAAACCATCATTCACTCACTCTTGAAACTGTATTTCTTTGGAAACTCAGTCTTGCATGTCAAGAAAGATGTTTGGCAAAGCTAATAAATGATGGGCTGATATAGCTGTAGTAAAACCACTCTCACTCATTCATGAATTTTCAGCAACCTGTGCTTGCCGTGAATGGCAACTAGTCGTAAGAGGCGTCTAACGAGATCAGGTGGTCAGGCTTGCTGACTTATTATCCCCCGCCGGGCCAGAAATGGCCGAAGGGGGATTATGTTGTGGCGCAGTCCGTCTGTCCGTCCCACAGAGAGTACTAAGCTTATGAAATCAACTCCTCCTACAGTTTCCAGAGAATACCCCTAACGCTCTACACACAAGATGTCGACATGTTGATGATACGCATATCGCAGTCCCGTTTGGTTTTGACTAATTTTGACAGAGTTACTGCCCCTGTTTTACGGAGCTTCATTTGCCTTATTGTGAGAGAGGGTACTAAGCTTGTGAAATCAACTCCTACAGTTTCCAGGGAATATCCCTAACGCTCTACACACAAGATGTCTACATGTTGATGATACACATATCGCAGTCCCGTTTGGTTTCGACTAATTTTGACAGAGTTACTGCCCCTGTTTTACGGAGCTTCATTTGCCTTATTGTGAGAGAGGGTACTAAGCTTGTGAAATCAACTCCTACAGTTTCCAGAGAATATCCCTGACACTCTACACATAAGATGTCGACATGTTGATGATACGCATATCTCAGTCCCGTTTCATTTCGACTAATTTTGACAGAGTTACTGCCCCTGTTTTACGGAGCTTCATTTGACTTGTTAAAAATATTCATGCGGGGGATGTTGTGCTCTCAGAGCACTCTTGTTTAATGCATGTCATTGTATCCCAATTGCGTGGATCAATGCTCGTGATGTCAATCACTGGATTGTCCGGTCCAGACTTGATTATTTACAGACCGCCGTCATATAGCTGGAATATTGCTGAGTGCAGCCTAAAACAACAAACAAACAAACATACATAAGAGGTATCAAATCACAATAACTGACTCTGATTGACAATTAAACAACACACAAATCAAACAAACCATTCATGGGTCATGTGAAGAGTCTGTCCAGAAGAGATGGGACTGTCACTGAACACAAAAGGTATATGCTTGCTCACTCGATCAACCACTGGTTTGCTTGTCCAAGACCCAAGACTTTGCTGACTGTCATTCTGTATCAATGACACTGAATGGCACTATACTTGACTTCATACTGAAACATCATGGAGCTTTTCATGCTTATGTCAGACCTGACACCATACATCCAGATGAAACAATGAAAAACAAACCTGTACATTGGATGATTTTGTCTCATTAGCTGTTGTGATCTGACTGGAGCTGAGAACATATGGAGCTGCCTTGGTCAAGCCTCACCAAGACTTTAGTGTTTGTGTGGTATGTTTTAGGCCTTGAAAGTGTTTTAGCTAGATGTGGACAGTATAACTGCCAGGAATACATACATCCATGATCCCAACTGCAACTCCAAGAAAGACTAGGTTCCCCACTTTTTGTAAGATGCAGCTAAATTGGCTTGGGCAATCATACTTATGACTGTTGATTGGGTGTCAATATATCCCAGCTATATGGGATATTGCTCATACTATTAACCACCAGTTTGTTTGCCCTAGATAACAGTCTGTGCCAAAACCTTTTGAGATTACCAGCCCGAACATGGCCCAAGTAACCTTTTCAATTGAATTTAGTGTTATTATATGGACTATTATCAGCTGAATTTACTAGACGGAACAGACTTGGGACGTAAGTGGCAGACTATGGTTGGAATAGTGCTGATAGGTCTGGAGCAACAAACAAACAAGCAAACAAGCCTGCATCCATGAATAATGTGCAATGCTGAAGACCAGTGTGAGTATTGCCATCATTACTGGCATAGGTGAACAAGTACCATTGATGAGTAGGCAATGTCTTCAATGGCATACTTGGTTTTGACAGAGATTCAAATAGTCATTGATAGAATTTGAATTGTAGGATAAAAGCATATAGTCTTAGTTAATCAGCTACAACAACAACAACAACAAAACTACTACTACTACTACTACTACTACTACTACCAGTACCACATATTCAAATGTATTAGGGCTAGTAGTATGAGATGTGTTTACTCTCTTCCCAGAGTGTGTAATTGCAAGCTCCAGAGTTGCGTAGGCCTTACGTTGCCGTCAGCAGTGGCAAAGGAGGCAGCGGCCAGCCAGTGCTTGCTGGCCACCTCTATGCTAGGATCTCTCATCACACTGTTTTTTAGGTTAAGTGGCGATCAATAGTTGAATCCCGATCTGAAAATAGCACATTGAGCCTTGCAAGCGTCATTCACATTGACTGCCCTATTACGTCAAGCTTTGAGCTGAGTGGACGTTTACCAGCGGGAAACTTTTTTCTCTCCCTGATTCTAAATCGATATATTTCTACGATTTGTACTATAGTAGTAGGCTCTTTCAGCAAAAGCAAATTACTGGCACGCGATGTATAGCATGTTTATCACCTTCTTTCCTTCTGCTATGGTGTCGTAATGCTTGTTTTGTTTCTCACACTGTTCATCTGAGTGTATTGCTGGTAATAGCCTCCCTGATAATACATGTATCACACAGTAGACATCGGCTGTAAGGCACAAGAGTGTAGCTATACTGCTGGGAGGAGTTCGTCTTAAGGAGATTTGTGTGTTTTCACTTGTAACATTGTAGGATTGATGTATATGGCAGTATGTCATGTCTGTCAAGTATTGGATACTGATCACTAGCTCCTTGGCTACTAATGTGTTCCGCTATCAACTAGAACCTCCATGCTAGCTTCTTGACTCGAAGATATTACAACTTGTGATCCAGTATCAACTAGAACCTCTATGTTAGCTTCTTGACTCGAAGATATTACAACTTGTGATCCAGTATCAACTAGAACCTCTATGCTAGCTTCTTGACTCGAAGATATTACAACTTGTGATCCAGTATCAACTAGAACCTCTATGTTAGCTTCTTGACTCGAAGATATTACAACTTGTGATCCAGTATCAACTAGAACCTCTATGCTAGCTTCTTGACTCGAAGATATTACAACTTGTGATCTCAGTATCAACTAGAACCTTAATGCTAGCTTCTTGACTCACAAATATTACTACTACTGGTCCACTGTCAAGCAGATCCATTATGCTAGCTCTTTGACACACAAATATTACTACTACTGGTCCACTGTCAACTAGATCCATTATGCTAGCTCTTTGACTCACAAATATTACTACTACTGGTCCAGTGTCAGCTAGAACCTTTATGCTGGCTCCTTCTCTCACGAATATTACTATTTGTGGTCCAATGTCATCTAGATCCTTTTGCTAGCTCCTTGACACACAAATATCTCTATGTGTCATCCGCTATCAACTAGAATCGCAAATATTACTATAAGTGGTCGCCTGTCAACTAGAACGATTATGCCTGCTCCTTGACTCACAAATACTACTACCATACTTGTGGTCTTTTCTGTTACAATAGCATAGCAAATGTTGTAGGAATTACTCATTTGCTTGAACTGATATAGTTTGAGGGTGTTGGTTGACATCTCTGTTTATCCTTTAAGGGACAGGACGTCGACCATTCTGAAGTGTTGTTTGCAGTCAATAGCCGATAACTCCAGAACTTACTCTGCTCTGCTCCCTTATTCCGTGAGAGAAGTAACTGCTCCCGTGACCACAACGCGGGTGTAGGCTTATCACGTGACCAGACTTTTCTCTTGACATTCGTAAACAATTGCACTTTTTCTGAAATAAGAACAGTCGGGGCTAATGCAAGTGTTACAGTGCACTCTACATATTGATTTGCCAAATTATAAAGATATGCTACTACAACTACAACAGTGAGGAGCATGACAATATGTCTTTATACATCAATGTGACTGTCAAAAACAGATGAAAAAGATATCCAATATCTTGAATGGACTGTGTGAGATGTGACGATGTATCAGAGGTACTAGGCTGGGTAAGAGAGGCACAAGGAATGCTGGGTAGGAGAGCATTATGTAACATGATTGGCTTCATACGACTGAGGCATTTATATTGTCATCTTGGTTTTGATGAACATTGACTTCTAATCCAATCAGGCTGGCTGTCAGCATTTTGTAACTCATCTGAAAGAAAAACACACAAGCTTTCTCTTCAATTTGCCTCTAATAAAAAGCATGACTGAAGCCAGTTATACTGTGCTATGGTTTTCGAGTATGCTGTACATTGCATAGGTTTGAGAATTGAATTGTGCATGGTTTAAAAACACCCAGAACCATATGTAGGAACCAGTGTTATAGGGAACCCGCAATAGTCGCTCTGTTAGTTGTGTTTGCTCTTCAGTGTTAGGGATACTCACTAACAAGCAGATATGCCAATACACATGAGAATTGGGTGGCTGCGTACAGTATGGGACATAGTGCCCCCAACAGCTCGGACGAATGCTAACACTCTCAGGCTTCCCCGCTGGTGGGCTGTATTGTAGTTGTTACACTTAACTCATGGTATATCAAGAAAGTTGTTGTAGTTTACTGGAGGCATAACATTTGGCAGTGAGACATTATCTCTTATACTTCCCCGTTTAATTGACACACTAATAAAACAAAACAGTCAGAAAATCAGAAAAAAAGTGGCATTTCCTTGCATGACATGATTAATTGCAAAGCCAAATGTATTCATTCAGTTATGTTGGGAGTCTGTTAGAACCTGTGTATCAGTGATGTGGGTGCACACAGGTAATAACGACAGTTATACCACCATCAGTAGGGGATGAACTGATCAGTAAATTACCTCAGCTCACTTGGCCTCAGATCTTATCACTAGCCAACTTTCAACTCAGACTTCACTCAGAACCTGTTTCCACACATTGTTACATTCAGGCAAAAGATAGGTAAACCTTGGTGCCTTTTTCTTCTTTCTCACGTGAAATATAACAATTCAGTGCAATATAGGGAGCATGTCGTGTAAGAAGATGCAGTTTGCTGTGCTGAGTTGCACTCCTTAGCCGTGCCTTGATCTGCTGATTGTGAGTTTGAATCCCAAATTTGTACTGCTTATGCCGTATGTCGCCGTCTATAAAACGACCTCGCTTATAAGTCGACTGGATAAGCACATCACCAGCATATACACAATCAGTACATTTGCAATATAAATGTGTGTGTCATCCACAGAAAAAAATGACATCTCATCCCTTCAGTGAATTCAGGTAAAGAAACATGTGATAACAATTAGACACAATGATTTACCAATCAAATTGTATTTCCTGTTTGACTAGGCATTGTTTCATATGCAGAGATTAAGATTACAGTGTGTATTGTCTTGTAAACTAAGCTGGAAGCAGCCATCAACACATTTCCCGCGAATATACCTGGGATTTGGTTAAAAATTACCCGAAAATATAACTTTAAAGATTCAATGATCTGAAGAATTGTATCTGAAACTTTTATTTTTTCATATATATATTCCAATATCATGTTTTTTAGTGATATTTCACTTTATATATTTGAAATAAATGAATGACCATAAGCGTAGCACAGTGATACTGCTGACTGCTATTGCCGGATAGTTTTTTCGTTTGGATAATTTGATCAATCACCAGCCATGCTCCCTTGCTCGCGAAAAAAAATATTTTGACATCTTATCTTCAAACTATAACAAATATGACTTTTTAACGAGTCAAAGTATGATATTTTGTATCCATATCCATTCTCTGTCCACTAAAGTTTGTTTCCAGACATCAATAGTGGTAATCTGACCGTGGTAGCTGTAAATAATGGTGAGTTGTGCGATCTTCTGATCACTTCAAACACATTTTTGCCGAAATGAATGTAAACAATATTGCATGAAATTGTGAATAAAATTAATAAAATAGATTACAAACATAAGTCCAGATATCCAATGAACACTTTTATAACCAAACAGTGTAATTGTACGATTAATTTGCGTACTTCAGTACAGATTTGTTGACATGGTATTTCCGGTGTTTCAAAGCTCATGGTAATGACTTTGTGTTGAGGGAGAACAAACATCAAAACTCTTCAACCCTGTGTATAGGGCGACCTCCCTTGAAAGCCCCTAAATCTAGGTACAAAAAACCTGCCTTGTACACAGTGATATACGGTAGTTTCATTGTCAGCATTATACAGATTCTCTTTGGTTTCATCTGTGATAGATGCTAGCAACTGAAGGCTGCGTTATCTTTCCTCCAAGTATTATTCCTTGTCAGCAGCCATTTGTATCTTTCATCCTCCTGTTAGTTGCTTCTTGTGACAAGGAATAGCTACTGATACCTTAACTACCCCACTCACTATCCTTCGCCATCTTGAGAACAATAAAATCCTGGTTATTGTTGTGTGAAGACGGGTTGTGGAAATTGATTTGATATTAACTTGCTAGCTCATTTGTAATTGGTCAATGGGCTGAGCATGATCATAAACTGTCTATCAGTTCTAGCCTATATTTCCAATCAAGTTTTCAGAAGTTAGTTTTTATTCATATCTTTTCAAAAGTAGTCAGTTTCCTCAAGAGGTTAAAAAGAAATACTTTAGGACTGAAAATGATTTCCAAATGATAACCCTGGTTACGCATCTTACTCTTGGAATGTTGGTTCGAATCCCAGATGGGACTCAACCCCCAAAAGTCCTAGAATCTGTACTTTACCAGATTTGTTACATTAGGCTACTTTCTAAATGGCATTGAGTATTCATAGCCAATTAACACTTGTTAGATGGGTACGTACACAAAGTACGTGATCTAGACTACCAGTTGTCGGGCATTAGCTGTGCTCAAATCTGCTGATCATTTTATTCCTAAATTCTCTCTGATTATTATTCTTGGTTTGTCAGCACCATACCCATGCTCATCGGTTTCTCCATTTCATGAAACATCTTGGGACATGAGACACTTTGGATGTTAACACACCATGAGTTGACTGAATCTTGCTCACTCACCCATCGTTAGAAACTGGCACTAGTCCTGTAGTCCTTGCCAAACTGCCCCATAGTTAAGGTATCATAAGGACTAGTAGAAATTTGCCCTTTTTAAGGATTTTGCTATATGTTATCATTATAAGGACTAGTGGACGAAAACTGTTAGTTTCTACTACTACTCACCTCTCATACTTGCTTCTCCTGCCATCATCCTTTGTATGGTTAAGCGGAATGGTGGTCATATAGGAGGCAGAGAACCTGTTTTAAGGAGCAGTTGCAAAGTCTGCCCCAGACCATGTAATAACATACTATGGCATTGACTTTTTAATTAATTATATATGCAAGTGGGGCGCTTCCTTAAGAAAAATACATTTTCATTATGTCAGAATTCTGTGTTTTAGGAGATGTTTATGACATACTTTAACTGCTATCTGAACTGCGTGTTTTCCAGACATTGCAGGCGACAGTCAGGACTTGGTGCATATATTTCCAGTTTCATTGATTCTATGTCAAACCTATCTTAACCAAATTGAAGGAAGTTCACTTTAAGATAGATGTTGTCACTTGCTTTGCAGATATTTTCTCCATAAACATTTTATAAGATCTTGAACCGCATTAGCATAGGACATCTGGACTGTTTGAGTTCTTAGATACAATATAATATTGTACTCGATCTCATATTTGGTTTACATTGTCTTCACTGTAGAAAGACATGTTTCTATGAAACAGTTCACATGTCATTACTAAAATTTTAGTACATCTACATCATTACAATTGATATAAACATCATCAATAAGCCAACAATAAGCAAAAATGAAAGAAAACCTATGTATTCATGTGTATTCATTTTCTTAATGTCTATTTGTTTGATATACCAGCAGTAAATGTGATTTGTCTGACACCCTCTACAGTGTGTGATGGCTCGTTATCGTTTTGACATGCAGGGATCACCTTGACATGTCATACTCAGGGGCTGCTTTCCACTTCCTTGTTAACCCTTTATACTGGCACACACTGTTAGAACACCTCCACCAACAGGGTTAGAAATTACCTTATATCTTCACTAGTCCACTAAAGCATCTGCTAAAGAGCTACACTCTACCTAATGGTAAAAGTGGCAGTGCAGAAGGAAATGTCACTAGTCTTTCCAGAACTGTACTACTACTAGTTTCGGACTGGAAGACTTCAAACCCTAAATGACTAGCACATACAGATTTTTACTACCCTAATAAAATTGTGGGATTACCGTCTGGGCTTGGTTTGTGTTGTCTAAATGTCTGTGAATGTCATGAATATAGTATACCTGTAGTAAATGTGACATGTGACTTGCCATGTGCCTGGTGTGGGTGGGTACCTGATTTAATGATTCTGTGAATATTGACCTCCTGTGGTGAATATGACATTTGACTTGCCATGATAGATGATCTCCTCCTTTTGTGGTGTGAATGTGCAAGTTGCACCTCCTGCATAAGTGTGACAGTTCACAGGGAACTTGATTTAATGCTAAATATTTAATGCTTACTGGTCTGTGACTTTCTGTTGGGAGTATCTACGGGTTATAGTGAATGTGACCATTGTCTTTGTGATCACTTATATCAAGCACCTGATTTAGAAATCCCAGTAAGCGAATAATTTTAATTTCTGTTCATGGTGTATTTGTGTAGATTGAATGTTTGCAAGGTGTTTAGCCATGCCTCTGCTGGGAAGGGGTTAACTGCTTGGTAGCTATTACACACAAATTGCTTGTTTATAAAAGAAATAACGCCACAAGGGAGATATGCATGCACTTGAAAAATATAGTATCACATTAAGTGTAAGTACTTCATGAATGTTCTCCATGAGGGAAACTTTATGCTGAGCAAGGTAGTTAAGAAATCTTGAGCATTTGACATGTATGTTTTACTGTTTTTAAATCTTGCTTGTGTTTTATTTTGTTTTGATCTTCAGTGCAGCTTCTGCTGTCTGTGTTATACCATGTTTAGTTTCATGACATGCCACACACTCTCGGTCACATTCTGGCTCCCCTCTCTTTCTCATTAGCTGACATTATCAATCAGGTATTATGAAGGTGTCCTACTTTTAGTGTGAGAACAACACCTTGATGTTGATGTCATATGTCTGTCTATCTAAACTGATACTTTTTTTCCAGGTTGCAGACATCAGTGTGATGCCCTTGTCCCCAAGTCGGATTGACCAATGTCCAGATGTCCTGATGACCAAGCCAGCCCTTGGTGAATGTGACGTTGTGTCCAGCACTGAACAAGGTCCCTGTAGCCGTCAGTGTGGCAATGTGTATATGGGTGAGAGTGACCATCGTCCAGATGTCCGAGTGTCCAGGTCTGGTCTGGGTGAATGTGACGGTATGTCCAGCACTGAGCAAGGTCCCTGTAGCCCAGAGTGTGGCAATGTGTACATCAGTGGTACTAGAGCTGGGGATGATTCATCGGTGAAGGCAGGAGTGAGTCATCACCCACTAAACAACACCGGCAGCAGCAGCAGCGGCGGCAGTGGCCACTGTGTCAGAGCCGGCACCCTCCTTCCTCCTTCTCTCCCAGCATCCAGTAGTATAGTCGTCTCTCACACCACCCAGCCACACACACCTGGTCATGAGAACAGTTGCCACCAGCACTCCCTGCAGCCGTCACGGTCGTCGGCGCTGGTGCACCCAGGTGCAACTGTTGTGGGTACCGTCGGTGTTGACGCTGCACAGCCCCGGCCGGCAATGATTGACATTGGCACCACATTGGCACCACACCCCGGCGATGTCAGTTGTCAGCGCCCGTTACAGGTAAAAACATCGTCAATAACTCAACAGTAACCATCATCACAGGTGTTGATTGGTATTGATTGCATGTCATTGAACTGTGATTGTTGCCAGCCCTGCTGATACCTTGAACAACTGTACTGACACTTGGCTTTTTTGTGCCACTGTTTTCAACCTCCTGCTGACATGCCCTTGTTTTGTGTAGATTATTATTGAATGGTTGGTGGGCATTATCATTGCAGCAGACCAGCCTTGTGAAGATTGTAATCGTTCTGCAGCCTCTATTTGTTTAGTCAGGCTGAGAGGGGGTAATCACTTCATTTATTGGAATGAAGGATAGATGACGTTTTATCATGAATATAGGATTGCGTCAGGCATTACGCGAGAGATGGGGGCAGCGTGTTATGTTGATTGTTTTTGGAGTTAAATACAACTGCTGAGTAGCCACTGTAGAGCTTTGGATGCATGAGCGGACTGTTAAATCATTTCATTCTGAGAATGTGTCCCTTGTGAAGGTTTCTGTAGTATGAGTTAAAGTTTAACAGGAATGAGATATGTCAAAGAGTTACAGTTTTGTCTATTTTAAAAAAAAACATTTTAAAAGGGGTAATTTTTATTTTCATTTTCATTGTTAATAAAAATGAAAGAAAATCAATAAATCTGCAGAAACACTTGAATCGTTCATTTGATGTGTGTATTTTTCGAAATAGATAATGAATGGATTTGGAAGGCAGTATGCTGAAATAATGAGCTTAGTGCTTTTAAGTGTCCACTCATCACCTTATATTTCATTGAATGAAACATGTGGAGAACAACAAAGCAATTTTCTGAAACAGTATTTATTATATGCAGCAAGAGAGATCTGACATAATTTGTGTAAGTAGTTACACAGGCATGTCAGATTCATTTACAACATGCAGACTCAGGATTTCCTGTCATGTGGACATGTCCACTCTGGGCTATTCAGTTTAGTGACACCTATAACTGCCTTGGTCCTGAAGTCTTCAGTAGGTATCCTTCCATCACTTTTTGTCACATGTAGTTTGTCTGCATGGAGGATATAAACCCTTTGTCTGCTGGTACACCAAAACGTCATTTTCAGTAGATTTTGATCTGAACATATGAACAATTATCAACTTCTCAACCTATTAAACTGACCTTCAGTCAAAGTAGTACCTGATGCTGTATATAGTTAAGTTTCAGACTGCATTTGCATGTACAAAGGGCCTTGTGTTTGTTTCGGGTCTATGTGTTAGTAGCTTTCCTGGTCTGACGTGCCACTGAGCTTATGGAATGGGAAGTCTGGGTGCTGGTGACTTCATTCCTTAGTTTTAACATTTAATATTATCTCTGCTGTATTGTGCTGACACAGTGTGTAGGTGTTGATCATAACCATGGGGTGTGTAAGAAGCTTTCACTTTCAGGTATCAAATTGATATGGCCAAAACTTAGGGCAGATGATTAACATATATAGTTATTTATATATCACTCACAGTGGTTGTCAGTGGTAAAATGCAGAAAATGGTAATCTGTTGTTGAAAGCTGAAAAAAGGGGCTTTGAAATATGCATGGCACCCAGTAGATCATATCACAGGAATTATGATGCAGTATGCAAATGTGCATCAGATTCACAAGGCCGCGCCCATTTCTTTAGTCAAAATGGTCTTTTTCATGTAAATATCAATAGAAATAGATCGAAATTGGAAGATAGTGTTAGCTTATCACACAATGCTCTCTCAGTCAGTTGATAATTAATTATAAAAATGAGGTGAACTGACACCTATTGCCTTTATATTGTCTCAAAGTTGTTGTTTTTACTTATCAGTTTAAGTATTTATTAATAATGACACCTGTTTCATCTTATTAGGTGAATTTTGATAGCTGAAATTCACACTACTATATAATTGATTCAAATTTTTGTGTAGCTTAATGAAATATAAAATATTATCTGTGTGTTTGTGTATGAAAAGATTACAAATGGTGATCGTTATAGCTTTGGGGATATTTCATTAAACTGGACAAACATCTTCACCATCCTTTCTTTGTAAGTTTGTGACCTGTGTTAATATACATAAGACAATGTTCTAATTGGCGTCATGGTATACACATGATTATTAAAGCAAGTGAATCGTTTGTTTGAGACCATTATAGGTGCTGTGTTGGATTGTTACTATGATAAAGCCTCCAAGTCATATTCATTAACAGTCAGCAAGACATTCTGAACATTTTATCTAGGTATAGTAATGGTATGAACATCTATTTCTGTGATTGATGATGATGATGATGATGATGATGATGATGATGATGATGATGATGAATGTAGAATATCCTAAATCGCACAGTAAGATACAGTCAAACACTGTTGTGTTTAGTTGAAGTTGAAGTTGAAGGGAGACCTAACTCAAGAGTACACAGGGACTAAGCTTTTGACAGAGACAAGTACTGTTGTTTTAGAGACATTTGTTGAGAACAAGAACATATTGCATAGTAAAGTGAAGGCAAACAAGGAGGCAACAACCATTGTTGTAACTTACACATCATCCATATATGGTTGTTCAGGAAAATTGGAAACATGTATCTGTGAACTAATGGAAGCTGTTTTGAATGTGAGATTATAAATATAATGAATTTTGTTTGCTTCTTAGTGCTAATGATTATTGAAATAAAAACAATGTTTGAAATTAAGAATTATAGTTAATGGGACCTAATCTTCATTCCTAACAGCATTTAATAATTGGAGCTATAGAAGTCTCCTAGATCAAAATAATGCTAGACATGAAAACCTCAAGGCTCCAAGGACGAGTTGAGGATACACCCCACTGCCACCCCAAAACCATGGCTAGTGCAGTTATTGCAAATTTGTGGATATCTGTGTCGAGGACTTTTTCACTGGATTCCAAATGCCATTTGAGGGAGACATCTTGACATTGGTGCTTACAAATGTCACACAAGCAGGAAGTAACTGATCACTATGTATCTGGTGTAGAGTGGGTTGAGAAAATGTCTCATTTCTCTTGGTACTTGTTAGTTAATGATGACATATATGCAACATATCAAAGGCAGAAATTCTTGCCCCAATTATTTAGTGTTTTTACCTTCATTCTACTTTAGTCACATAGTTTTAGTTACAATGACATTGTTAAGAGCAAACTTGTTAACCTCATGGAACCACTGGAAACTCAAACATAGCAAATTATCCATAACTTGAGACAAGTGGAGGAGTCTCATACAGACCCTAACATACTTCACAGACTGCTTATTTAATCAGTAACACAACTGTAGACAATGATATGAAATCAGTGACATATCCTTCAGAGCACTAATGCAGACGCATACCCAGTTCACTCTATTATCAGTCAGTCAGGGAACATTAATGGCCTAATTTATGGAAGCCTAAACACAAAGTAAGTTTGGGTTAGCTAATTAAATGACATGGAATCCACCAATTTATTTATGATACTTTGGCAAGTCTAGATTTCTTCAGTTTCACTTTACTATGGGTTCCTTCCTGTTGAGTATCTAAAGATAATTAACAAAATAAAAAAAATTAAAAAAATGTTTTTCGGCCTTTCAGAGACTAAATGTTGGCCTAACAAGTGGAGTGCCAAAGTCCTGATGGGGCTCTGCCAGGGACCATAACATTTCTTTGTCTTAAAAGGGAGACTAGGTCTGGGACACAAGGGATCCGGGCGGCCCTGCAAAATTCAATCCCACCTTTAGGTCAAACTATATTATGTGTATCACTCTAGCAGTGAATAATTACTGTCAGATAGAGAGAATAATTGAGTTCACACATGGCACCACAGTGTGGCATATATAACCAAACTCACTCATGATGACCAGACCTAGCTTGACATGGGTCTGGTTCGTGGACCATAGTTCACCATTAAAGATACTTCAAGTTTACACGCTGCACTACACATGATGAACTTTTACATGTTTACAGAAGATGTTTCACTGTTTTAAGCATTGATGATTGATCACAAATTAATACTCTGAAAGTCCAACGTTGGCAACAAAAGTTTTAATGGCCATATGAGTCTGCACGATTATCATGTTTACTGGACTAGGAGCTTCAGTCCAGATAAACAAAATATCACATTATATGGTTCTTAGATAAGAGGAATGCAAGTCAGATAGCTGTCTAGTATAGGGTCACAGCAGCTGCTGGTGGAAAAGAGAGTGTTTTGTTCTGTGTCTTGTGTTGACTCTCGTGGGTGTCTAGGCTTGGTTTAGCTATTTCATGAGATTAGATCAGCCAAATACACTAGAATAATTCTTAAGAAACACATATTTGTAAAGGTATTAACTTAAATTAAAATATTTCCTGCTATTTTGAGCTGTTAAACAGATGAATTTTTGTTAACATAAATCTTGTATTGGTATGACATTTGTAGCAATCAGTAGCTTGCTTATTTTCTTAGCCGAAACTGGAACATTTTCTGATTGGTATTTATTTGCAAAATGTTGACTGGAATTTGCTTTTCTTCACATGTTTTCGACCAAAATATAATATCGGTGACTGCTTAGAATGTTGACCAGTAGTTATTTTATGGAACTAAAAATAAAAGAAATGCGTTCTCTTAAATTAATTTCCTGTTCTTCAGAATAGTCACCCATTTCTCACCTCATTTCTTTGTAATGTCTTTCTCAACCATCTCTGTTGCCCCTTGGTTTGGGGAATACTGATGTTTATGTTCAGAGACTGGCTGTTTCATTCAGCTCCTGAACTGCCTAACTTTATTGTGTGCCTCAACAACCTGCTCTACACTTCACAAGACAGTTTGAGACGGGGGGAAAATGTATCTTCTTATGATTAATATTATAACAGCTGTTGGGATATTAATATCTGCCAAAAGAGTATCCAAATCATTCAGTTTTTTCAGAAGTATCTTGTTGCTAACATTTGTTTAATTTGTTTACACTTTGTTAGAGTACATAAGTTTACATTACTAGAGCAGTAACTAAATTCCATTTAGTTACTTACCATAAATATGTCCGATTCCAAAGTGTGTATTATTGTATTCTTTTGGGATTCTGGGGTTGATTAGGTCCCCCGCATAGCCATCATAGTTGTAGAAGTGAAAAAAATGAGGATCAAGTAATGGAATGTCATCGTAACCAATGTTGCTCGTTCTTTCAACCACTGGCTACTTACAGGCCACCATTATAAGCTGAATATTGGTGGCTGCAGTGTAAAACCACATTCACTCGTCCACTCATACATTATCCCCTTGTCCTTGGAGATCAACACATTGTGTTTTCAATGTAGAGCTAGGCTTCCTGGGCCCCATTCCACCAAGTAAACACACAGCTAACGCGATCTTAACTCCCATACTTTAACACAGACTTACGACAGTCATTGCGCTACGATCACAGGGCCCTGTAGACTTGACCATGCAAAATTGAACTTAGAACCAAACACACCGCAGCATAAGTTTAAATTGTTTGATAGGTATTATTTAGAAGCTGACTGATGGCAAAGTAGACACAATTTATGGATAACAGCTTTATTAATTACTGTAAAGGCGACGTATGGGTATCGGTGAATTTCAGTGAATTATCCTCCACCTACTATATATTCTGTACCATGTTCATCACTGCTTGACAACAGTATAAGGATCTATACCTTAACATAGCCTTTACAGTAATTAAAGAAGTTGTTATCCATAAATTGAGTCTACTTTGACGCAACATATGGTTTCAAATGCTGAATTCAGCACGGGTTGTCTCCATTCTTCTGTGACGCAAACATGACATTGAGTGAAGTAGGATTTGTTTAATCCATCGTTTTGAGAAGGTTGTAGATCTGAATTAAGGAAACACTAGTAGTAGCCTTTGAGCAAGGTATGTATGCAACATTAAGTGGTCACCACTGAAGAAATTAATCAAGGCTTAAGTTATACAACGCATGTCACTCTAATGACATCACCCCACTCATTGCGATGCTAAATAAATTATGTCAGAGTAGTAAAATAGAAAAGCACCAAATTTCAAGCTGTTTGTTGTCCCTGATGCTTAAGTTCTGACACTCTATTAGTTTATGTCTATTGTGTTTTGTGCCAAAAGTATGTTGCCACACACACTTTCAGTCTTGTAGTAATCGCAAGTCTGCATTTTGTAACCTATAAATGTACAGAGCAATATTTTAAACTCTACCAGCAATGACTGAGATAGAATACTTTCCTATAACATTCAGCTTCCACTGTGATGCAGCAATCATATCAGCTCTTTTAATCAGAGGTGATTATTGTGATTTGAAATCTTTGATTGACCAGTAATGCAGTATAATTGTAGAGTTTATTATTCTGAGTTAGCTGCTTGTTCTGGGAAATGAAGCCAGGCAACAAAACCATGTAATATCCAAACTTTTGATACTCTTACTCTTAGCTCACAAATTGTGTTTATGATGTTTCAGTTTTAGGTCCAAGAATTATTTCTCACTTTTGAAAAATGCTCTTGTATGTTTTGATTAGACAACTGATCACTTCCCAGAATAAATGAATATTTCCTGCCAATATTGTGTCATATAAGGAGAAACTCCCTCAACATCTAATAATTCTGTTTTTTCTTCCTCCTTGGGTGCAGGCTAGAGCTGTTACTATTCACTCGCGTAGTCTGTGAATCGAACCGTATCCATTCATGAATTGAATTCGTTATTCGTGGTCACTAGAAACGAATATGCAGTCATGTGCATCTACATACCCTGTACCTATAAATATCCATAAGAACATATTATATGCAGAGATTTCTCTAAAGACAACACTCATATATATAATTTGACAATATTGTGGTCAACGGTCATTATCGTATTTGAGCAGATACTATTACCTGAATAAATGCAGTATATAAATGTATAATATATTAATAATTATACAACCAGGTCAAATAATTTAAATTGTTATTTTTCACTGAATATAATAAATTATACATCAACTGCTGACTCATTATTGTATTTGTGAATATATATTCGTATTCGTACCCTATATTTGTGATATGAATTGTATTCGCCCCTTAGTGTATTCGTTGCAGCCCTAGTGCAGGCTATAGTTGTTCTATCTTGACCGTCGTATGTCCTTACTGCCTTGCTGATAGAAGGGTAACAAACAGTGTTTAAATTGCTTTTTTTACAGTAAAAGTCTTTCTATGTTAGTCTTCCTTTGAATGTAGAAACCTCATGTTTGATACTCCAAAAAGATGCTTTCTGCCTTTGCCACACAGAGAGAATGGTTTTATACCACTTTTCGTAATGTTTCAGCACTGTCATGAAGCGGGGAAATAATGTAAAATCAACCCTTACAACATAGTTGTTTTGTGTGTGTGTGTTTTATTCAACTCCTGTCTCTTAGCAAGAAAGACCTGTGAAGACCTGGGGTAGAATAGATCTTTAGCAACCTATGCTTGCCTTAAAAGGCAACTATGCTTGTTTTAAGAGGCAACTAACAGAAACAGGTGGTCAGACTCACTGACTTGGTTGATGCATGTCATCGTATCCCAATTGCGTGGATCGATGTTCATAATGTCAATGACTGGATTGTCTGGTCCAGACTCGATTATTGCCGTCATATATCTTGAATATTGCAATTGCAGAGTGTGGCATTAAACAACAAACAAAAAACAAACAAACTTAGCAAGCAAATTTAAAAAGCAAAAAAAACCATAAATTGTTGTGTCCTTAATGAGAAATGAACAATGTTGTTTGTTCCAAATGAATGCGTTAAATACTCAATAACACCTGCAAATCTGAAAACACGTGTTTTGTTTTCTGTATTGTTATGTGGTGCTGTTGTAACAGTTTTAGAATGCAAGAATGTTTTGCTGTTGTTCTTCCAATTTGCTTTTTGTATTGTGATACTGTTATCTAAGAAGTCTTTATTTTAAACATTTCTTAAAGAATGGATGAAGAAAACAATTTTATGAAAACATTCTGAACCCTCCCCCAAAGGGCCCATCTTCAGCTGATCCTGTGTAAACCAACACATGAGTAAACATGTATATTGCTTATTTTTATATATAATGTTTAAGCAACGATAAGTAGGGTAAACAAATTGTTTTTCTCAACACTTGCTCAATGTAAGATTATATAAAAGAGACAAAACTAATAATACACGTCCACTCCCCCTGAATGCATTTCTTCATAACAGTTAACAGTTGCATCTGGAAAGTGGGATACTGGCTTACACCAGTGTTGTCTATACCAACATTTTGTTCTGTTCCCGAATGGAAATCCAGCTAGGCCTCATTCCACAAAGCGACCATAGAACGATGACTGTTGTAAGTCCCATACTCTAACATAGACTTATGATAGTCTTAGCGCTAAGATTGTTTGTGGCAGTAGGCCCTGGGTAGGTCCCGAAACATCGCTTTTAAGTCCATCATCTTTTCACTTTGTTTGGCTTTCACTCTTTGTGCACTAGCTATTGCAGATTGGGAAATGTACAGTGTTGTCCTAAGATATCTGGTTCCAATTTACAGGCATTGCTTTTGACCTCATGGTTAAAATGTGGTTTGTCATGTTCAAGACAGTGCTAGCTGTCAAGTCCTAACCTTAGATATTTTTTCTGTGATTTGACCTTTTTTCAATATTGATATAAATGGTTAATTTTGGAAATGGCTGAATTTAGAGATATGTTTCAAACAATAATGCTAATAGACTGTTTCCTCAAGCATGTTTAGTCTGGTGACTGTAGAAGAGGGCTGAGAATGCATGCTGTCTGTAATGCCATGACCACTCCTTGCTGTGCACTGTAAGTGGTGTGCGGGAAGGGCAGGTGGATGGGAAGAGAGTGGTGGTATTTTAGTGAGAGGAACTTCAGCAGAATTGCTGGGGTTGTAATAATGTGGCGCTCAGAATAGTTTTAAATGATTTAGATGGTTCTAAAATATAATCAGGAAATATATCAGTTGTGAAAAGATAAAATGACCAACTCATGATGGATGTAAATTTAATTCCTTTTTGAGGTCCTTTGTTCTCACAAATGTGTCCTGGTAATGTCAGGCTTGGTGTATTTTTATCTGAGAAATACGTCCTGATATTCAGTGGTGTTACAGAAACAATATGTTTTAGTGGCCTTTTGTGGGATATTAATGTTTTGTGATTCCATGATTTGGTTTCTAGTTTCAGCTTGTTAATTTCCTAAGCTTAATCAAGTACAATAAGCAGTGATTTAGGAGATAAACATACTGTGTTTTCAATGTTGAGCTAGGTTACCTGCAGATATGACCATGCTAAACTGAATTTGGAACCAATGTGCAGCGTGAGGTTTCAAATATTAAGTTCAGCTTGGTTACATCTACAGGTAACCTGGCTCTACATTGAAAACACAGTATGTTTATCTCCATTCTACCATGACTAAATAAAATGCGAACTCTGTGGTGTTAGCAAATATATTGAGTGAAGCGGCATGGGTTGAGTCAAGTGTTTTCAGTGGGTTGTCGATCTGAATTATAGAATCACCGACTACAGCGTTTAAAACAAAATATGGCATGGTATATGCTCAAGCAATTTGTTTACATCGTAATACTTCACGCGAACACATGACAGGTATTGAAAGCATATAAAGCATGGCAACTTGGTAAGCTATCATGAGGTGGGCACCCCAAAAGAAAACGAAGCAAGTTTTGTAAAGCTTTCGTTCCACAGTAAAAGTCACCATTATGATGTCATATCGCTCATTGTGAAGTCACAGTCGTATATAGAAAAGCACCAAATTCCAAGCTCTCTGTTGTCCTCAAAACTTAAAATACATCCTCTTTATTTATTTCTATCGTGTTTTCTGCTCTAAATGTATTGCCACACATCCTTTGAATATTGTAGTAACCACATCTTGGCATTTTGTAACCTGTAATTGTAGATATAATTATTTACATATGCCTACTGACAATGACTGAAAAAAGTACTATTCCATGAATATTAGCTTCCATGGTGGTGTGGCCATCAAATTGGCTGTTTCAAACAGAGGGGGTTTATTGTGATTTGATCTCCTCTGGTTGACCAATCGGAATCAAGTAATTTCCAAATTCATGGAAGATTCCCCATGAATGCGAAATACATGAGGTGGTTTTTATTACATTTGATTTATAGAAAGAAATCTATGCTGAACATCAACCTTCAATAAAAACTTCTAAACCCACCAACTAGTGTATGTCATAGGTCTGTGTAGGCAAGTTACGGAAGGTAAATATGATTTGTACTCTTTTCTACAAATGATATTCTTGTGGAGAAGGCATGGAAATGTCAAGGTAGATGTGGTTACCCAAAGCTGGAGGGTGCATTTGATACAGGGATGGGGGTCACTTTGACATACAGTCTGGGATGGGAGGAGTGCAGGTATTAGTGGCCTCTTGACATCTGGCTGAGATCACTGGTCCCGCTGAGAACATGCAGACATACTGTATTTGCTATAATAAGTGCCCTGGGTGCTTAGAAAATTGTCAAAGGTGGTGCTTATCAAAACCATACACAAATAATTAAATTGTTCTCAGAGATCGGGCAGTAGTAAACAAACTTAGTTCAAACATCGATGAAGCTAAAACTTTTTGTTTTAGTTACTTGGCAATTGTAACTGACTTGGTTGATGCATATCATCAATCCCAATTGTGTGGATCGATGCTCATGATGTCAATCACTTGATTGTCTGGTCCAGACTCTATTATACACAAACCGCCGTCATATAGCTGGAATATTGCTGAGTGCAGCATTAAACAACAAACCAGACCAACCTTCTGCACTGCTGTTTTCTGCAAAACAATCGGTAATATACACACAAGAAAATATGGACAGTAAGGGGTGCTTGTAAAGATTTCTCAAAGATTGGGCTACAAGTTGGTCAGGGGCATTTGATATGGTGACTACGGTATAGTTAAATATAGGGCTGACTGAAAGGGATGATTAAATGTTGTTATTGAATTGCAATAGATAAAAACCTTAACGTGATGATGTTGTTGCGACACATATTTAACTTGACTTTCTAATTAATTCTTTAGAATTCAACAACATCATAGAAAATCCTAACATGTCGATCATTTAAGCATTATGTTTGGAAGTTGATGTAGCCACAGGTTGCTACAAACAAGATGCATGGTAAACAAATGATAAAGTAAGTCAGTACATTGTCATGTTCAAGTTATCTGCGGTGTAGTGTGGTATCGATGTGAACTATTGATATATTTGAACTTGTCATCCATGCTTTGCGATCTGATCAAATATTAGCAATTATGATGCATCAAAAGTTTGGTCCATAGTTACCTCTTATTGCTATGGGCACCTATTTGAAGGAGTGAAGACGATCTTGTAATCCTAATGTAATAAAATGATTATGAGAGTCACAAAAATTAAAATACAACAAAACCTCAATGACTCTTGATCAAACTTAATTCTTGGGTGGTAGTTAAGTATGAGAATATTCCCCTGGTTGGTGAGGATGATCTTCACAGAAGGGCTGGCTATCGATATGGATCATAGAAATATAGATCAATAAAGATCAATAACTAAATATAGATCAATTTTCAATAAATATCGGAGAAGTAACTTTGAACAAATATACAAAAAGCTCTGAAAGAAAATTTCATGTCACTGGTGAGTGGTGGGTGGTGACTCATATATTCATGGATTACTATTTATCAGCACAATAGTTTATGGAAGATATTATAGAGGACGCAATTTCTATATTGATAATCTTTAATATTTTTTTCCATTGATGATAATTCTGATTATCAGTCTTTTTCGCCAGCCCTACTTCACAGGCAAATCTTTCTCCATGACTAGTGATTCAGTTTCTAGCCACAGCAATCGTCTTATGAAGAAGAGAACAATCCATCCATCCATCCATCCACACAGACATACACACATACACATCAATACATCGTACACAGACATACACACAGACAACACACACATACAACCAAACACACACACACACACACACACACACACACACACACACACACACAAGTTCTTTTCAATCAACCCACCCATGCTGTTTAGTTAGCAACAATCTGTATGAAGATAAATATATAGAGAGAGTGATTGTTAGAAGTATGATCCTTTGTTCAATCGTAACATTCTCACATGTTCAGAATCCAGTAATTACAGGTTTGAATCCCTGATTTACATTATGATGATTCTGGGTTCACTAGCACCTAAACCAAATTAGCAATGCCTTACACCTGTTTGATTTCTGAGTTTCTTTCCACATTAAGCTAAGATGCTGTGACATCCCGTATTCATCATATTCAGCACCCTGCACCGAACCCTGACCTACAATAATGTTGGCAGAAAAATAGTTGTCAAAGTAGTAATGTTGGACATTGTTTGCTGAATCACCTGTAGTGCGTAGGAGCATGTTCACTTCTACAGAAACAAGTCTTGTGTGTTGCAACAGCATATAAACCAGAGGGTCATGGATATCAGTGAAATTATTTTCAGCAATTCTCACTGAGCATTATGTTGTTTTCTCATGCTCACTGGCTACTTCAGATCAATTGTTCCATTGTTTTCATGTTAGTGGGGACCTTAGAAATGTAACATCATGTGATCACATATTGTTGTGAAAAATTGAACATGTGATGACATCTGACTCATTTCAGCAATCTAGATTGACAGAGCTCATGTCTCCACTTGGGATCAGGATTTCTTCTTGATGTTTGCTTAGAATTGCAGCAGAAGACATGATTCCTTTAAATAAAAAGTACACAAAAGTTAGTTTGAAAGTCCCAGAACATGTTCAGTGTTGCTGTGTATGTGTGACCTGAGGTCGTCCATCATGACTATTGAGAATGTGTTGTAGTTCTTTGAGAATTATGCCATTTGAAGGAGAAACTGAGCTGCATGATTTGTTTGTATAGTAGGCAGTAAGCCAACATCTCTGTGATTTAGGCATTTGATAATCAGGCTGAGAAGTTAACTGCTGAGAATAATTGGAAGCTATAAACGTCAGTGGTGTACATTTCTGTTAAGTTGGCAGAATGCAGTGAAAACGACTGATATGTGTGGAAATATTCACATATTACTCACTGGTGAAGACGCAATCTTTGAAAATCCAAACAAGATTATCCTGTTTAATGTGAACTTGTTATTTAGATATTTACTCTGATGAGAAACAGTTGTTTTTGCAGACAGACTTGTGTTTCTCATCAGAGATCTGAAGAGCCTGTGACTCCTGTGATAAGGATTAGCTGTACAGTCGGTCTTTACAGGCACCATCACCTGTACAGAGTTAGTAACACAGTGTATATGTAGCTGTCAACGAGTGAGTTAGTGAGTGACCGCTATGGCTATTTGTGTCTGGAACTAAATATTTTATACAAAAAATACCACCACCCTTTCATGCAGATAGTTACTTAATCAAGGTTCAGGTGATCATTATAACTGCAGAGTGTGGAGAGAGGGAGGCACTTTAGAGGGTGCAGATAGTGACATTATCAGGGATCAGGTGGTCATTGAAGCTGCTGAGTGGAGAGTGGGAGGCACTTTAGAGGGTGCAGATAGAGACTTCATTAGGGATCAGGTGGTCATTGAAGCTGCAGAGTGTGGAGAGAGGGAGGCACTTTAGAGGGTGCAGATAGAGACTTCATTAGGGATCAGGTGGTCATTGAAGCTGCAGAGTGTGGAGAGAGGGAGGCACTTTAGAGGGTGCAGATAGAGACTTCATTAGGGATCAGGTGGTCATTGAAGCTGCTAGGGCTGCAACGATACAGGAAGGTCACGATACGATACGCATCTCGATATTCTGGTCACGATACGATACGTATCTCGATACGCAATGATAAATAAAACAAGACTTAAAGCATGTCAAGATTGAACCTTTCATGATTTTGGAACAGTCAAAATTATTTTATAATAACAAGACTACTGAAGTTGGAACTTTCTCTAACTTTCCTTAAAAACAATTCAAAGTTCAAACACCAGAAAATAATTAATGTACTCCACCGGTGATACAACTTCAAAGAATTTTATCAGGAATAATATATTCCAATATCGTGTTACCTTAGTTGCAGCTTTTACTATATATATATATATATATATTTCAAATTATAAGAACCACAAGTGTAGCATTTTGGTACTGGTGATTGCTGTTGCTGGATATTTTTACGTATGGAACAATTTGATCAGTTACCCTAGGGACTTCCCGTGCTACATGTATTTCGATTGCGAAAACCTTATGTTGACATATATTCGCCAAATTGCCACACACATGACTTTTAAGGAGTCAAAGTATGGCATTTTTAATATATGTATCCCTTCTCTAGCAACTAAAGTTCGTTTCAATACGTCAAAAGCGGTAATCTGACCGTGGTTGCAGTATCTCTTCACACACGATTTCACATAACTTAATGAAAAAAATATTAAATGAAATTTTGAATAAAATTAATAAAATATATTACAAACACAAGTCCAGATATATAATGAACACGTTTTAATAACAAGATAGTACAGTAATGGTATTTAATTGCGTACTTCAGTTCAGATTTGCTGACAGGTATTTCCGGTGTTATGTGCTTGCGGGGATCAGCTGATAATGTTTTTTGAGATGGGGAAAAACATGTCGGTGTAAAACCTGAGCTTATTAAAAATGTAAGTACGTTTTGGGGAGCCATGCGTTACCGCGAGCTATAACCAATTTAGCGGTTTATTGAAAGGCACAATAGCGAGGAAACGCTTTACTTGAGATTTGCGTTCCGTATCGTGGCGTATCGATAAATGGGCCCACGTGTATCGTATATCGTATCGTGGGTCAAGTATCGCGATGCATCGGAATATCGGTGTATCGTTTCACCCTTAGAAGCTGCAGAGTGTGGAGAGAGGGAGGCACTTTAGAGGGTGCAGATAGAGACTTCATTAGGGATCAGGTGGTCATTGAAGCTGCAGAGTGTGGAGAGTGGGAGGCACTTTAGAGGGTGCAGATAGTGACATTATCAGGGATCAGGTGGTCATTGAAGCTGCTGAGTGTGGAGAGAGGGAGGCACTTTAGAGGGTGCAGATAGAGACTTCATTAGGGATCAGGTGGTCATTGAAGCTGCAGAGTGTGGAGAGTGGGAGGCACTTTAGAGGGTGCAGATAGTGACATTATCAGGGATCAGGTGGTCATTGAAGCTGCTGAGTGTGGAGAGAGGGAGGCACTTCAGAGGGTGCAGATAGTGACATTATCAGGGATCAGGTGGTCATTGAAGCTGCTGAGTGTGGAGAGAGGGAGGCACTTTAGAGGGTGCAGATAGAGACTTCATTAGGGATCAGGTGGTCATTGAAGCTGCTGAGTGTGGAGAATGGGAGGCACTTTAGAGGGTGCAGATAGAGACTTCATTAGGGATCAGGTGGTCATTGAAGCTGCTGAGTGTGGAGAGTGGGAGGCACTTTAGAGGGTGCAGATAGAGACTTCATTAGGGATCAGGTGGTCATTGAAGCTGCTGAGTGTGGAGAGTGGGAGGCACTTTAGAGGGTGCAGATAGTGACTTCATTAGGGATCAGATGGTCATTGAAGCTGCAGAGTGTGGAGAGAGGGAGGCACTTTCGAGGGTGCAGATAGAGACTTCATTAGGGATCAGGTGGTCATTGAAGCTGCAGAGTGTGGAGAGAGGGAGGCACTTTAGAGGGTGCAGATAGAGACTTCATTAGGGATCAGGTGGTCATTGAAGCTGCTGAGTGTGGAGAGTGGGAGGCACTTTAGAGGGTGCAGATAGTGACTTCCTTAGGGATCAGGTGTTCATTGAAGCTGCTGAGTGTGGTGAGTGGGAGGCACTTTAGAGGGTGCAGATAGTGACTTCATTAGGGATCAGGTGGTCATTGAAGCTGCAGAGTGTGGAGAGAGGGAGGCACTTCAGAGGGTGCAGATAGTGACATTATCAGGGATCAGGTGGTCATTGAAGCTGCAGAGTGTGGAGAGTGGGAGGCACTTTAGAGGGTGCAGACAGAGACATTATCAGGGATCAGGTGGTCATTGAAGCTGCAGAGTGTGGAGAGTGGGAGGCACTTTAGAGGGTGCAGATAGAGACTTCATTAGGGATCAGGTGGTCACTGAAGTTGCAGAGTGTGGAGAGTGGGAGGCACTTTAGAGGGTGCAGATAGAGACTTCATTAGGGATCAGGTGGTCATTGAAGCTGCTGAGTGTGGAGAGTGGGAGGCACTTTAGAGGGTGCAGATAGTGACTTCCCTAGGGATCAGGTGGTCATTGAAGCTGCAGAGTGTGGAGAGTGGGAGGCACTTTAGAGGGTGCAGATAGTGACTTCATTAGGGATCAGGTGGTCATTGAAGCTGCAGAGTGTGGAGAGAGGGAGGCACTTCAGAGGGTGCAGATAGTGACATTATCAGGGATCAGGTGGTCATTGAAGCTGCAGAGTGTGGAGAGTGGGAGGCACTTTAGAGGGTGCAGATAGAGACTTCATTAGGGATCAGGTGGTCATTGAAGCTGCAGAGTGTGGAGAGAGGGAGGCACTTTAGAGGGTGCAGATAGAGACTTCATTAGGGATCAGGTGGTCATTGAAGCTGCAGAGTGTGGAGAGAGGGAGGCACTTTAGAGGGTGCAGATAGAGACTTCATTAGGGATCAGGTGGTCATTGAAGCTGCTGAGTGTGGAAAGAGGGAGGCACTTCAGAGAGTGCAGATAGTGACATTATCAGGGATCAGGTGGTCATTGAAGCTGCAGAGTGTGGAGAGAGGGAGGCACTTCAGAGAGTGCAGATAGTGACATTATCAGGGATCAGGTGGTCATTGAAGCTGCAGAGTGTGGAGAGAGCGAGGCACTTTAGAGGGTGCAGATAGAGACTTCATTAGGGATCAGGTGGTCATTGAAGCTGCAGAGTGTGGAGAGAGGGAGGCACTTTAGAGGGTGCAGATAGAGACTTCATGAGGGATCAGGTGGTCATTGAAGCTGCTGAGTGTGGAGAGAGGGAAGCACTTTAGAGGGTGCACAAAGTGACTTCATTAGGGATCAGGGGGCACGGGTGGCCCAGTGGTCTAAGGTACCGCGATTCGCTGTGCAGAGTTGCGTCCCTTGGGCACGCCAGAAACCTATGATTGTGGGTTCGAATCCCGGTTCGCCCTGATTATGTTTCTAGGTTTGTCAGCACCATACCTGTGCTCGTGGGTTTCACAGAAGTGGTAAACATTGGAGACTTGCATCATTTCGGGATTTCCTCCAAAATTAAGCTGACACGCTGTGATATAACTGGAATAATGTTAAAAGCGGCGTTAAACCCAACTCACTCACTCATCAGGGATCAGGTGGTCATGATAGCTGCAGAGTGTGGACTGGAGGATACCTGAGTGGGAGGCACCCAAGGACAACCAAATATCAACTGTGGTCTGTCTCACAGTGAGTCAGCATGTCACACTACCAACCTTCTCAATCAGTAAATGAGTAATACCTCACTGAGGAACTGTTTATTATCATTCACTCTCTCTCTCTCACTCACTCACTTGTGGGTAGGTGGGGTAACAAATGATAAAAGCATCTTGGGCCCTCTCCTTGTCTCATTCATTAACTTACTCAATCACTAGTAATAATAAAATTATACCATAACCATAGAATAAACAGGGCAGTGTTTAATGATATTGCTGTAATCATTCTAGAAGCAGACAAGTATTTACTGCTTTTATAGATGGAAGCAGCTCCCTTTAGAAGTATGCATGGTGGTATTAATTTGGATTATGTACAACTACTTGATTAAATGATGAAATAAAGTTTCATGTGCACTGTTGTATCTATATCTAAACAAATTTTGTGAACTTTCTACATTTCTATAGCATACATGTAACTTGGACACATGTATGTAGGAATACTCTTATTGTATGTAGCGGTGTTAGGTGACAGCATGGAGTTAGTTATGTAGCACTGAAGAATTTGAAACACTTTCAAACAGGATGTCCAGAAATATTTCCAATGTGTTGAATGAGCTATGGTGTGAATGTTCTGGTAACAAAATGTGGGAAGCAATACTTGTGACATGAAGTAGCAGAACAGTGGTGAGAGTAGCGGAAGGGATACTTGGTGTCAAGGCTACATTGTAGGAGGAGCGTGGTATAGTCATGTGGTTTGGTACTTTGATTGGGGATGACTCACCCACAGCTCACCGTCAGACCATCACCACAGACCAGCTTGCGTCATAGCCAGCGCACAAGGAATTGCTAGCTGGCACTTCTCATTATTGATGTCAGTGCACAATTGTAAAGTGTAAGTGAAGCCATGCTCGTGTCCCCTTTCATGGGCTGTTGTGCATTGATGCTTATGTGAACCTTTCATGGTCTGTTGTGCATCAATGTTTATGTGAACCTTTCATGGTCTGTTGTGCATCAATACTTATGGGAACCTTTTATGGTCTGTTGTGCATCAATACTTATGTCAACCTTTCATGGTCTGTTGTGCATCAATACTTATGTCAACCTTTCATGGTCTGTTGTGCATCAATGTTTATGTGAACCTTTCATGGTCCGTTGTGCGTCAATACTTATGTGAACCTTTCATGGTCTGTTGTGCATAGATACTTATATATACACCTTTCAATGGCTGTTGTGCATTGATGCTTATATATACACCTTTCATAGGCTGTTGTGAGTATATCTTTATATACACCTTTCATAGGCCGTTGTGCATCAATGCTTATTTAAAATTTTCATTGGTTGTTGTGAGTATATGCTTATATAAACCTTTCATGGTTTGTTGTGCATCAGTGCTTTTATGAACCTTTTATGGCCTGTTATACATCAATGCTTTAATAAACCCTTCATGGTCTGCTGTGCATTAGGACCCGTAAAGATCCAGGAAGAGAATAGGTCTTCAGCAACCCATGCGTAAGAGGCGACTAACGGGATCGGGTGGTCAGGCTTGCTGACTTGTTTGATGCATGTCATCATATCCAAATTGCGGGGATCGATGCTCATGATGTCAATCAGTGGATTGTCTGGTCTAGACTTGATTATTTACAGACCGCCGTCATATAGCTGGAATATTGCTGAGTGTGGCCTTAAACAACAATCAAAATGTTGTAAAAACACATATAAAGATATTACAACATCAGCGATATTTATATGACTAGTAATATGTATATAAATATGAGATCATTATTGATTCAGTTTAAGTATACACAGATATATATATAAACATTTTTTTAATAAAGTCGACATATGTTGATATGGTTTGCATGTTTTCAGGTCTTTGGGGTTGACGTTATAACTGTTTTCAGTGCTCACTTCAGAAAAGACTTCACCTGAAGCAAATGGATAATATTATTTCCAAATATAATCTTAGTTTAGACTAATGGATAAAGACATTTTCATTGATTGATATGGCTCACTGACATGGCCTGTGTGGTGTTTTCCTATATTGTATCATATATGTTATCACAACCTTACATATCTTTGATCATTCCCTGGCAGATGCTGGCTCCTTGATGTGCTTAGTGCCATGTTTAACACATGATACCATGTATCATTCCATTAGGTTTCTACTGAGGTACATTGTGAAAGTGCACGTCACTGTTTCTATGACAGTTACTAGTACCTATGTCTGTGTTAATCTAACTCCCTGTGTTGTGTGTTGGCAGAGTTTGGAGGAGAAGGAGCGACAGCTTCTGCAGGAGTTGCAGCAGCTAAACATGGCCATGAGTGACGAGCATAAACAGGACGACAATGACAACAATCATCCTCATCCTCATCAACATGATCTCACCCATCACCAGCAACAACAAGAACAACAGCTGCTCACACAGCAACATCAACAATCTAGTCGTCATCATCCAGACACCTCAGGTGTGTCTGATGTCATCCACCATCTTCTTACACCATCATCCCGGCAACCTCAGATTCCTTACCAGCGTCTGCCTCATGGTGTGACTATATCTAACGTTAGTACAACACGAACACACAGCTCAGTGACTCAGGGATTACAACTGGGTGTTCCGAGTGACATCAACTCAAATGTGACACGAGTATCTCCAGGTCCTTGTCCACCTGCACCAGCAGAGAGTCAGTTGGGTGGCGGGGTGAGTGGGATCCAGGTGACTCAGGCTCAGATCCAGCAGCAACTCCTGGCTGTCCAACAGAGCCAGCTGGAGCTACTGAGAGTGCAGCAGCAGTTGGAGCAGAGGCTGAGGCAGAGTCAGATGTCTTCTGGAGCCAAACCTGACCAGCCTGAGCACAACAACAATACAGATCTCAAGTGCAATACACAGAGCATTCCTCCATGTGGCCCTGAGCAGGGTCCATCACAGCCAGCCTGCAGGCAGGAGCAGACTCAGATGAAATCTGGGGACATTAATGACAACTACCAGCCATCCTCATCAGCAGGAGCTGCACCTCATCTTGTGACTGACTCATGTGACTCAAATGAAGAAGTCAAGTCTCTGACCATCTCCTCTAGTGCTGTCCACGCAGGCCGTGGGCTGCAGTCTACACAATCTGACTTTTCCTTGTCTTCCAGTAGTAAGGTTGACTGTATATCTAACATTGAACAAACTGTCCCATCCGAGTCTCATGATTCCAGTCATGTTTCTAGTGGAGGGCAACCCGTGTCCTCAACTTCTGAACAACTTTCACAGGGAAGCAGTGAAAATGTGAGAGAATCTGTGACCCATGATTCCAGTGCTCCTCTCAACCTGAGGGCACCCTGCAAGCTACCTCTGTTGAGAGAAGAGCTGGAACTGACACCAGATGTTGTCAGTGGCACCAGAAAGTCCCACTCTCCTGCCCCTGTCACATCCATAGCCCTGGGTTTGTCCATGCCACAACCCAACCGACCATCTCAGGCAATTTTCGAGGAGTACTCTCCTCCCACAATCATGCCTCCAATATGGACACCTCTAGCTCTCAAAGTGGCAGCTAGTCGATCATCCCCAAAGGGAGACGACTCTAATGTTCCATCACTCAAACAGGATGAGGAATCTGTGTGTTCTGACAACAGGGAAATTCCAGAATCTTCATGTGAACCTTCTGAAGCCTGTAAGCGTCAGTGTGTTGAAGTCTCAGAACAGTCAAGGTTCAGGAGTCTCCTGCAGGAAACAAAATCATCTGCCTTTGATCAGGTCGTCCCTGCTTCTGTGACCCTTGTGACTTCCAGTTTGACCTCTGTGACCCTAAGTGCAACCTCTCCCCTGCCACCTAAGCAGGCGCGACATGTACCGAGTGACACAGACATTTATCTTGATGCACTCTTGGATGATGAGTGTGCTTTGTTCACTTGTCGACTACAGACTTTCTTCAGGGATGTATCAGAACCAGAGCGTGGTGTGCAGGATCCTGTAGCTCGGACACTAATGGAGGGAGATGATATGGTAAGTAGTAGTATAGGTACACACATTTCGGATTAACTGTTGAAAAGATGGACTTCATCTGAGATTGACTATGTATTGTGTTTTTAGTGTTATCGGAGATATATTCTGCAGTTAAACAATACCAGTTGCTTCACAAAGTTGTCAATCTTTGATTTCAGTTGAAACAGGTTACATTATATTTAGACAAAGGAGATTCATTCTACTCAGTCCACAGGGAAAGCAATTCACTTGAACCATTCAAATTTCTTCCATTCCAGCATTTTGTGCCGATCCATGACGACCTAGTGACAACTACTACTTTTGAGGATTCTGCTTTCTCAGCCTACTCCCCGGTTTGACTTTTGACATCAGTTGATCCCAAATGATCTGGACTACAATGATCTTGACATTCTCCCGTTCTCAATGATCTCATGTTGGCCCTCGCCACCAGCCATTGTTTTGTCAGCGTCTCAGGCGCCTATATAGATTTGGTTGATATATTGTTTATTATGTAATTTTGATATGGCATTTTGAATGATTGTGTACTGTTTTTATTGTCCTCATTACGTTCTGCCATGATTATTAAGCCACATTTCCCACTCTGACTTGAGCTGATGTGTTAGTGTTTGATGGAATGAAATTGTTCCACAGAACTAATTTCATCCAACAAACAGTCAACAAGTTGAATATTGCTGGTAGAGATATATGATTATATTTGAAGAAGTGCATGTCTCCTACATTCTGCCAAAAGAGCAGCTGGTCAGATTACCCACAATACAGGAGCTACAGCCTTCTGTCTGGTGTGAGTCCACACCATAAGCTCCTCCATCCCAACCCAGTCTATGACATGACACATGGACATTTATATTTATCACAATACTCCATAAGTGAGGTTACTGATAGGTCATTGAAATAGTTTGTTTATAAATATTCTATTTTCATACAAAAATGTTACCACATGCCATTTTTGACTACTATTCCCAGAACAATTCTACTATTTCTAATTCCACTAAATAGTTTTTTTTAATTAACATTATTAATTAATGTCCAATAAAAGTAATAATGTTACTTCTACCAGTGTATAACCATCACACCGACGGTAGAATACCCATGTTACACCATGAGGAACATCTGACACTTGGAACTATGCATAGTCCACCATACTGTACCTGTATCATCATTGGGTCCATGTGAATACTACATGTACATTCACCAGATGAGAAAGATAGAGTTGATTTCCTGCTAAGTAGTGACAGAGTGTTAACTACGCAGGTGTTTTTCCCTGCAGGTTAGTGCAGGTGTGATTAAAAACCTGCATACACACAGTATGTCAAATACAGGCAGACAGGTGATTACCTCAACACTTCTGCTCCACTGAGATTTGTTACTGTGTATTTACGATCCCTGCCTATCTGAAGCTACAAACAAGACCGTGCTGTTGAAGCTGGCGTAATTTGATTCAGTTTCCCACCTCTCCTGCTGGTACTGCCAGGCAATACCTCACTGACTGAACACACAAACATTGCAGTATTCACGTGAATATTATTGCCTTACCCTTGATGATACCGAAGAGATGTTTATCTGTAACATTTGTGAAAAATAAACCACTACTTATTCACAAAATCTGATTATGACATAATACAATAAGTCTGACATTTGTGAATAGGTTGCCTCCCTTTCACTGATATTTTGGAGGGGTGGGGATGGAGGTGAGCTTGAGTGAAAGGGGGCTACCATTCTGTGTGTACTGAATGGTGTAAACACTTGCGCACGTGTGTATATCCCCCCATTCTCACGGCAGGTGGGGAATGTGGCTTGGGAGGAAAATAAGAATTACTGTCCTTGAAATATACCCCACTCCAGTCAGCAGTCAGCTACATCAGAGACTGTGGTAACAGATGTATCAGACAGTGTTATAACAGATGTATCAGACAGTGTTATAACAGATGTATCAGACAGTGTTGTAACAGATGTATCAGACAATGTTATAACAGGTGTATCAGACAATGTTATAACAGATGTATCAGACAGTGTTATAACAGCAGCGTTAGAAATTGGCACTTGTCCTGTAGTCCTTGCCAAACTGCCCAATGGTTAAGGTATCATAAGGGCTAGTGGAAATTTGCCAATTTAAGAGTTTTGCTATATGTTATTATTATAAGGACTAGTGGACTAAAAGTGTTAGTTTCTACTGCTGAACAGATGTATCAGACAGTGTTACAACAGATATATTAGACACTTTTATAACAGATGTATCAGACAGTGTTGTAACAAATGTATCAGGAACTGAGAAAGACACAAGCATTCTCACGTGAGACAACATACAGTTCTTGTAATAGGCTATTCCTCAACTGTTCTGAAAGCATGCAATACATAGTAGGCTGACTCTCAGTTGTTCTGGAATAAAATCAGCAGTCATGATTATCAACTCTCAGCAGCAGTTTCATGCTGGTTCATTTATAAGAAAACAAATGAAAATTTAACAAGGCACTAAAACAATGAGTGTTAGGTTGTGGCACTTTACATTCTCTGATTTTCATGAGTAAAACACCATACCTTAGGAAATTGTGAGTATCTTTGGCCACAAGGAGACCAAGGACTCGGTGATTGTTGCTGGACGATTTGTCACGGGATGATCCTGGCTACACACCATGCAGTCCCTGTTCACCACCGTGGCATATTGGGCTGCACCACTGCTACAACACTTTATTGATTTGTGATCACATCCTGGCTGCTCAGCCCCTTGTCCAGCCTCAATGTTTCCAAATAGATCAATTAGCGAAATTATTGTTTGCTTTCTGAAACTGTGGGAGGAGACAAGGAATTGTTACATGCCACTGGAACAACTGCAGTGGGGGATGTTGAGAGGACTCTGATCATTAAACATGGTCCCTTCAAACATCACTACAACTGGACAAAGTGGAGTACTTGAGATGTTTCACAGTGTGGTCATCTTTTGCATGACCATTCAGGGTTGGACACAAGAACTAGTCTGCAGTAAAAGTCTGGATGAACTACATGTTTCCTCCATAATCTACTTCATTTACAAAAACAACAAGTCCAGATTGATCTGTGGACGGGTTGGATTTATCTCACGGTGTCTACACTGCCGTGTAGCTTAGATGTAACCTGTGGCATCTACAGAACATCTCCATATGATTTTGGCACTGTATACATGTACTTATGTTTGATGTTGAATGCTCCTAGTTGAGGTGTAGCACCATGACCATGTGATGTACCTCGCACTCACCAGGTCAGCGGTACCGAGAAAGGTGGGTGGTTGTTTCATGGGTTTCATCATGTATTCATCTGTGCAGGCAATGCTGATATGTAAAAATGTTCTTGAATTAGATGGGTAAAGTACCGTATTTCCTCTATTAGACGCCGGGCCTCTAAGCCGGGTCAAATGTTCAGTGCAAAAAATAGAAGCCGGGCCTCTAATAGACACCGGGTCGATCAATTGATACAGATATCTACGAAAACACAAAATATTTCCATTTCGTGATGATTCGGGCCATTCGTGGTCATAGTGAAATGGGGTTATTAATAGAAGCCTGGCCTCCAATAGACGCCGGCACTCTAATTGACGCCGGGTCAAAGGCTTGTCAGAAATAAATGGTAGCCCGGGCGTCTAATAGAGGAAATACGGTACTCCCTGAGTGATCTCATTCATGTTTCGTAGGACTGTAATTTTAATGAGTTTAACTCGTCTTTGGAGTCTTTTGTATAGATATCCCATAATGACTAGATGTAATACAATCTATGGTTACTTGCTATACTCTTCAGGCTGAGTGGTGGCTGTCTTGAGCACAGTGAGCCTATGATTTCTTATTTAGGGGTACTCACTGTCCATGCCAAAACAACGTCACTCTTGGACAATATTAACTAAACAGCTGAACCTTCAGTACTGATAGCTCTAAAACACAGTTGCAGGATGTGTTTTAAAGAAGTACAAATACAACCTACCTACCTGTTTTGGAACCACGACATGATCCATGGTTGTTGTTTATGAATATCTTTATAAGATTGTACTCTTTAACATTACAAATGTCATAACATAGTGGATCTGTCAATGATTCTTGTGAACAAGTACCCATGAAGCAACCACCCAGTAATAATCAACTACTTGCTTGATGTTCATGTCACAGTATTTCTGCGGATTTTTATGTTGCTTCACTGTCTTTTTTCATCATATGAATACATTCAGAAGTGTGTGTCTGATGTACATGGGTGTCTGATGTATTGATATGATACACGAACAAAGATTAATGCAAGTGAACAAAAACAATGTTTCTTTTTCCCTCAATGTGTTCATTTTTTTAAAATCTGAGGTGAAATCTAACAGTTTTTTCATTATTGAGTAGCAGTTTTGTCAACAGATCTTATTTTTGTGAACGAGGCACTAATTTGGTGTACATTTTTATTGCCAAGTATTCATGGCCAGATTCTTTTTATCAGGGTTTGCACTACTGTGTGATTGGTTTGTTTCTATTTCTGTTGATGTATGATGGTGCTGATTTTGTTTTCATGAATTATGATGTATGTGAAATTTGATTTGACCAACTATTGAGTGATGTTGATGGCAGCCATGTGGCCGACTGTGCCATGTTGGGGTGTCATCACAATACCAGGGAGTACTACAACAGCAGCAGCAGCAGCAGCAGCAGCGGCAGCAGCAGCCTGCACGGTCATGTCACAAGCAGTTAGCATTGATGTTGTACTCATAACTGACAATGTCATAACATTTGAATTCTGATGATTCACAAAGTGTGGATGGTGCTGAATTTGGAGATGTTTGAAAGTGGTACTAAGCATCAAACAACTAATATACACCTGGAAAATAACTGATCACTGCTTACTGGTATATATTTCCATATTTATACTGGCCGTACATTGACACATTTTTTGGCGTCTATTGTCTAATGAGACATATTTGTTTCTGTTTACAAAGTGAGTCATACTGAAATACAGATACTGATATGCATGATCTAATGACATATTTTCCAACTATTTGATGGCAATAATTATTTGACCACCCTTTAAGTTACCACCACTGCTTTTCTGTATCATATGATATAACCCAGTCATTTCTACCATCTGGTAAACCAATGATTTTGTACTGAATCATCATGTACCAGTGGTATCGTAAACAGTTATCAAAATGAGATCAATGTCTTTTGTAGATATTTCCAAAAGATACATGGAAGTTTAATATCTTTGAAAAAAACAAGGGGTAGTGCTTAGCTGTTTTCCAGGTTTTTTCCAGACTGTTAATTTGAAATACTTATGTGTTGAGGACAATAGAAGAACTGGAATTTTAGAGCAGTTTACTTGGTAAACCATGCATCTAAGTTAATGGTTTTCTTGTAATCAAGTGGTGCATGCTGGAATTCTTTTCTTATGTTATGGTAAGGAGACACGTACATGCATTGCTTCTTTTAGAACTATTTAACTAAATCACCTGGCAGCAATGCATCTAATGATGTTGACGGCAAAAGTTAAAGGTTTTAACCTGAAGGAGTAGTCATGGACATTTTATCAGAGTTGGTTCGGGAGGGGCCAGATGGCAGTTATGGTTGACGACACCATATTTTCAAGTCCTCTGATATTGAAGAGTCAGAACTTAATATTGCAAAGAAACAGTTCAAACCCAATAGGACAACTAAAACTAAGAGGTTCAGTGATATTTAGATGTACAAATTCTTCAAATATTTTGCCCTGATTAAACAAACATTGCTGCTTTGTTGTTGAGATTTCCAGTGTTCAACTTCTTCTGTCTTGAGCATTGTACTGAGCAAAATTGATTGATTTTTCTGCGGAGGCCTTCAATCTTGTGAAAACAGAGCTCGATTCTTACACCTTCTATGGGAGCTTCATCTAAGTTCAGCACCATTCATCACAGAGTGTTGGTGATGTATATAGTGTCAACCATTGTGAAATTCTGTGATGTGTTCTATGATATAGCATCATGCAGTGCAGCCACATTGTGGGGACTTCAGGACATGTCCTGGGCAACTGGTACCAACAATATTGGAAATTCCAAACAATGATCCCATCACTAGACAATCTCATAGGGATACATTTGTTGTTATTTTAAGAAAAATAATACTTGGTATCATAAGCCTATGTTGAACATGAATATTATTCCTCAGCAACTGGTGGTTTGGTTGTCCGACTGTATACAGCTATCCATTAGATATGCAAGCTCAGATATACTTATCAATCATCCAATGTACACCATATAGGGAGTAAAATCACTTGTGATGTTATTATTATGATTATAACTATTCATTGTTGAATTTGATCTAGACCATGTGTATATCATACCCACAAATTATTTTTTTATGCAACTGCAGTTACCATGGATATGAGTGATGCATTCATTGCTCATTGTTAAGGAATGTTTATAGTAACTGACGATGCAAGCGACACGATAATGTCATCTGTCCCTGTCCATCTCCACTGTTTCTTTACATCGTTCCCATCTTTCTCTGTCCATCTCCAATATCTCTTTACATCGTTCCCGTCTTCCTCTGTCCAACTCCAATGTCTATACATTGTCTCCTTCTTTCTTTGTCCATCTCTACTGTCTATACATTGTCCCCATCTTCCTCTGTCCATCCCTTCTGTCTATACATTGTTCCCGTCTTCCTGTCTATCCCTTCTGTCTATACATTGTTCTCGTCTTCCTCTGTCCATCTCCACTGTCTATACATTGTCTTCATCTTCTTCTGCCCATCTCTACTGATTCTATACATTGTCTCCTTCTTTCTTTGTCCATCTCTACTGTCTATACATTGTCCCCATCTTCCTCTGTCCATCCCTTCTGTCTATACATTGTTCCCGTCTTCCTCTGTCCATCCCTTCTGTCTATACATTGTTCTCGTCTTCCTCTGTCCATCTCCACTGTCTATACATTGTCTTCATCTTCTTCTGCCCATCTCTACTGATTCTATACATTGTCTCCTTCTTTCTCTGTCCATCTCTACTGTCTATACATTGTCCCCATCTTCCTCTGTCCACCTTGGTCTGTCCATCTCCATTTTTTTTTCATCTGCTCTGCTTGTTGTGTTGCTTTCTGAATGTGTTTTAAATTTTCTCCCTGGTTAGGAATCCAGGACAGATTAGGTCCCCTCTGGTCATTATAGTGTAAGATGGCAGTAATACCAGGAATGTAAATTTTTGGGGTTAAATGTTTGGTTAGTGGATTCGACAGACTGGAGCCAAAATCCACAATCAGAAATAATATTAATATTCATCAGATCTCCTCTAACGGCTTGTCTATCCAAATTTTGAAGGATTAGGAAAAGTAAAAGATACAACTATGAAAGTCATGTAAAGTTTAAATAACTGACCTTTCTAGATAGTAATTGATTAAATGCATTGAATATAGTCTCTGGCTACTGCAAGCATCTTACACATAGAACAAATACATTTACAGAAGTAAATAAATATACTTCTTACTATATGAATGCTAAGCATTGTGCAAAAATGATAGCACTTTTTTCCCCAACTCAATCGACTGACCAAAACAATTTTATGCTAAACAACATCAAAACATATTAAGCACCACACATTTATTCTTATGTTGACTGAGCTGTTTGGTTACAAAAACTTCCCTAAACCATAAATTCCAAAGTGTGCCCTGTAATTACACTTCATACAGGGAAGACCAACTTCCAGCTATGATCTTGTGGATTTCTTCCCAAGTTAGTGAGTGTTGCTTTGAGCCACTATCAGCAATATTACATCTGTTTTGGTGGAATCATTATAATGGATTGTGTTGTTTTGGTTTTAGCAGACCAAATGGCCTAAAACCCTTTCACTCGCTTGCATATATCAACCTATCCATAAGTGTCTATTGTCCATGAAGCATCCATTGAGGTCGAGTACCAGCCCGTAAGTCTATTCCTGAGCGTAGCTGTATCAGCAAGTGTTACATGTAGTCTTAGCTTGTTGACTCATTTTCAGCCTAAACATGATCATCAGCTGGAAAATACAAGAGTTCTACTTCGGTTTTGCGCATTGCATATTTTACTGAGACTGCAAAGTATGTTAAATTTAAAGTTCAACACAGTTATTGGTCTATATCAATATGATTGATTTCCTTTTGATGACAGCCATTTCCTTGCTTTTAATGCATGCAACAGGTATTAAATACAATATCTTGGGAAAAGGCTGAAATCAGAAACACAATATCTGATCTTGCACCTTGACTTTGTAATGTATAGATCAAATCTGGGGTAGGAAAATGGTTTTTGATAAGAATTCCCACTGTAATTTTGTAGCTTTATGTAAAATTGTTGAAATTGTACATATATATTATTAACCAGTCTCTGGCTGGGTTACCTATTGTTTAAGTGCTGATGATAACTGCTGATGCTTGGAAGCTAGCCTTGGACCCCAGCTAGACTGTTCTAGAACTTAGTGTCATAGATAGTGTCATTCTTGAAGGATTACTTCCTATATAAGTGCTGGATCAAGAAATCTTATATCATGCGTAACAAATGTTGAATAAAATAGAACCATGCATATTCAGTCAGTGGAATTTCAAAGCCTGTAAATCTGTGAGCTTTTAAGACTTTATCTTCAATAAATGTCATTGCCATTACTTTGCCCTGGGGACCCTTGAATGCAATT
This sequence comes from Haliotis cracherodii, assembly GCF_022045235.1. Classification (NCBI taxonomy): domain Eukaryota; kingdom Metazoa; phylum Mollusca; class Gastropoda; order Lepetellida; family Haliotidae; genus Haliotis; species Haliotis cracherodii. The sequence continues at coordinate 15,618,634 of NW_027266276.1, read as the reverse complement.
AATGAAATCTGGTTGTTGAAATAAAGAAACACCAAATCTATATATCCCAGTAGTTAGGTAATGCACATTCCATGTAGCTGGGTTGGAAATGATGATTTGAAGTTAATGTACTGGTAGCTTCTTATAACCATGTTTCCATAAGAATGTCAACTTTTGTGTTTGTCACTCAAGGTGTTTGTTTAGGTTAGACTGTTTAGTGTTGCACTAAAGAGGTTAGAACAATGATATGAACTGGATATTTTGTAATGAAAATGAAACTGGTTCATATGAAATTAATGAAACTTTTTCAAGTCCTTATGAACGGTTGTGAATTATTTTGTCCATGGTCGAACAAAGCTTACCAACCCAAGCTAGTTAACTGGAACAAGTTTGATTAATGGCCAAACATTGAACCAAGCTTACCAAGCCAAGCTAGTTAACAGGAACAAGTTACATTTCTCTTTCCCAATTCCTTATAAAGAATCAACTTAGTACCTTCCCTTCTGCCTGCACTGATTATGTGATGCTGTAGATGTTGTATGTGGATGTATGTCACCCAGGGAGTCCCTTTACTGTGATCTGTATATAACAGGCCGGGAGTATCTATAGATTATATATCTACATGCCTGTCTCTAGGTAATATCACCTATATTGTGCCGTGGTTGCCCAATTTACAACTCTATGTTAGATCTATGCACTGATCACATCACAGCAGGATTCCAGTCAGGCTTTCTGTCCAAAACTTTACTTGCATTATCTATGATTTGGAGAGACTGTTTATATTTTCTCTTTCCACTGTTAAGTTTAGTGCAAATTTATGGACCTACTTTTTATGCATTTATTTAGTTGTGTTTCTGAAATGAAGTCTTGATTAGCATCAGTGGGAGCATGAAATGGGGAGTACATTAGCTTCTTTATCAACCATATTAGAGGGGGAACTTGCCCCAGTGGTCATATACACAGCTGTCAACGCATGTCAGTGGACTGAATACACTGTACTTGTAAGAGCCAGGTAGTTGCACTGACTAATGGCAAGGATTGTCTGGTTTGCCAGTTTTTTTAAAGGCTGACATGATGTAGCTGTAATAATGCTGACGAGAAAAAGCATTCCCCAAGTGTATTAGAAAACCCAAGAATTATTTTGTCTATTCATGACCAACTTAGATGAAAATGCATCTGTAGATGAAATATTACATATGGAGGTTTGAGAAAGCTATATATTTTGTACCAATGTCCTCATAGTCTCAAAATGCTTGTTCTAGAACAGTATTATCCATTGCTCAATTTGTAATGAACAATGCTTTATCAGGTTTGTTTCATGAACAGAAGTAATAACTACACAGCTGTGGTCGACAAATGTTTACAGATAATTAGGCTTGTGTCTTCCGATCACTGTGGGCAGTCCCTGGGTTGTTACCAAAGGTTGTGTGGAGACTGTTGGTTGAGCATTACTCTGTTCATAGTCCCAGCACAATGTTGATTCCCGACACACAGTAGCATCTAGTATATATCATGTTGATTATTGAAGTTTTATCATGTATGTTTTATCCTTCATGTATTCTACCATTATACAGCATTTTCTCAGTGTTAGAAACTTGATGGTCGATCAAATAGATCTAGAATGTATATAACCTAGCTATTTATAACCATAGGTGGGTGGCTCAGAAATATGAATGCTGAATTGCTAAGTCTAAAGGTTATATCAGTAAAGAGTCCCATTCATTCAGAAAAGTGTGTAGTTATCTAATGATATAAGGTAAATAAGCAGCTGAATCGGTCAAGGAATGCCACTTAATGGTGTTTTCTGAGCCACCACCGATGTACCTGCCTTGGTGTCTATAACCATCACCAGAAACCCGACTGAAAATGGCCCCCTTCTGGTGCTTCTCCTTCAACTGTGACAATGGCACATGTCTATCATCCTGTGTATATCCAGTCAGTAGATCGAGAGGAAGAGGACCGAACCCATTCAGGCAGGACACAGGAGGAGTTGGGTTTTGTCTCAACTGGCTGGAAACAACAATCCATTCTTGTCCCCTGGCGCAATATTTCAAAAGGGACAACATAACTCCCATTTAAAAGAGTTTTCTCATCCGTTTGCTTTGTGGCCTACTCCTCCTCCAGCTTGTGTGGGTGTTGTCGGTAGGCGACACCTTAGCCAATGTTCAAATGTATAGTCACTGACTGGAACCATGTTCAAACAACATCGTGAATAAATTGCAGAATGAAGTAAACTATTGTTTGTAATAAATGTTTATTATGTACATTGACATGATAAATAATAATTCTTTCAGTTTTGACACATTTTTATACTTATCTCTTTCATAATGGATATACAGATGTTCAAATATATATCCAACATTTTCTTTTTGAAAGGGTACCATTTTCAAGACGACCATACAGCATTCCTTTAACAAGCCAATCTTCACGTATTTACAAAGCTGCTGACAAAACCGTCATATATCACAGACACTTCACCTCTTCAGTTTCTTTTCTTCTGTAATACAAAATTTATATATAAATATAAATATTGTTGATGCTGCATAAGGAAATTTTTACTTGCTTCCGTCAAACTTTTAGACAATTTCTAATAACTGAACAACATTACCTGCAGTGAAATCATATAGTGAGATGTTTCTGTATGAGGATCTTGTTGGGAATGTTGTTGGGGTCATATGCTGTGAGAGAGGCCTGGGCCTGATTGACAGGGGTGCTCTCCACTACAATGTGCCGGCCACTGAATGTCTGGTGACAAAGATAACGGTAAATAATAGTGATAGCATGCAAACATAAACGTTGTCAAGAGACGGTGTACAAAAGAAAAATGCATTGCTGTGAATGTGTTGACACATGATGCAATAAAATATACACAAGTAATGTCTTTTTATAAACACTTCTTTCAAGGCGGTGATAACTGTATACTCACTGTAGTTTGAAGATTTTGCAGGTCTGTGTTGTGAAATGTTTCCCTGGAAATAAGTATGCCATTGCTGTTACAATTTCATAAACTACATACACATTATCAATAACAGTCCTCTTATTCATGTCATATTAACGGTTTGACCTCCTTAAACACTTAACTTTGAGCAGCTTATGCCTTAGTCCAATAAGTTATTGACCAATCCCCGTATCAATACTTACGCATTCGTGTATCCTCCCTGTACCCTTGAAGCATCAATAGAAATCTCTTGCCTCTCCTTGGCTGCCTGTAAACAGACAAGTATGAATGATTAACCTAAAAAGGATGCCTTAAAAATACAAACTGTGGCACTGAATGTCATGTGATCCTGAACTGAATTGAAAACTATGATGCCAATTTTTTCCTTTATGAAAATAAGTTTATAGTCCTGCTTACCTTGAGGATACTGTAGTTGGATGTACGGGCCACATAGTCAGAGAAGTCGCTCAAAGCTTTCTCCTTTTGGCGGTGGTTCTCTCGTATCTGAACATATGAGGGTCATTATTAAACAAAGGTTCTCTAAATAACCAGAATTGTTCCTCAACATTTATACATTAGTACGACAAGTTCATATGGGCAGACAGATGACACAAGAAGTGGGAATATAAATGTTTGTTCACTCCTCTTTCCTGTCAATACCTCAATTTTTCCACCACTATCTCAGATCATTCCCTCTCCAACACAATCTGTTACTATTCCCTTACCTCAGCATAGAACTCCTGCTCATCCAGCACATCCTGGTTCTTCTGAGCCTCAAGCAGCTCCACCTGGGTGCTGGCCACAATTGCAGCTCGCTCTTCCACAGCTCGAGATATAGCCTCAATGGCCTCCAGGTCAGGGGTAACAGGCCGCATCCTCTCCGTCTCCAGCTCTGTGATGATCTCCGTCCACACTTCACCTTGCTTGAAGTCCAGGTATTTCTCTATGATGGTGAGAGTCACATGGTCCTCCACACACAGTCCAGGCAGATCTGTGAAGCCTATCTTACAGAACACAGAGTAGATCTTGGCTCGCATGTTCTCATATACATCAACAATGGACTGACTTGGACATCTCGCTGGTAGGGGGATAACTCCAAGCTCTGCTTGCATTTTTCCCATCAGAGGGCGCTTGACATCTGCAGATATGCAAAAAGGTGATGTTATTTCTAAATGATATATATATATATATATATAAAAAAAATTTTTTTAAATGAACTGAGATATAGAAGTTATCAAAGAGTGATAGGTTTAAGGCTTTTTAGGAGAAGAAGCAGGTTGTGAAACCCATAAGCACAGGTATATCACTATATGGTTATAAGAGACTAAGCTTCATAATCGGGGCAAAAGGCCATGAAACAACTCTGCACATCAGCACCTTCACTTGTGCCTCACTTGCATTAGGGCAACAAAATCTATACAGCACCTGTGATAGCGCCATGAGCATCCCTGCGTGCCCCGATCTCCATTTCCTCTGCCCTCCATATTTCACACAAAAGGTGAGCCACTGTGGAATTGCCCTTGCCTCGCCAGGTGAGCACATGGTTTACCGTCTTGGGGTTCTCACACAGGTCCAGCAGACATCCCAGGATGAGGTTGTGCATGTTCTTTGGGCAGACCTCCAGGAGGTCCACCAGTAGGAACACGCCCTCCCTCTCCAGGTAGTAGTCTTCTGTACTGTAGCAGCCCACTACTGCACACCTACAACAGGGAGACAACTTGTCTCTTTGTACAATCTCTTGTCTTGTCTTGTCTTTCTGATGTGGATATATGACAAAATAATACATTTTGCTGAGTGATTAATCATGAAAAGGAGGGACATTATTATTTTGAGTTTTTGTTATCTTTTCATCAAGATTCTACAATTTGAAATAAATAACAAAAATGCTTTATCTTGTCAAATAAATATATTACTAATAGTCATAAAAGAGGAATACACCACATTCTGTGATTGTCTAGTATGGTACTGTTTATGTTTCACCTAACAGATATAGATATAATCAGGTTTGTGAAGGGATTTAACAAAGCATGGTCATAGATCCATGGTCTTTCCTATGAGTGGCCGTAGACATGTTGCATTGACTCACCAAGCACAGTCTACAGCAGCCAGGAGAAGTCGGTGATGTCCCAGCCCACTGTTGAGCAGCTTTGTGTTTGTCCTGAGGTAATCCACAACAATGTCCACTCCTTGGTTGCCAAACAACTCCTGCACAAAAATCAAGCAATATAGAATATAAGGAAATAAGAAAATATAGGGTTATGTCTGTTCCATATGTTGTCAGTGTGTACATATCATATACAAACACATCACAACTAGATATGCACAGCATTCAACATTTGACCAAACTTTATCATTCTACAGTAGGGATGAGTAATGGAGGCTTAAAGTGTATCACAATATTTGCAATGCACAAGGCAATACGTATCACAATATATTTATAATTCAGAAGCAATCTGTTACATTAAGGGGCCCTGGATGCTCACTCCTGAGCAGTGAAGGCATTTGGCAAGTATATAACATTCCCAACTTGAAATCATCCGATATATCGAGGTTGAAAAAATGATATTGTGACAAGTATCGTGGAAAGAATGAACCTCAACGGATATACGAGTAATACCTCACACCCTTATTTTAAAGTATCTGATTTCTTATGAATTTTCTTGGCAATTTGTTAAGTATTTTGTTCCATTATTAGTTGAGTATTTACCTTTCTGTGCATGTCCCCATCACACAATGTAGACAAAATGAACAAGATGTCTGACTGCATCTCAATACCAATGATGTCATCCTGACCTTTTCCTGGGCCAAACGCAGCATTGAGAATACCTGGAGCAGTCATACACATTAATCTTAATGTGCTGCAGTCTTACAGACTTCATAGGTTGGAGTCCTATGATCATCAACATTAACATGATATCAATCACATTTCTATGTAGCACAATAACCCATTTGGCTAAATGTACATATAATTTTGATTCAACAAACAAAGGAAAACAGATGCATACTTTTTTTGTCACATGTTCACTACAGAATTTTCACACTCTTTGATCATATGAAGCATTTTGGATTGGCAATAGAAGCATCCTTGATGCCCATACCCAATGGGCATTTAGAGTAATCTCCCTTGGTTGCTCGCCAGAGTCTTAAGCTTTCACCATGATGATCTATTTGTGAAAGTGATTCTTCAAGTGGTCATTGATGATGAAGATGCAGTCCATAAATGTATTAACCTTAAATTTACAAGTTAGAAGTGTTGAGCACCAGTATATAGGAACACATTGTTACATGAAGATCCGGGGTAGAATAGGTCTTCAGCAACCCATGCTTGCCTGAGAGGCTACTATGCTTGTCGTAAGAGACAACTACGGGTGGACAGGCTCGTTGACTTGGTTGATGCATGTTAACGATCCCAATTGTGTGGATCGATGCTGATGATATCAACCACTGGATTGTCTGGTTCAGACTTGATTATTTACATACCGCCGTCGAAAGCTGGAATATTTCTGAGTGCGGCGTAAAACAACAATCAAACCGACCAACAATGTTACATAACCTCATGTGTTTCATATGCTTTAAGTACACATCCCCTAAACCCCATTCATTCAATGATGGTCAAGCTGGCAGCACCAAGTGGCTGTACCCTACATGCTTCTGGACACTTGTAAAAGGTCAAATAAACCCAGCAAGGTTTCTGACAGGGTGCATGTAAGCAGATCTGTATGAATATTTTTGCACAACCTAAATGTATATTATCTAATGGAGGGTGTCCTTGGTTTACCTATGAGCTGGTTGACTGCCCCCTGGTCGGCCATGTCCTGTAGGACCATCTCATTCTCTGTGGACACTACACTCCTCATCAGGCGCAGACATTGTCTCAACTGGGCCCTCTTGTTGCCACGGCCACCGGTGCCATGGAAACTGTTGCCCTGACCAGAAAAGTCCTCTAGAAGATGGAAGAGGATGTAATGTGTTAAATACTTTATCAATGTTAAAGAAAATGCTTAAGCAGACATTGTTGCAGAATGCCTGAAAGCACTGTGTATGTGGTCAAAGGTTTTACTTACCCTAAGAAAAGATAGTTTTGATATCTCACAATGAAACCTCACTATCAAACTCCATCAACTCAATACTAAATATATTTTATCGATATGCCCTGCACACATAATTAGTACTGACGATACATGGTTAAACATGATTTCCAAGCCTGTGCTGTAGATCTGGATGAATCATTAATTCGCCATGTTTATATAGACAGGTTGAAAAAGACAGATGGAAATATTTGATTTAAAATATCAGTTGTAACTGTTATATGATGGAAGGTAAGCAAAAGTACTGGTTGACCAGTGTATTGTACCTGGCCCGACACACCACTCCAGCAGCAGGAGGAGTCTGGTGCTGCCTTGACAGGTCATGTAGTCTTCCAGCATCACTGGACACAGCGTGCACAGACACCCCATAGCCAGCAGTTGCAGCTCCTCAAACTGAGCTGGCGTCCACTCCCGTGGGCCGCTTACCTTGTCATTGGCTCGCACATAGGAGAACAATGCCAAGAGAAGATGGCCCTCCGATAAAATCTGTGAAATAAGTTGCGACACATTTATTAAACGTATATATCTCAAACCAATGACAGGTCATTAATGAAGCAACTTGAAGATATTTTGTTTAATTAATGATTAGGTCATCAGATACATAAAATTAAGGTAGAATATGTTATCAGTATGGTCTTACTCAAGGCAGTGGATATGGCACATAAATACAGAGTGGATATTGCTGAAGGATAAAGATCCACAATATAATAAAGAGATCTATGGTTTGTCTATTTGTTTTCCCATCAAGTTTACATAGAGTTTGAAATTAAGAATAAAAGTCAAGTCAATGAGTCCATTGTCATGACCCTTATGTTAAAGACATACTTAGCAAGCTAGATTAAAATAAGGAAGGAGAAAACCTCAAAGACACCCCTCAATTTTGTCACATGGTAGAATTCCGACCCTCATCATGTCATGTCTACTGGTGTTTGATGAGTTGCCATAAGGTGATGAGGAAGGTGAAAACACTGAGACATGCATGTTTAGTTTTAGTACTAAGATTAATGGTGTTGAGTCAACACCCAAATTATGCATGCCTGACCAAGTGGGCCAAGTTGTGTACTCACAGGTATCACTGCACCATCACGACTCAGCATCACAAGAACATTAAACAAGGCTTTCTTCATTTCAAAATCTTCATGGTTTGTGGAGAACTTGAGGTGTTTCACCAGCGCATTATGAGACTTGACTGTAAAAAAAAAAGACTGATTGAAGCTGCAATATCATGACCCACGCTTGAAAAATTTAAATCCCTTGACGTGAAGAAAGGATCTGATATATCAAGTGATCCATACAATGATTCATCCTCTAACACTGCTACAACATTAGCATCTGTCATTTCCAGTTGACATATAGGCGAGGGTAATTCTCGAGCTACCTCAAAGAACACTCTGTATCACAAATTTGAAAACTTGATGTGTACTTTGATTTTTATGTCATTTATTAAAAAGCACAAAATTATCCAAGTTTTTTACACATGATTACTGTTTCATAACCTGTGGTTTTATGCTGTTTGTTGTATATCACCGATAGGAGTGCATAGCTTGGTAGAGTGTTGGTTGGTACAAGACCTACCTTCCTGGAATGTGGCAAACAAAGTCAGCTGTTTGCTGAAGCCTGTCTCTACAAATGGCGCCTCAGGGCAATGTGAGGCAACCAAGGTCGCGATGATGAGGAGGTCGTTGCGGAGCTGACGGTCATAGTGACTGTACCCTTGGGTCAACTCAAAGATGAAGGCATCCTGCAGCTGACTGTACAATGGTAAGAGATAAAACAGAGATAATGAAACGTCAAAAGCAGACAGGAGTCCATTTAAATTGCTGCTGGTGTCAGCTTATTTATTAAGGTGGCACAGATTTAAGATGTTTACCAAAAACAGCATCAGTATGCTGAATCATAACCTTTGACCTCCATTTTGAACATAATTGTTTGTTGTGTTGTTTTATGCCAGTCAGCAATATTCCAGCAATATCACAGCAGCCAGTACTTAACTAGTTGTTTGTGGAATAACGCCACACTCAGCAATATTCCAGCTATATGCCGACAGTCTGTAAATAATCGAGTCAGGACCAGACATTCCAGTGACTGATATCCTGAGCATCGATCCACGCAATTGGCACGATGACATGCATCAACCAAGTCAGCGAGTCTGACCACCCGATCCCATTAGTCGCCTCTTATAACAAGCATAGTCGCCTTTTAAGGCAAGCATGGCTTGCTGAAGACCTATTCTAACCACGATCTGCATGGTTTCCTGTACTTAACTGAGTTTGGGCAAGTAAAACCAGTGCGTCATATTATTATAAGCAACATGTCATACAGCTGGGATACGATGGTACATATTCAACGAAAACAATAGGCCTAACCACTCAATCCAACTTAGTGGCATCTTACAACAAGTAATCTGGTGCCGAGACCTACTCAATATCATTAAAATCAGATCTTAATTCTCGCTAGTGCTAAACAAAGATCGGAGGACACTCCATTACAGGTAATGCCAGAATGACCCTTTGCGAACTTTGACCGACCAATGAAATGACAGACAAGCAGTTTTCTCGAGCTATACAGCACTAGTTTCAAATTGGCGACTTCCATTCCAGACTATGCTTGAAAAATAACTTTCCCAAAGTTCAATACATCTTTTTGTGGACCACACTTTGTGTGGCTAACCTGAATTAGATCTGTATCCTCCTTTCTGGCTAGTCTGATCTAAACAGCCCCCTGGGGATTCCAGGTGAGGATAGTTTCCCAGTAACTGTGCTTGTCATACAGAGCGACTTAATCTATCTGGTGGTCAGGCTGGTTGACTGTGTTATTCGTACCCCAACAGTGTGGATCACTGCTTATGACATCACTGTTTTTTCTGGTCCATCCTGGTTTATTTACAACCTGCCATCATATTGCATCATATTTTGTTCAGTTTTTAAATTTTGAATCGAGAACTTTGTTAACATATATCTGAAGTGAGTGATCACCCACACTGATTGTCTACATCTGATACTTTCTGGGACTATATTCTGCTCCTACCTGATACAGGCCAGGTTGTTGAGCTGTTCAGCTATCATGGCATTGTCTCCATGCTCCAACAAGTTCCACAAAATGTCTACGGATCGGAACAGAGTCTGTCCAGATGGATCTGCATCCATGAGTCGAGAACACACCCGCCGAGCACCATCTGCTCTCAACATCTGGTCACAGTTCTTGGCTGCAACAAGAGGAGATGAGTTTTACAACTATACAACTGTTTAGGATCATATCTGTTGTCCTGGTAACTCCCTGGCCTAAAGACTATGAACTGAAGGAACCGTTACATCAGATCAGTCATGAAACTGGAATCTGAACAAACTAACTTCAATGTATAATGTCCAAGAATTTGTAATATTTGTAACCAATTTGCAACAGATATATTTCATTTTATTTATATTTTCCCTATAGATACAGATTTACGTCACAAATATCTAAAGGATATGCCTTGGTTTGTTAATAGGGGCTACTTGATGAAATCTTTAACTCAAGATCATTGGTAATTATGTAACTAGAGGCATTAGCTGTATGATTTACTCACTACTAAATGCCACATTATCATGTATGCAGAACAATCATGCATGTTATACACTCACATGGAAACTTATACATGGGCCCAAGGCATTACACAGAAAAAAAGGTGATTAATTGATTGATCTGATAATGTGGGTTCCCACCTAACAAAAACTCATTCAGTCACCTGGGGGACATCTTCCCAAGGCAAGGGAGTTAACTGACTATAGACATCCGGTTTCCAACATGCCGAACTAGGCTGGAATTGGTCTGTGTCTTGGTTGTAGTGCCACCAGTAGCTATTACAAGTTATGTCCCTCCTATTGACCAATCAAATTTACTAGTTGGATGTTGATTCCTTCACACGATTTTTATTGGACTATGCATAGACTTGTTAGTCGAGCTAAAATATGCCTCAGAATTCAATCCTAGTATAGCAAGGGTGGAAACTGGATTTCTATAGTAACCCCTCATAGTGTCATATGCATTTGCTTCAAACAAAATGGCGGCGCCCACTCAAGATGCCCAGTTTACCGTACACATGCTTTTGCAAATCCTGCAATGGACCGAAATCTGCACAAATCACTGTGTTCTTTACGAACCAGATGTTGCTTTCATTAAGAGATTTTGATTGGACTATGTATAAACTCATTTGTCCAGCCAAAATATGACTAAGAAATTCCAGTTCGGCAAGGGTGGAAACTGGACTTCTTGTTGGGAGGATAAAGTATGATGATTAATTTCATTTAATTGTTACTGAATAGCTACTAGGTCATGACCAATGTGTATCAGGTCATTGATCATGTTGAGAAAAACAAATGGGTTTAGGGCTTTACAGCAATGTAGAGTGTGCCCACGCGCACATGTAGGAGGATGAAATTAATGAATTTTCATTGTGTTCATTGTAATTCGTGCATTCTGATTAGCTGAATTAGTCATGTGTTATTGCATTCATTTCCCAAAGAATGTGAAAAATTAAGCCACACCCACCGAAGCGGACTACTTTTATTACTACGGTTAGTTGGTGAAATCCTTATATTATAGTTGAGGGAATTCCCTTTCTGCTCACATGTATCGTCATGCACAGGACATTTAGCGAAATTAATGCATATTCATTTCCAAACTACTCTTTGAGACCAAAGGCCGAGAAGGAATGAAACAGCAAACGTTCAGGTTCGGTCACCTGTTTTATGTTCGTTTGCCTAGCTGGGTTCCACAAATTTCATGTCTTTGGGTTTCATTTCTAAACTATATTTTTCAAACTGTGTCTTCCCGTTCTCAGGGAACTAATGTTTCTATCTGGCAGTAACTGACTATGTCATCTGAATCAGCCGCCTTCTCCCAAACATATTTGTTCCGGTTCATTACAGTCGGACTGTTGCAGTTCTTCTCGCCTCTTGCCTTGATTGACAGGAACTATGAACTTTCTTTTGATCCTACTCTCCGTTGATTGGCTACTGACTTTGTGGGTGTGTCGAGTTACGTGCATAAATAATCCCTGAATCATATGACGCCACAGTATGTATTCCTACACCTGGAATGTTTATCAATCTCGTCATTTTGATATATAACACTGTTGTTGGCTGAACTATTGTAGATTACACAAGTTTTCGTTCATGAAGTTAACCGATGTGCAAACTTTTGTAAGGATCTGCTATGCGGATTCATACACTTTGCACATTGGATTTTTAATTCATACCTCAATGAACAAAAAGAAATCCACAGTCAATCCTTAAATGAAATTGTAAACATAAATTCTTCTCAGTTGTTGAGTTGGTTCAATCTTTTCTGTAGCTATCTTGGAATGTAATCATAAGCTTATACTCTACTTATTTGTGTGTATCAATCTGTTCTATAGCTATGCAGCAACATAGCTTCTTCCACAATACTGCAAACTTCTGGTGGTGGTACAGGTCATGACTGCCACTGACCTGAGTTTTTGGAGAAGCGTTGCAAGACTTCCAGCACCTCATGCCTGACACCCAGGTCCGTCTCCAGGAGCGCCAGAGACTGCACAGCATCAACAGATTAGTTACATTCTTACACCAAGGACAAATACTTCAGACATATTCTTGGCTTTACACACGGGACAATCATCCAAGACTATCCTCATGAAGGACTCAGATTTGCTTGTTACACATAGCACACATTTTCCCTGCCTCTCAACAATACATCTTGAAAAAGGTACTGATTGCGACCCAACCAATTCTAACATCTTTTTAGACTTAAGTTCAACGACAGTCATTAACAATTTCATTTACTATTTTGTTGAGGAAACAGTAATAATTAATACACTGAACAAATATAATAACATTCTCAGATTGATTTTATCACATCAGAAGCACATGACATGATAGATGCCTTATACAGAAGCTATTCGGAAGTTGATGAGAGTGGCTCCACACACTCACCTTGATCAGGGTTTCCGAGATGTCGCTGTTCTCCACCATGCGCTGGTTGTATTCCACTGTCGATGCCTTGTGCTCTGAAATACAGACCAATAGTCTACATCAACAACTAAAATCTATTACAATCTGCTCTGATATTGCTTACCCTGTCATATTTTACAGAAAAGGTGCATAAAAAAATGGATGCACATCCATAAATCTATATGCTTTATATCACAAGAAAATAAGGGTAATTATTATCATCACTGTTTGATAGAATGCATTCCATCAGAAGCTTCAATCAGATAAGACTTTCTTCTGATTCCCAGTTATAAAGGCGGCGTGAATAAGGAGTGAGTTAGTGAATGATTTATGCATCCAGTAACATTCCATCTGTATCAATGCAGCCTGTAGATTACCAGTGTTATCCAGACAAGCCAGTGGCTGACAGCATGAGCAATCATCTACCCCATGGGGGTATGTAATGACACACAACCAGCAAGGTCAATTTTCAAACCATCTGATCCACATTAGACGGTCACCCAATGACAAGCATGGACTGAATCACACCTACTCCTGACCCACATAGCTGGCTCTTAGTCTTAGACTCACAACAAGCATGAACTCAGAACTGGACCTATTCTCTGCTACTCCTGACCAACATTAGTTGGCTGTAGGTCTCACAACAAGCTTGGACTGATTGGGACTCATTCTGTCCTACTCCTGACCAACATTGGTTGGCTGTAGGTCTCACAACAAGCTTGGACTGATTGGGACTCATTCTGTCCTACTCCTGACCAACATTGGTTGGCTGTAGGTCTCACAACAAGCTTGGACTGATTGGGACTCATTCTGTCCTACTCCTGACCAACATTAGTTGGCTGTAGGTCTTACAACAAGCTTGGACTGATTGGGACTCATTCTGTCCTACTCCTGACCAACATTAGTTGGCTGTAGGTCTTACAACAAGCTTGGACTGATTGGGACTCATTCTGTCCTACTCCTGACCAACATTAGTTGGCTGTAGGTCTTACAACACGCTTGGACTGATTGGGACTCATTCTGTCCTACTCCTGACCAACATTAGTTGGCTGTAGGTCTCACAACAAGCTTGGACTGATTGGGACTCACTCTGTCCTACTCCTGACCAACATTAGTTGGCTGTAGGTCTTACAACAAGCTTGGACTGATTGGGACTCATTCTGTCCTACTCCTGACCAACATTAGTTGGCTGTAGGTCTTACAACAAGCTTGGACTGATTGGGACTCATTCTGTCCTACTCCTGACCAACATTAGTTGGCTGTAGGTCTTACAACAAGCTTGGACTGATTGGGACTCATTCTGTCCTACTCCTGACCAACATTAGTTGGCTGTAGGTCTTACAACAAGCTTGGACTGATTGGGACTCATTCTGTCCTACTCCTGACCAACATTAGTTGGCTGTAGGTCTTACAACAAGCTTGGACTGATTGGGACTCATTCTGTCCTACTCCTGACCAACATTAGTTGGCTGTAGGTCTTACAACAAGCTTGGACTGATTGGGACTCATTCTGTCCTACTCCTGACCAACATTAGTTGGCTGTAGGTCTTACAACAAGCTTGGACTGATTGGGACTCATTCTGTCCTACTCCTGACCAACATTAGTTGGCTGTAGGTCTCACAACAAGCTTGGACTGATTGGGACTCATTCTGTCCCTTAACTCCCACTGGGATTAATAATGAAAATATGCCATGTCTATATCAATCAATCAGTTTATTCAGTACTTAAAAGGCGACAGGCCTATAGTACAATGCGTATTTACATGGAGGTGACATGGTTGTTAGCTAACAATTCTGTTTCTATGTGACATAGTGTGATAAACACAATGAGCATATTCTGTCTCTTCTATCAGTGTGATTATATCTACCAGTCTCTATATACAGGTTGTGAGAGGAACATCTAAATAGTGCTAGTGCAATTCTAAATTGTTTAAACTCAAGTTTACAGAGGTACGCCTCAATTTCAATATTACTTTTCATGATTCTATAATATAAACATTTATTTGATTTGGACATTAATTCTAACCATTTCTGCAAATACATATCTTTTAGTCTCTGGGTGAAGGACATCAAAAAGAGCGGTTCTGATTCTACACACAGAGTATACCACACATAATTAAAACCCGTAATAAATAATAATTCTTTTACGTTTGTTACCCAAATTCGTTTTCCAGTACTTTCGTAGAGTTTTAACATATCATAACACTTCCTAGGGTTTCTGGGGGCACGGGTGGCCCAGTGGTCTAAAGCGCCGTGATTCGCTGTGCAGAGTTGCGTCCCTTGGAGACGCCAGAAACCTATGATTGTGGGTTCGAATCACGGTTCGCCCCAATTATGTTTCTAGGTTTGTCAGCACCATATCCGTGCTCGTGGGTTTCACCGAAGTGGTAAATGTCTGAGACCTGCACCACTTCGGGCTTTCCTCCCACAGTAAGGTGACACGCCGTGATATAACTGGAATACTGTTAAAAACGGCGTTAAACCCAACTCACTCACTCCTAGGGTTTCTATCATAAGTCATGTTTATCAAGCGAAGCCAGTATTTAATAAGTTTTAAGGATTGAATATACAGCGGATATCGTCCCGTATCTCCATATACCATTATGCTGGACCTACTATTTTTAACTCATAAATATTTCTTGCAAACAAACAAATGTACTTTTTCAATTTGATCATGAATTTTTATACCCCAGATTTCAGCACCATAGTGTAGTATTGGAATTATCTTTGTATCAAAAATTTTAAACTATGATCTAAATGAGATGTCTCTTAGAAATGGAGACTGTCTAAATATACCAGTCCAAACCTCTTTAGCTTGTATAGCAGCTTGATTAGCAGCTTGTATAGCATGTCTATATCGCAGTGAGTAAAATTCTCCAAAATTTCAGTTAGACAGTGGCTACTTTGCCACCAATATAACCCACCAATATAGAACACATGTCCATCGCGAGGGCGCCCCCATTATGGTAACATTAACTAGAGCTCCATACACAGTGTATAGAATACTTAGTAATACAAGCCTAAAACATTAACTATGTGTGTTTCAGAATGAATAATTTTGAGCATTTGGCCACTAGAAGATCAGGACAGAAACTTGATATCAACATACACGTGACTGAATAATGTGTTTATTGTTTACACCTAATTTACCGCTTACATAGAATCAAAACTAGAATGCTTAGGTAATACAAAAATAGTCATTGCGCATACTTTTCAAAACTGACTGTTTCAAAATTGACCATCTCTGACGGTCAGGCAGGCAGGTATTGTAAATAGTCAACAGTCATCAATCCAACAAGAGCATATCTGGGTAAATCAGTGACAAGAAAGTCATTAAAACAATCCCTTTGAAAGTGGATAAAATAACTGTTAGAAATGTTAGATTTCCTCAATACACACGACTGAAGTATGTAATCCTGCAAACAGAACACCTTTCCTCCATACATGACTTACTCTGTACTTCCTGGTGTTTGGAAGACTTGGAGTAGAAGCTCGCCAGTGTCACACATATCTGCTGTCTCACCTCTGTGCTTGGCACTCGCATCAGATAACCTGTACAGCAGGCAACTGACTTATTCATTGGCACCAACCATGTACACAACATATAGTCTAATACAGTCCTATGTAATCAGTAACATCGTCCAGTAGGACAACATGAAAGAATTTCAACTGAAGAAATTAATGTAAGGGAGATAACTCTCATTCCGGTTGTGTTGTTATGATAGCAAGTGAATACTGTCGGTGAAGTTGACAGTTGTAAGTACAGAATGTTGGTTTGATTGTGTTGTGTTGTCAGAGTAATAGGAATGATATTGTGTGTGTGTGTTTGTGTGTGTGTGTGCGATTATTTGTCAGTTGTATAATGAATGCTAACAAATATTGTTTACTTGAAGCAGAGAGTTCTATTGTCTATCACAATGATAATTTCAACTTAAATTGACAGAAATACATCCTCTTTACAATTACTGAAACAATACATGTTCTACCTTATGAGGAATTTGACCAGTCAAATCCCAGATGCTAACCTGTCCAGCTGTAATATTTTTTAGTATTTTACAAATTGTTATTCCTCGAGAAAAGAAGAAAGTTCTCACCAAGCTGGGAGACAGATTCAACTACAATCTGTTCGTAGACCAGTTCATCAGATGACTTTTCCTTCAGGTATGGAAGAGAACAGATCTTGAGGATGTCAATGATTGGCTGTTCATATAGAGGCTGCTTGTCCACACGATCGGCACACACATTGAGGACCTTGAAAACCTGAACTAGTTCCTTCATTAACTGAACGTCATTAAGGATGCATAATAATTTCTATTTTTAGTTCAAAGCAATTTCTTCAAATCGTTAAGGATGTGACACAAAGTCACAATACAATATGTCATAACATTGTACTTACCATGATACCAAAACAATGTCACAAGTTGACATTAGGGATAATACTGCAGTAGTGTTATGATGCTGAGAAGTAGAGCCATGGGTTACATACTTAGGTACCATTTGGCACTGATACAAGACATAAGTAGCATGGCAACCCTTTCCATAGTCACAAGAAATCTCTGCCAAAAGCAGAGCCCGTTGTACAAATCCGACTGTATCATGAGCATTTGTTTATGAATCACTATCAAATAGTAATGATACCAGGTGTTTGCGAAAAATGTGAGCGTATCCTGCCCCACTGGTGGCACCAATCACAAACACATGCAAAGGCAAGTCACACACGAGGAAACTCAATCTATCTTCAGTAAGAAAAGCTTTCGTATTATCAATTTACAATGTTACAAGGACAATGTATCTGATTAGCAGTCAGCAATATGTTCGAGCAGCATTAATGAACAACTCAAATATTAAACAGGCCACTAGCTCTTCAAAGTATAACAGTGCCTCAAAAGACCATTGAAGCCTACATTGGTAGGTGCTCAAAATAAAGTATCAAACACATTTCCACAAAGGATACAAAACCTTTCTGGTAGTGACGAACCATCTTCTGAAGGGCATGAACATGACGATCATACAGCATAACCTGAAACAGAACCATCTTGGGTATTACCGAACAAATAAAATATTTTTTACATATTACAAATCACAACAGCCTGCATTGAGCCATTCATCCAAAACTTGAGTGTGTTCAAATATTCTTTCAGTCTAGTGAGTTCGGCTTATACTAACCAATATGTGAGCAGTAAATGAAATCTACTGAAAAGAATTCTGCTGGATAAGTTAAGGCTAGAAGACTGAAATGTTTGTTGTGCACAGATTACTGCAAGAACCATTGCTACCAGTAATAATCGTCCAATCCAGAATAAATAAATTATAACTTAACATCCCATCGGCACTGTTTCAGACATATAGCGACCTTATCCAAAAAGAATTAAAGAATAAGGAGTTTATGATTGGTGTGTTGGGTTGACAGCTATTGTCTTTAAGAAACCTATATAAATACCACCGGTCATATCTAATGATACTATTCAAGGCATTTAAAGATACACTTACAGAGTGAGGATCTGTTAGCAGCTTGATGACCCTGTTCAGGTTGACAGGCTGCAGCTTGGAACCCTGGAATTATGCATGATTATGACTCAACACATCAACATGACCAACTTAAATTTGAGTGCAAGACACACATGCTTAATTTCCCATTTTCTTGTATATTTACCATGTTTAACAGTAAAACTTTTTCATGAAATCAATGGCTCTAGACATGATCTACAATACATGCTTGAAAAAAAGCTTGACAATGCATGTATTGAAATATATCCTTCTGCAGATTAATAATATAGATATATCCTTCTGCAGATTAATAATATAGAGGGGCAATGATGTTTTTTCATCCTAATGTTTAGCATGGTTTGCATTGGAATCTTTTTGAAAATATAATACTTGTAATCATCATAGACAATTTGCTCTGCTAGGATTCCATACCTTGAGTGTGAGCAGTATCATGACATATACCACAGTAACTCGCTATGTAGGCGAGTTGATAACTCAAACATAGTTTTAGCATTGAGGATTAACTGGTGATTAGTTTGGGCATCTCACTACTAGGGACCTGTTTATGTAGGGGTAGAGGTATGGGGTATACATGGTATATGAACATTCATAGTTTTTTTTCTGTAAAAAAATGCTTTCTAATTACAATGTTTAATATCATAAGAAGTATTGCTGGGACGAATCCAAATTTACTACCCAGGTACCTGACCCCCTTACAACCCGAACATACCCGGGTAGTCACAGTAGGTCTCAAGAGTTGGGAACAAAATGTCTGATTGGGAATTGTTTTACCGGAGTCTGGCAAAAGCTATTTGTCCTGACGTACACTATTTTCAAACAGTTAAGATGATATTGTTGATATTTCTGAGGATGAGTAAATCAAAAATCAAATTCAGCTTCATACCAGTAGGTGATGTCTTCAACAATAGAATTGAGCTAGATTCCGAAAGAAAAAAATCCTTGATAAAAGATGTGACCTCTAATGCCTCGTCTGTAAACTTCTGGTGAACATGTGTGATGTCACCTATTTCTAAATACCTGATTGGTTTAGTACTTTAGCGCGGTTTCCATGAACATGTTTTGGCGCACAGTTCTCAACATAATACTTGCAGGTTGGCATTAAAACTTAAAAAGCAATTGAATGTTTGAAACCTATTCACAAAATAAGAATATTTGTTAAATTATAATGTTCACACTATTTTACTCTTTCTTTTCATCATGGCACGGGCACCAAAATTTTGAATGACAACGGACTGTTCTGACAAGTGTACAGCGCACATCACATGAGCCCAATGTTGACAGGCTGAACGTGTGCATTCTCAAGGCGAAAGTCTTGTTGATGTCCCACCTCTTGTTATAACGAGACAAAATCACTTTCAATACGGCTGTTCGAAAATAGGTGTCTGGTGAAAATAGGGTGCTTGGTGATATACATGTATATAAAGATCTGGTCATGCATACACTGAAGTTTACTGAAGCTTTTTCTCTAATAAAACATATAAAAGTCAAAAGGAATGTGTGCATAGTCAGAAAGAAATGCGAAATATTAATTTTTGTCATTAAACAATATATCACATGACTAACCACGGGTCAGGAAAGTCCTGTGGGTACCCAGGTCCTACTTTGTCCCCACCCAACCTGAGGACCAATGTCCCAGCGCTAATAAGTTGGAATGCGTGAACAGCTTGATTGAAATTAATTGCGGACAGTTTCCAAATTTGACACTGGAAATTTCTTCTGCCAGTAACCCCTGCTTCAAAGTTAGCTGTCAGGGTAATTACCCTTATATAAATGATATTTAATACTTTTAGCACGGGGTTATGGTTTTAATAAATTCCGAGGATGGGATTATAGTCGGAAGTTTTAACTTGACAGTTTGGTGGGAACCATACATTTTATCATTACTAGGCCTATTCTTCATATTCTTATCCTGTTATCGACTAGCCTAAACAAAATATTCCTACCATAAAATGGGATTCGCAAAACATAAAAACTGATGACAGCATTCCGACATGAAGTTAAAATTATCCCAATCCCATTTGTTGATTAAACTCACCTGAAGCATGCCGATGTCATCGTCAGTGATGATATGTGCCACAATAGGTATCCTTGTCTTTTCTGGAGATCCCCCCGTCAACCTGGTAGCGACGGGTTGCGTTTGTGTCTGCATTGCGGCCATTATTCCGCGTCAGACTTGATTGTCCGACAGTTGAGGCTTTGCTACTGTTCGAATTTAATTATTTGAAAGTAAGCCGACACGACTGGAAATGAGCCACATTCGGTTGATATCCGAGCAGTGTCAGCGTAAACAACACGCACTGCCACCCGACTCCATATTGCATTTACCGTCGTCAAGGAACAGACAGGTATTGTGGGAAAAATACATTCGGCTCATTCCGGAGGTTTACGGAAATGTCACTGATAGACTGGTTCACGTTCGCTATTGCGGAGGATCGGGGATCCAGTTGCTAGCTACGCCACTGACAACTCCCATAGAATCTCACAAGAAACGTGTATTAAAGAAACGCGAAGAATCATTATTGCTACGTAACAAACCTGTAGTAAATATCACTAATTACACAGGTCGTTGTTTGGACAGAGGATTTATTGTCGACGTCAGAACAAACGCCCCGAAACTAAAACCATCTAATATCCTCACTTTGAGTGCACCTTTTTGCCATCAATATATGTTCTTGCCAATTTGTTTCACTAAATGTTTTATTTAGTATACTTTCCCATTTTTCAATGTCATGGAATTTAACAAACTCCTGTCCTGATAAAGTCTTGTAAAATTCTTTACTACCCATATTTTGGTTTAGATGGTTGGTTTGGTTTGTTGGTTTGTTGTTTAACGCCGCACTCAGCAATATTCCAGCTATATGACGGCGGTCTGTAAATAATCGAGTCTGGATCAGACAATCCAGTGATTGATATCATGATATCACGCAATTAGGATCGATGACATGTATCAACCAAGTCAGCGAGCCTGACCACCCGATCCCGTTAGTCGACTTTTACGACAAGCATAGTCGACTTTTACGGCAAGCATGGGTTGCTGAAGACCTATTCTACCCCGGAATCTTCACAGGTCATTTTGGTTTAGAAGATGTGATACCTTGAGTGGCATGGTTGGTCGAGGAGATATAGAATTGAAAATATTGTATTCCTTTGCCTTACAAAATTATTTGACTGCATTTACAACTCCATAATATTCTATATTATTTGTTTGGATTCCATACGTATGCACAAAAGCATCAAATACATAAAATTTACCTTTGTCATCCACTAAATGCCCAATGAAGGCTACACCCCTGCTTGACCAATGTTTATAAAAGATTGGACTATTTCCTATTTGTATTCCATTATTAAACCATATAGACTGTCTCATAATATCTTGACCAGTTTTCAGTTCCTTTTTGGACAGGTATGTTACCCAAGCTTCTAAAACATCCTTCCAAAATACATTCATGGTATTTGGAGTACTAACTACATCAACATAGGAGGCATCTGCCAACCATAATCTCTCTCTATTTGGAATACAGCAAGCAACTAACTCAGTCCATTTTGAGTGATAACAATATAATCTTCTGATCCATGAAAGTTTTTGTGCTGCAACCACATCCTTTATAATTGACATGTTAATTCCGCCATTTTGTGGGGTTGAGACATTATTTGTCTTTTCACTTTATCCGGTTTTCCCTTCTATACAAATTTAAAACATCTTTTCTGAAAAGTATCAATCACATCCTTTCGGGGGTTGGATATGGCAGAAAAAAACATGATTCAATTTTAACAATAAGAGGCTTTTTAGGACTATATTTCTACCTTTTGGAGTCAAATTTCTTACAGTCCATAGGTTCATTTCTCTCTCAATTTTTTCAAGCTTTATTTTATAATTATCCTCCACAATATTATCTAAATCAACATCAAAGTTTATTCCTAATAGTTTAAACTTTGTATAAATCCAGTCTAGATGCCAATCCTTACATCGTTTATATCTTGATCTCTTTTTTGAACCAATCCAAATTAGTTTTTGAGATTAGCAATTGAGATACGATGACATGCATCAACCACATCTGACCACCCGATCCCAATAGTCGCCTCATACGACAAGCATGGGTTGCTGAGTATCACCAGTACTTATGTAAATGGACTGAGCCACTATTGTTTGACTTATGTTTACTAAGAGATAAGCCTCGGGATATAGTTTTAAAATTAGTTTGTCAATATCTGTTGCCCAATCAAGTCAGGCTTGTACAATTGCAGATTCTGTATAAACTGTAAGTGAATAAAAAAAATGAATAGAGGAATTGAATCCTGCTTACTGTATAAAAAACAACAAAATAATATACAACCAATCACATTAATCAACTATTTTTAAGATCAATGAAATTAACGTTTTAATCGATTGTTGTTTAAACAAGCCAGATCTTAAGCTGAGTGGAGGTGTTAATGTAACAGCGGTACTCTGGTCCTCTCAAAGATAAGAGAGTACTTGTTGGGTTCAAGGGATTTATTTTCAATGGGCGTAGAGAACTACACGGTAGTCCGGATCTGCCCTAAAACATACATAACATGATATAAATATCATGGGTATCATTATAAAGGCACTATATAACAACAATACTAAGTATACATTTAAATCTAAAATTCCTTACTTTTGGCATATATATATATTAACAAATCCTTCCAGATAAAACAAATAACACTCTATATATATACAGTTAATAATGCATAATTAATAAAAAATAAATAGCATACCTCGTCTCAGGGACGCAGGCTGGAAACTCTCTTATAGAGATGTGCAGTGAAATAGCCCTGCACAAATAAGTATACTACATATAAGTATACTACATATAAATATATCACATAGCCACAGTTACACTAACATGTATGGAATACAAGCATTATAAATTCTACAAAATACTATACATATATACATGATACATATACATATATCACTTCTAACCAATTTAAACCTATTTTATATATAAATGTACATTTGGCTATTACCTCAGTCAAATACACAGTTAAGTTGAATTAAGAATACATTACAATGTCATAATACAATGCTAGCTAAAATACTATATCTAACAACAATGATTAAAATACATAACCTAAGCTTCCAGATAAATAAAGTAATAATTAGATGAACTTACCCTATATGATTCAGTGCAGAGAACGTGTTGAGAAAATATGTCCTGACTGACCAGTAGAAGTGTGATCAGTGTCCCCACATAATTGCAGAGAACATGCAACAAAGCTAGATCACAAAGAGCACCTAATCACAGGCCAAGCCTGTGACCGACCCATTGACAATAGCCAAGAAAGAAATGGCTGAACTACCCAAGCTATATACAGAACTAGCTTACCTGTGAATTAGTAGATTTGTGCAAGTGCTGAAGTTAACACAAGTATTTAGGAACATAAATGTTAAATATTTAGGTTGGCTTATTAATTTAATTCATGTTTGGTTACTATGATGATACTTTAAAATCTAACAATATTCTATTTACAAGCATACTGCTACATTAATACATGTGACTGTATCAACTTTATTTTCTTTCAGAGATCAATGTAATTTTTATTTTAATCCATTGACAAGGAAGACACAATTTTATGGATAACAACTTCTTTAATACTGTATAAAGCGACGTTTCGGTATAGATCTTTATAGGATTGTCAAGCAAGACTGAATGAGGTACAGAATATATATAGTGGGTGTCGGATTAACAGTAACAACATTTGCTTTAACAATCCTCTACTGCTTTTTACAGTATTAAAGAAGTTGTATCCATAATATTGTGTCTACCTTGTCACCGCCAACTTCTAAGTTATGCCTATTATTTTAATCCATTGTTGTTCAAACAAGCGCGATCCTAAGCTGTGCATTTCACAGGTGCGATAGGTAACAGCCATGTTCTCTCGTGCATCACGATTGAGCGTCAGATCGTATGATGTCATGGTTTGGAGAGACATGGGAGATACCCGCAACACACCTATCAGCGATTCACATTATATACTGCTCAAAGTTTGCGAAGAAGAGGTTTGATAAAGATTGAAATCTCCCAGGAACACAATGATTGGGTAACCCCTCAAGTACATGATGAACGGACAGAGGCATGTTGTCATGGGCACGAGGTGCTTGAAAACCTGTGTTCGGATCGTATCGTTGTAATACTTATCAGAGAGCACAACAGTATTTTATACTGATGATTGCAACAGCTGAATGCACCTATACCCCCTATATACATACATATTTGTACATATTGTACATACGTAAGAAAAGCTCATACAACTCAATGCTAGGTACACCTATATACAACACTTCCACAATTACCATCCCAGGCTAGTACCGAACTAAACAAAGAAGGCAATTGTGAGTCAGTTACAACTATGTGTCGTATCGACAATGTTTCAGGCACATAGCGAGAACACATTATGGAATTAAAAACAAATTATCAATAAGAAAGAGAATTTATGGATGTCAACTTCTTTACTATGAGGAACACAACATTTCGGTGTATATGCTTACTACTTCGTCAGGTGATAAAGGAGTAAGCATATACTCCGAAACGTGCACGTGTTCCTCATAATAAAGAAGTTAACATCCATTTATTCTCTTTCTTATAAACTCACGGGCAAAAGAAACGCTGGTTTTGTAAACGTTGACACAGTTTTGATCAAAACCTAAAACCATGATTCGATACCATATAAAAACATTCTCCCAGACGCACCAATTATTTCCTAGGGGTCGTGGCGAATCTGCAGTACGTGATTTTCGTACGTCACGTTGCTGCGTTCAGGAAGTGCACCCCCATGGCGTTGGCAGTGTGATGATCTGGGGCGGTATTTGCGGTGACACCAAGACCGACCTGGTGGGTATAAATGGTAACCTCAACGCTAACGGCTATATCAACCAGGTCCTTACATCAGCCGTACTTCCATTCCTGCAGAATAATCCCAGAACGCTGTTGCAACAGTATAACGCCACTCCACATTCTGCAAGTGTTACAAAGGACTTTTTGAATACAAACAACATACAAGTTCTCCCGTGACCAGCCCGATTCCCTGACATGAATCCAATAGAACACCTTTGGGGCCATCTTGGGAGACGTATTCGGCAACGTCAGCATCCCCCACATGACAGACAGACCTTGACGCAGGCACTGCAAGAAGAGTGGCGTCTTATCACTCCAGCTATTGTGAGGAGACTGGTAACATCAGTACGACGTCGTGTCATGGAGTGCATACGTGCTAGAGGCGGACACACTCGATATCGACGATTAATTGTGATTTTCAGGTGTGTTATTGTTTGACAACAAGAAAAAGAACATGATCGAATTATGGACATTCAAACACCTCTTCCAAAAATGCTCATAATTCCTGAACATATCATCATGTGGCTGTCAGAGCTCGTTAACCTGATGTCTATTGTTGTTTCTGTAAAATAAAATGATATATGGTGACATAATTTTTCATCTGTCTTTATTAAATGCGAATATTAGAAGCCAGCGTTTCTTTTGCCCCTGAGTTTATGTGTATCACTTCTAAATGCCCTTCTTAGACTTAAATTATCAATACTTCAAAATAATATTTCTATTCAAGTTATTCACAAATGTTCAATGAAAGCAATGCCTTTGGATAGTAAGATATGTTTGTGTCACATAACTCAGCAGTCAGCAATATCCCAGCTATATATCTTATAGATTATCTGTTAGACGTAGAGACGGAGCGCAGTTGAAAACTGAACAAACCCAAACGACGCCACGTATAAGGTATATTGTCATTGGTGCTCACGCCCCCGGGCATTTTCGTCTTCGTATCACGACCACCTGAAAACAATCAGTCTTGACCGAGCAAACCAGTGAGTGATACCATGAGCAACGACGCACTTCACTGGGGCACGGTGCAACACAATCAGCCACGTGACCAGACTCACAATCCATGTGGTCGCCCCTTACAACAGACATAGCGATGAAAATATAAAATCAAGTAACAATTGTTATCTATATATTCTCGAGAATCTAACACGCAACCTTCATATCTGCAGTCCAGTGAGTGTACTAGTAAGCGCTAGACTACCGTTGCGCTGATAAATCACACAGCTTTTAAACATGTCTTTTTTATATACCGTACGCCAGCATCAGCTAGTTTACTCCCGTTCCCTAAAGTTTATGGAAAGTAGGTTTGGAACATAAAAATGTTGATAAATATTGTTTTAATTTTTTTTGGTTTATAAGTTAGATAAAACATTTCCCCTCGAGGTTTTATGAAATTTAAAACCTTTATCCCGCGGATGCTGGGGAAGGAAGATCAATGCTAACAATCCCCAGGGCTGCCATTCATGTGTAGCGCTGACAAGTGTCGACACAAGCATTGATTATCGCAGCAAACCAACTTAAAATGTGAGCGATCCAGCCTAATGTCTGAAGTGGAATAGGCCTGGTAGTTTTCACGGAAGTGCAATATTTACCAAGTAGATCTCTAGCTCGGATGTCACTATTAGCTGAAGTACAAACACTAGTCCTAAGTACTGTTGCTAGGTCCATTGAATTTGCTTCAAGCCAACACAAATGCGACAAAATAATAAATATAAAAATATGTACATGTCACTTCGTCAGATACGATGACATATTTTATATTACCATTCTGCATAGGTCTTCTAATTCTTCCGGGCGGTCGGGTAGCCTAGTGGTTAAAGCGTTCGCTCGTCACGCCGATTGCGGGTTCGATTGCCGACATGGGTACAATGTGTGAAGCCCATTTCTGGTGTCCCCCGCCGTGATATTGCTGTAATATTGCTAAAAGCGGCGTAAAACTACACTCACTCACTCTAATAATTCTTCCACCGGAATTCTTTTTGCACTTGGATTTGGATCCCTGATATTAATATTATTTACAAAAGCGAATGCTCATATTGATTAAAAACAAACAGAGCCCCAAACTAAAAACTAAAACAAACTAAAAGATTGTCTGATTTGCGGTCGTGATCAAGTGCAAATGCCTACAGATAATAATATCTGGATGGCCATGGTTGCAAAAGGTTAAAAAATAGGTACAAAAAGGTTCGCTATTGCAGAATACGTCTAAAGAGTCTAAACCAACTCTTTGACAACTGAAACTCATGTCTGGTCGACTATTGACAGCAAGCTAAACTCGGAAACCAAAATGTAAACACATTGTGGAAACGGATGTAAGAGGAATGCACGTGTAGATAAAAAAAAGTAACCATCACCATAAGGGCGTCCTAACTTGTTTTTATAGTAGCCGGTTCCGTATGGCAATATTTTTTTCTTCACTTTTTGACCTATTTCAAGTCATTAAACATAAAATACAGGTTTGAATAAGTTCTAAGATTATTTTAATATTAAAATACGTACGTATCTTCTGACCTGCAGTTTCGGGCAAAATGGTATAGGATACTACATTGTAAATTTACGAAAAGGGAAAAACTTTCTACACAGGTATAGATATATTCTTATTAAAGTATGTTTTTTTATTTATTAAATTTGAATGACAGATAAACCTGATGATCCTGATCTAGGGCTGCAATCTGTGACGGTACACATTTTTGTCATGGTCTAAGGGAGACTATTCCATCGATTTGTTTTAATTCAAAGAGGTCAAAGAGAAGTAATTCTGCTTGGTAACTTAGAGTGTTCTGTCTGGCGGAAAGCGCTAAACTATCGGCGCGTATGAGCAGTGGAACCAGTTTACTTGATAATTTCAAACGGAGTTACGTCCTTTGTATGGGCGGGCCATTCGGTCAAAAAATACAAAGTTGAAATAATGGACAAAAGTACCGATATTAGTAAAATGTTACGAATAAAGTATTAAATGTTACTCAATAGCCGCCAATACCATTGTAAACCTCCCTTCACGCACTGCGTTATACTTCATCGAAGGAATATAACACGAGTTGGTCACGAATGAAAATAATCGGTGTGTTATGTTATGACGTCATACGACCTTGTAGCAAAGGCGATAACAGGTAATTTCTAAACTCCTGCTCAGTGTGTGAAGGGCCTATTGCGGTGGGGAGCTTGAATTTCTCTATAGAACTCGGAAAATCCCACACTATATATGATGAGTTTAAGTTAACACACTGTATGGAGCTCACACAAGGGACCTTACTCTTATACATTATTTTATCATAACACGGATATCTCCCTTAGATCATTACCTGCCACCACGTGACACTTTCGTTACACTCGGTAACAGCGCGATAGTATAGAGAGCTCCGAGCTTGATTACCTGCCTAGATGGTGCGGCGCGTTACGGCTTGCCCCCTTCACAACACATCGCGCTGACCTTTCAACGACATGAGTCCATATCACATTAATGTGCAGATAACATGACGCATATTGTAGTATTTACCGATCTAAAGCCATGCAGTTAGAAGCAACAAGGGCGTCTTTACTTATGCTATCTCCAAGGCTTTCCCAGTGGGGCGCGGGCGATCTTTTGTACCAGTTTGACATTATTGTTGTTAACAACCCCAAATGTAAGCTGCAAGAATCTGAAAGGCCTTATGGAAAGAGCCGGACGTTCCATGACTGCGAGGTATAGGGTACGAAGTCAGTGATGCTGAAGTGGCTAGATATGTTTACACCTGAATGATTAGGGGAAATTATGCTTTAGCTTTTCCCCAGAAAACACATTGATGTGCAGGAGCTCGAGCTGTGCTAGGATTGTTTCTCCATTATGTACAGTCATTAACAGATGTGTGAAAATTTACTGGCGAATGAAAATGATGAAACAGTATTGTTTCAAAACAGCACTCAATGATAGTGTTAATATGACCCAAACCACGACTGAGTGGTATTATAAATTATCTGGTCTCTTTTAATCAGACAAATACACATTCAAGTAAGTAGTAAATATATCCAGACATTTTTGACAAAAATTGAGGAATAAATCAGAAAATATAAGGACGATATAAATATTAAACGATATCTGCATCACTGCACAGTACTAAAACATACATAATATTTTTACGTAAGATGTGTAGTATTCCAACCATATTAACATGTTAACAGTTAATAACTGCATGTGACGTTTTCAATATTCGCATGGTCTAATGGAGGGAGACAGCCCCTGGTGCTCTAGGGTGTGGTGATAAGGCTCGGATATCATGCAGATAGCATCCTCCTCACTCATGAACGCTTCGGATTGCATGCTATGCGGATTGAGGCGATGTTTCTCCACTTCAACCTTGACCAGCTGGTAAATTGTTGAATAAATGCTTCATCGTTGACCAGCTGGAAAGCTGTTGTGTAAAATGTTTCATGCATTACCAAGTGGAAAGCTGTTGAATAAATGTTCCATATTTGACCAGCTGGAAAACTGTTGAATAAATGTTGCATATTTGACCAGCTGGAAAACTGTTGTGTAAAATGCTTCATCCTTGACCAGCTGGAAAACTGTTGAATAAATGTTGCATATTTGACCAGCTGGAAAACTGTTGTGTAAAATGCTTCATCCTTGACCAGCTGGAAAACTGTTGAATAAATGTTCCATACTTGACCAGCTGGAAAACTGTTGAATAAATGTTGCATATTTGACCAGCTGGAAAACTGTTGTGTAAAATGTTTCATGCTTTACCAACTGGATAGCTGTTCAATAAATGCTTCATCTTTGACAAATTGGAAAGTTGTAGTGTTAAAATGCGTCATCCTTGATCAACTGTAAGTTGTAAAATAAAACGTTTCTTCCTTGACCAACTGGAAATCTCTTGTGTAAGATACTTCATCTTCGACCAACTGGAAACCCGTTGTGTAAGATACTTCATCTTTGACCCCCGGATGTCGATTATAAAGACATAGATTCAAGCCAAACCTAGCAGTCTCCTTAAAGAAATTAAAAATAAATCGGTCTCAAAGTAATCAATTATTCCAAAAATGATATCGGAACCCTAGGTGCTAAGGATGTCTTTCCCACGGTCTTTAAGTAATCAATAATTCAAAATAATATTTCAGAGCCTTTGTTATTAATGATGTCTTCCCCCAAAACACTTATCTCAACAGCAACTTTGAAACAATGTCTCTCACAGATTTATGCTTCACTGTCAACTGATGATGACCCGTTATTGTTATGCAACAATACCTTCCCTGTCCGTCGATTCACATGCCTGGTATCCAGTATTTGACAAACACTTGGATGCTCCTGACAGTACTCCATATCATTCAAGTGTAACTTCCAGTATCTATTGATCATAGGCGTGTGGTAGCATCCACATGCACTACATACTCTTATGGTCAATATCTGGCACTTCACACTTGAAACTTTAGAGATAAATCCCCGTGACTTTCATTTTGAACATCAGTTGACCACATTTAGAGCTCAAGTCCTCATGACGTCCTGGAGGATACAGAAGGTGGCCACTTACCTGAACATGGTGCTGTTCTGCACGCTGTTCATGGTGTTCCTTCATCCTGAGAGAGTGCGAGCTGCTGCTTCTACCAAGTCCTGCCTCTACACACTTCAAGCAGCGACCACCACAAACATACTCCCCGACAGCATCGAGTCTGTGACAACATCGTCCCGTACTGAATGTCTTGCTCGGTGTGTCGGCGTCAACCTCTGCACAGGCGTAGTCTACTGCCCCGACGACGACGTCTGTTACCTGATGGCTACGACATCTGACCAAGGCAGCGTCCTCAACGCCACGTGTCAGATGTTTGTGGAGGAGGATGCTTTGACGCAGGTAATAAGTCAATCACTCACTCCATCACCAACTTTAATGATTTTCATATACAGTGAGACCCCAATAAGGATCACCCATTACTCATATTTCTGACTCTAAAACGTTAATACACCTTTACGTTTTTTTCGCTTTTACCTCAATTTCCTAGAGAAATGACAGAACAAACAACTACACCTCAACTCTTCTCGCATAAAGGCCTTTTGGCCTATTGGAACATATGGATGTCCCTGTTTTTCCAGTAACCATCCACTTTGACACATTCATCTACATCTGACACACAGAGATGTTGGTTGTGAATCGGGGAAAAACGAACAATGAGCTATCGTTATTGAATAGAAATATAGAGTATAGTAATCATAAGTAGGCTGTTATGGTCTGAAAAAAGATATCTGATTGGAAAAAAATATATTTACAGACAGAAGCCTTGTCACCAACAACAGAAACAACGACCTCGTGTGCAAACGGTGGTAACTTAGTCGGTGCAACTTGCGATTGTCTCCCTTCGTTCACGGGGACACAGTGTGAGACCCGGATTGAAGGTAATTTTGTATTGCTTTTACCCAAGGGTATCGGTTTTCTTTGATTTGATGGGCAGTGGGTTTGACCTGTGGTTTAAGTGTTTGTTGAGAACCCGGGTTCTAACCCGGACATGGATGGTCTGTGAAGCCTTGTCTAGTGTCTCTGGCTGTGATATTGTTTTACATTGCTGAAACTCGGCATTGTACAATATGTACTCCCTTTAATGTGTTTGTGCAGTGCTCACAAATCTCACGTTTACTGCCGTACCAAAATAAATAAATGGCAAGTGATTCCACGGCATTTGATAGCCTAACTGAACTGATTTACACAGTGTGCACACCGGTTCTCACGTGAAAACCTTAAACGCAAAACATATTGTCAATACATACGTCATTCTTAAAGACAGGAGAGTGTCAAATCGAGGCTGTAATCAGTTAATTTGATAACAACCTCATTGGACTCTATTTCAGTTTATAACGAATATCAATGTGAGCTGAAAAACAAATGTAGTTCCCATCCACGACATTTCATACTGGTGAAACTTATATTTTATTCTTATCTGTGTCCCATATTCTGTAGCCCTCTCGTAACATTATCCATCATCAATGATTACTTTGTAAAAATATTATTTTCCCGTTGCAGACTGTACAGACGTTTCCCTGCACGTTAGTAACTCTCCTGGCACCTACATTGTCTGGCCGACCATCTTCGCACAACCGTTTAACCTAGAATGTCAAGGCGTCAGTATCATGATGATGTTCAGGAACAAAACCATCAGTGGCTGCGAGGCGACACCCGTGACGTACCTCGACGTCCCCTGGGCCGACTACAAGTCTGGGTTCAACAACTCCGACTGCTACATGTGGCTGGGCCTAGAGAAGATACACGCTCTGACCAGTGTCCGACCTTATATGCTTTACGTGTCCTTGAAGAAATTTGATACCACTCCCGGTCAAGTGTCTTACAGTGCCTTCTACGTCGGTGACGAGGCCTCGGAGTATCAGCTGTCGGTGTCAGGGTTCACTGGGGATAGCGTTTTCGGAGACCGCTTCAACCTCGGGGACCTAGCTAGAACCCTGGATGGGAGTCACTTCTGTGCCAAGGACCACTGCAACAATTCAGCCTACCCGTGTGCCGAGTGGCATAGTGGAGCCTGGTGGAGCATGTTGGATGACTGTCAGACGAATCCTCACCACAGATATGATATTGCCTGGGTTCTTGCTGATAGCGTTAG
Organism: Haliotis cracherodii; assembly: GCF_022045235.1. Lineage (NCBI taxonomy): Eukaryota > Metazoa > Mollusca > Gastropoda > Lepetellida > Haliotidae > Haliotis > Haliotis cracherodii. The sequence continues at coordinate 15,585,714 of NW_027266276.1, read as the reverse complement.
CACTGAAGATTGCAAAGGTATCTACATGTTCATAGTGCCCGTCTAACTCACTGTTCTCTTCCAACGTCGGCATAGTGTAGATGTACATGGTTTCCCTACTTCAGGCTCTCCTAGTCACTGCAACACTCTCACTGTCACGATTATTACTGTATGTTTGAGCATGCTATGACGCCGTTTGAAAGAATGTTGAAGGTTCAGAGGACGATGGAAAAACGATGATCAGTGAAACCCCGTTTATCCGGATTTTAAATTTCCGGATTAACGAAAAAAGGTTACAAAGTAATGTCACTTTGTTTACATGTAAATGTTCCTAGATGAAAGGTTGGGTTTCCGGATTAACAGGGTCCGGAATAACGAGGTTCCACTGTGTATGGTTCTTCAGCCCATATAACTGTTTGTCGTTGCTAGCACAACACAGGTTACATAACCCTATCTACCACAGAAGTTACCTGAATGGATATTGTTTTATGCCACAGTCCGCAATATTAGATCTACATCTTAGTTCTGCTCGGTACCACAGCGATATGCGATCTTTATGTTGAGCAGGTGTAATGTTTATTGTCTACGTGTTGACCGTGTATACAGTTGTACAAATACACACTCCCATGTCACAATTATCAACTTGAAGCTAGATTTGTCCAACAAGCTTAATCCTTTACCATCAATGCACCATCCCGATCACATTTTAATAGTGAGACTTTATTAGAGTGAGTATGTTGTGGTCACCACGATTACAAACGGTATTTCTGTTATGTTGGGGGCAGGGCTGGGGTGGGTGTCACTGTAATGTGGGACGAAAGTCCGAACTGATGCAGGTCGATGAACTTTAGTATAGCCACGAGCATTGGCATTGTGCTGAAAATAACCAGGGTAAATTCGAGGGCGAGTCTTGGATTCACACCTACGATGATCAAATCCTTGCACGAACTTTCCACTCTAAATATGCAACAACTCTCCATTGTGAATTGGGTCAACATGTGCCACCCGCGACAACATATAAATTGCTACCATGTGTGAGTCTCTGTTGTCTTCTCCCAATACTAAATATAACCGGATATTATTTATCACTATTCGATCACGACAGAGGATAGGTTTTTAAATAATGTTAGCAAAAAGAACTACCCGAAAACCAACCACAATCAATATTATTTTGTGTACACTCATTGAATATGGAATCTATCTATTGTAATATGTGTTCAATGCAGCTGTGTTGTGTCACGTATACGTATCCGACTGTGGAAGGTTTTACCGGTGATTGTCATGCTGCTTGATGTATTGCTTGAATATTGCTTAATAAATGTTTGAAAAATGTTAATTCTGAGGTTCTTTTCCCTTTACCCGGGAGCTGATTCTACGAGTGAGTAAATGACTTCGGTCACCCGTGTCGGGACGAATCTGACACGGCAGGGCTAGCGTATGTATGAGCTGGAAACTCCGCTCATCGCTGTATCGCAGGTATCCGCTTATTGTGTATTTGTCCTGTATTCCTTAAATATTATGTATATATGTCCCGAACAGCGAGGCAGATGTTGTGCGACCTAATTGCCTCGAGACGACCATGGTGACAGTACGACGGAAAGCGTTACTACAATGCAGTCAACTTGGAGTAGATTCAGATTATCATCAAGCATGTATACAAGCTGAGTATTGGAAATTACGGGGGTTAAATGATGGGTGAAATATTTAGGATTGCATACTCTCCATTGATTGGCATCACAAACGTTTTAAGAAAGGAGTGGGACGTTGCGTCATTGGCGTCACAACATGTTCAGTGACGAAAACGAGGGTCCTTCTCGAGTTTACAGATGGTGGGAGTTTGAAGATGAACGCTACCAGTACTGTACCTTAGCACAACACATATAGTAGTGGTTCAGTGGTGTTGTGGGCAGACATCACTACCATATACATTGATGGAAACTAAACAACGGCGGCACTATTCTCACAAACAACACGCGCGACATCCACTCTTGTCTATTTCAAGTACGTATAGCGTGGATGCTCTTGTCTTATCACACTTTTGTTAAGCTCTAGTCGGTGGTCTAACAATTGGTTGTATGGGTGAGTGAGTGAGTGAGTTAATATTTAAAGTCACATCGGCACTATTTCAGCCATATCGTGACTTGAACAAGGTAAACATTTCTATTATATATATAAACCTGTCGCCGAAGGACAGTATAACAATTAGCAATATATCACAGATTATAATTTTAAAAACTAATTTTAGAGCTATAAAACGATCAAATTAAATCAGACGACACATTATAAAAACGGGCTGTAGATCGCCAGCAACCAAAGCTAGGCCACCATACTAGGGACCATGGGGACTTACGGTACTTCTGCTACCTACATGGTCCCCAGCAGGATTTACACCATCCCTCGGGCTACTGGCGATGATCAGAAAGATTAGCCAAACAGTTAAAATCAACAAAAATGCTACGATTAAAATCACAGCAAAATGAAAAGATACTGTGAATGATACCGGACTTACGTACCTTCCCAGGGGGACAATTGTTTTACGATACTTCAACCCCCTGTGAAGATACAGCCACTAACAATTCAAGTCATGAATTCAATTCACCAAATTAAAATCACTTTCTATAAACTATGCATATTATAATCAAAATTTATCTATTAATTCTATTTCTTTTAAAAAACCGATGAGTAAATGAGCACTGATACTAAAAAGATCCTTGATGGACGAAACTTTGAAATACTTATCCCTTGTAATGGAAAAATCAATACAGTCAAGCAGGACATGCTTGACTGTGATTCTCTCATCACAAGGGATACAAAACGGAGGATCCTCACCTTTTAATAGATATTCGTGTGTATATCTTGAATGGCCAATACGACATCGTCGTAAAATGACCTCTTCAAATCTGGACTGACACCCCAAGTAGGTGTAACCGAGAGTTGGCTTAATTTGATGTAATTTATTGATACCTACTTGGGTGTCCCACTTCATTTGCATAAGATCTCTGATGTAACATCTGATCACAGGTTTATAATCACTGTATGGAATTAGAAGTGGTGTCACAGATTTGTTGAGGGCTGCTTTAGCTGCAGCATCAGCCATTGTGTTGCCTTTTATGCCCACATGACTGGGCAACCAACAAAAGACGATGTCGTATTGGCCAGTTGAAAGATCATTATAAAGTTCTAAAATGTTTAAAATGATTGGATGACTTGAAGAGACTTTTTTTAGTGCCTGAAGACAAGATAAAGAATCAGAAAAGATTATAAATCGTTTATATACAGATTGTTTTTGAATGTATCCCAAGGCTGTAAGGATAGCATTGGCCTCAGCAGTGAATATAGAGCTATTATCTGGTATTCTGGACGATAAATGTTTTGATCCAATGACGGTGGCAGATGCTACTTGGCCACCATCCTTGGATCCATCAGTAAAGATTGAACGGTGAGTGTCGTATTTATTTCTTAACTGTAAATATGCTTGTTGATATATGAGTGGATTGGTCTCAGATTTTATAAAACGTGTGAGGGAAATGTCTACTTCTGGCCTCACCAACTGCCAGGGAGGAGAAGACAAAAGGCGGTAAGGAGAGATTAGATCTAAATCTATATGGGCAGCAATAACATTTGATTTAATCCGAATTCCAAGTGGGGGAACCAGCTTTGGTTTCCTCAGAAACAGTTCTTCATATTGAGGATGAAAAACGGAGGCATATGCAGGATTAGAAGGGTTAGAGTGTAATTTTGTGATATATTGAAGGGATAATTTAATACGGCGTAGTTTCAAAGAGGGTTCATCAGCCTCGACATAGAGACTGTCAACAGGAGAAGTTCTAAAAGCACCGAGGCACAGTCTAAGTCCCTGATGGTGGATTGAATCTAACTTTTTTAAATTACTCTTGCAAGCTCCAGCATACACAATGGAGCCATAGTCTAATTTAGAGCGGATTAATGATCTATAAAGGTGAAGGAGGGTTGTCTGATCCCCTCCCCACTTAGAATTCGATACGACTTTCAACAAATCGAGGGCCTTCAGGCATTTAGTCTTTAAATATTTAATATGTGGCAAAAACGTCAAATGGTGGTCGAAAATCAATCCCAGAAATTTGGCCTCTTTTACAACCTTAATTGGAGTACCATCTAAAGAGAGCTCTGGGTCTTTATGAGTTTTATATTTCCGACAGAAATGTATACAATTTGTCTTTGTCTGTGAGAACTTAAATCCATTCTCAAGACACCATTTTTGAATTTTATTAAGACACAACTGTAACTGTCTTTCAATTGTACGCATATTTTTACCACGACATGAAATATTAAAATCATCCACAAACAATGACCCATCGATTGAGTCATTTAATACTTTAGATAAACTATTTATTTTGATGCTAAACAAGGTAACAGACAAAATACTGCCTTGTGGAACCCCCTGATCCTGATTGTAATGATCAGACAGGGTTGATCCAACACGAACTTGAAATTGTCTGTCCGTTAAAAATTGTGATACAAATTGAGGCAAGCGGCCTCTTAAACCAAAGTCATGTAAATCTTTTAAAATACCATGCTTCCAAGTGGTATCGTAAGCTTTTTCAAGATCGAAAAAGATAGATACAGCATGTTGTTTGTTTATAGTGAGTGAGTGAGTTAATATTTAACGTCACATCGGCAATATTGCAGCCATATCGTGACGAGAGAAAATGTGACTTTAATAACATATATGTAAACTGTATAAAATTCTGTCGACGAAGGACAGTAAAACAACTAGATTATCACAGATGTAGATTGTAAAACTAGCATATTATAATAAAATTCATAACAATTCAAAACACAGTACACAATAAAAATGGGCTATAGATCACCAATAACCAAAGGGAGGTCACCATACTAGGTACCATGGGGACTTACGATACTTCTGCTACCTACATGGTAACCCAGCAGGATTTACACCATCCCTCTGGCTACTGGTGATTGTCGGCAAGTTTAAGCCAAAACAATTAAAAACAACAAGAATTCTACGATTAAAAACATGGAAAATGAAAAATACTTTGAATGAAATGGGACTTACATACCTTCTCAGGGGGACAATTATTTTACGTTACTTCAACCCCCTTTAAAAGTACAGCCACTAACAATCACAGTTATATAATCATTTTACCAAATTAAAAGCACATACTTTATACAATACATATCATAATTTATCAATCAATTCTATGTCTTTTAAAAAACCAAGAATTAAATGAGAATTAATATGATTAAAAAGATCCTTGATGGATGAAACTTTGAAATACTTATCCCTTGTGATGGAAAAATCAATACAGTCAAGCAGGACATGCTTGACCGTGATTCTTTCATCACAAGGGATACAGAACGGAGGATCTTCACCTTTTAATAAATATTCATTTGTATATCTTGAATGGCCAATTCGACATCGTCGTAAAATGACCTCATCAAATCTGGACTGACAACCCAAGTAGGTGTAACCGATATTTGGCTTAATTTGATGTAATTTATTGATACCTACTTGGGTGTCCCACTTCATTTGCATAAGATCTCTGATGTAACATCTGATCACAGGTTTGTAATCACTGTATGGAATTAGAAGTGGTGTCACAGATTTGTTGAGCGCTGCTTTAGCTGCAGCATCAGCCATTGTGTTGCCTTGTATGCCCACATGACTAGGCAACCAACAAAAGACGATGTCGTATTGGCCAGTTGAAAGATCATTATAAAGTTCTAAAATGTTTAAAATAGTTGGATGATTAGAAGAGACGTTTTTCAGTGCCTGAAGGCAAGATAGAGAATCAGAAAAGATTATAAATTGTTTACATGCAGACTGTTTCTGAATGTATAACATGGCTGTAAGGATGGCATTGGCCTCAGCAGTGAAAATAGAGCTATTGTCTGGTATTCGAGATGATAAATGTTTTGATCCAACGACAGCAGCACTAGCTACTTTGCCACCGTCCTTGGATCCATCAGTAAAGATTGAACGGTGTGTATCGTATTGAGATCTTAAATGTAAATATTCCTGTTGATATACTAGTTGATTAGTGTCAGATTTGAGAAAACGAGTGAGGGAAATGTCTACCTCCGGCCTCACCAACTGCCAGGGAGGAGAAGACAAAAGACGGTAAGGAGAGATAATATCCAGATTTAAATTGGCAGCATGAAAATGAGTTTTGATCCGAATTCCAAGTGGTGGAACCAGCTTTGTTTTTTTCTGAAACAGCTCTTCAAATAGAGGATGAAAAACGGAATCATAAGCAGGATTGGAGGGATTGGAACGTAATTTAGTAACATACTGGAGAGACAATTTAATACGGCGTTGTTTCAGAGAGGGTTCATCCGCCTCGACATAGAGGCTGTCAACAGGAGAAGTTCGAAATGCACCAAGGCACAGTCTAAGTCCTTGATGGTGGATTGAATCTAACTGCTTTAGATTACTCTTGCAAGCTCCAGCATACACAATGGAGCCATAGTCCAGCTTAGAGCGAATTAAAGATCTATATAAGTGAAGAAGGGTTTTCTGATCCCCTCCCCACTTTGAATTTGAGACAACTTTTAATAAATCTAGTGCCTTCAGGCATTTAGTCTTTAAATATCTGATATGCGGCAGAAACGTCAAATGGTGGTCGAAAATCAATCCCAGAAATTTGGCCTCTTTTACAACCTTAATTGGAGTACCATCTAAAGAGAGCTCTGGGTCTTTATGAGTTTTATATTTCCGACAGAAATGTATACAATTTGTCTTTGTCTGTGAGAACTTAAATCCATTCTCAAGACACCATTTTTGAATTTTATTAAGACACAACTGTAACTGTCTTTCAATTGTACGCATATTTTTACCACGACATGAAATATTAAAATCATCCACAAACAATGACCCATCGATTGAGTCATTTAATACTTTAGATAAACTATTTATTTTGATGCTAAACAAGGTAACAGACAAAATACTGCCTTGTGGAACCCCCTGATCCTGATTGTAATGATCAGACAGGGTTGATCCAACACGAACTTGAAATTGTCTGTCCGTTAAAAATTGTGATACAAATTGAGGCAAGCGGCCTCTTAAACCAAAGTCATGTAAATCTTTTAAAATACCATGCTTCCAAGTGGTATCGTAAGCTTTTTCAAGATCGAAAAAGATAGATACAGCATGTTGTTTGTTTATAAAAGCATTTTTAATGAATGATTCTAAACGAACCAAATGATCAATTGTACTTCGGTTTTTACGAAAACCGCATTGGATATCACTGATTAAATTGTTGGTTTCTAAAAACCAAACTAAGCGATTATTCACCATGCGCTCCATGGTTTTACAAACACAGCTAGTTAATGAAATAGGTCGGTAATTGGATGGATCTGTATGATCCCTGCCAGGCTTTGGTATGGGTACAACGATGGCATTTCTCCACGAAGGAGGAAAATGTCCCGTTGTCCAAATATCATCAAAAATATTCAGGAGTGTTGTAAGACAAGATTCAGGCAAGTGTTTTAGAAGCTGATAATGGATATCATCAGCACCAGTTGCAGTATCATGAGCTTGTGCTAAAGCAGTATGTAGCTCATGTAGTGAAAATACTTCGTTATAATCTTCGCCATTGTCAGAAATAAAATTGATTTTTTTCTTTTCTTGCTGTTGTTGAAACTTCTGAAACTTTGGATTATAATTTGACGAAGAAGAATGTTTGGCTAAAGTTTCGCCCAGTTTGTTTGCAATATCTGACTTGTCTGTCAATAAATTATTGTCATCTTTGAGATGATGAATACTTGATTTGGAACCTTTGCCTTTAATTTTTTGGATCATGTTCCACACCTTTGACATAGGCGTGCGAGAATTTATTTTGGAAACATAATCCTTCCAGGTCTGTCGTTTATTGAGTTTAAAAATTCGGCGAGCCTTGGCATAATTAATTTTTACATTATTCAAATTATGGACAGTAGGATGGCGTCGAAAGTATTTCTCAGCCTTCTTCCTACGCTTCCTAGCTTGTTTGCATTCATAAGTAAACCATGGTTTACGAACATGTGGGTTTACAGAGGACTTAGGAATAGTGTCATCAGCTATACCTTTCAGTTGATCGGAAAACAACTGAATCGGGTCAGGAACATCCATAAAAAGTTCGTGTTGCAATTTGTCAGTACATATGTTCTGAAATAACGGCCAATTTGCCTTAGAAAAATTCCATCTTGTTATAGGTGGATCATCAGTGGGGTTTATAGCTGTAAGCACTGTCGGAAAATGATCACTTCCACAAAGGTCATCATGGACTGACCATACAAATTCATTATATAAGTTAGAATCTGTGATTGACAGATCTAATGCAGTGTACGTACCTGTTGCAGGATGTAAATATGTGGTCGAGCCGTCGTTGAAGATGCATAGATTATTGTTAGCAATAAAATCTTCAAGGATTTTCCCTTTATTGTTTGTATTAGAACTTCCCCATAGAGGGTTATGCCCATTAAGATCACCCATGATGATACAGGGCTTAGGGAGTTGGTCAAATAAATCCTGAAGGTCAGACTGCTGCAAATTTGAGGATGGAGAAATATATAGGGAACAAAGTGTGAAATTTATTTGTAGAGTAAGACGGACAGCAACAGCCTGAAGTTTACAATGGAGATGAACAGGGCTGTGGATGATGCCCTGCCTCACCAAAATGGAAGCACCGCCAGTGGCTTTATCACCTGGAGGTGAAAAAGAATGATAAGAATTGTACTGACGCAATTCAAATTTATCAGTATGCTTAAGATAGGTCTCTTGTAAACTAAAAGCTGATGGTTTATAGTCTTGTGCTAATAATTGGACTTCATTGAAATTATTCCTAAGTCCTCTGCAGTTCCACTGAATTATGTTAGGAGATTGAGTCATGGTGGTTCTATGGGGGATCTCTCACGGGCACGTGAGGAAGATGGACTCCTACTATTGCTCTCGGACGATGGGGTTACGTCCATGTTCAGAGCATCAAAGGAGTTGTGGAGCAAAACCTCTGAAGATGAGGATTTCATCGTACTTTGTTTTCTGTTTAATTTTTTTCTTTCTTTTCTGGTCAAAGTAACAACAGCAGATTCAATAGTAGCTGGTTCTACAGTCTCTGGCTCTTTAGTAACAAACTCTACATCAGCCTCAGCAGTCAAAGGTTCAGATGAGCTTATTGTTTGAGTAGAAGATGTATTTGAAGTTACTACAGAAGATATATTAACAGGTTGATCGGATGTAATCCAAGTCAAATCTGTCTGGATAGATATTGTAGTTTTTGGAGGATTTGGAGGATCAGCGGTAGATACAGCAGCAGAATACGTTCTGGTTAGTGGAGTTGGTGGAGACTGATTTTCAATAAGCTTCTTAGCCTCGTAAAATGAGATATTGTTCTCATGTTTGAGCTTCAAGATTTTTGATTGTTTTAGCCATTCGGGACATAACTTTGATGAAGCCAGATGTGTTCCTTTGCAGTTTGCACATTTCACGTCAGCTGTGCAGTTGGAGTTGTCATGGCCTTCGCCACAGCGCTGACAGACCACAGAGTGATTGCAGGATTTAGAACCATGTCCGAACTTTTGGCAAGTGAAACATCGGAGTGGATTGGGGACATACACCTCCACTCCGATGTTGAGATAACCAGCTTTAATTGACTGTGGAAGGGCCGAGAGGGCAAAGGTAAGCAGATAAGTGTTAGACGGGATGATGGCACCGTCTCTCGATTTCATTGTGAAACGCTTAACTGCTGTTACGCCTTGAGTTGTCAGTTCATCAGTAATCTCTTGCTCTGACATATCGGACAGGCAACGAGCTCTGTCTCGAATAATGCCTCGGCAAGAATTTAAGGTTTTGTGTACGGACACAGCAACCTCAATATTTGCGAATGTGGTTAAAGACAAAAGATTCAGAGACTGCTGTCTCCGGGAACACTCAATGAGAAGAGATCCACTGCGAAGACGAGTTACATTTTTCACTTCACCGCAAATTCCTAAGACAGCTTTAGAAATGGCGAATGGATTTAGTTTAATGGGTTGTTTGTCAGCTGCATCAATCACAATAAACCGGGCCCAGGAATCCAAGCCACGAGATAATTGTTCACTTTGATCAATGTCATCAAGATCGACATGTCTACGTTTCGAACGGGTTGAACCGGGGTATTGGTGAGACATGGTGAAATATAGTAATTCAGCACCCCTGCTCCCCACCCACCATGGAGTGCTACAAGGGCGATGTTTTGTTGCACCGGATCTCCAACATGCAAACACCAGGGATACAGGGATGATATACTCCAGCAAATATGACTTGAATAGCTATATTTATCTACCAGATGTAGTGCCAGGCAGGTTCAGTCCATGACAAGAAACTGGAGACATACAGAATACAGAGGTCAACATCACCAGATTGGCCCATGAGCCACCGCCTTCTGGCGTAAGACTCTAGGCAATTTATTCCATCAAAAATTGGCCATGCATACTTTGTATGAATTACCAAGTCCAAAATATACATTATAATACAACACAGGAGTGCATATACAATATTACGCACAGGGCCTGGCATGACCAGCCGATTGATAAGACCGGGCCCATCTTACCACCCGTCTAGGCGAAGTAAGGGTCGAAGTAGTGTGTTGGGCAAAGGAACACAGTTCCAGGAACCAGTGCCCTCAACTACCAGACTCCCGTCCTCCGCCGACACAGGGACGCAACCCACGGCAAACAGGTTGCCCATTTTAGTCGCCTCATACGACCAGCAATGGGAGGCTGTGGAATTATTCTGCCCCGGTTCCACACGGGGGAAGAGCGATTAGCGTTACCCAGCACTCACCACGAGGAGGTTGCTCTTCACGAGTGCCTGGTTGTATGGAGTAGAGCTAGTGTATCGATGGAACTCAATAGTTTCAGTCATGTTATATCCGCCGAGACAGATAAACACATGGAACATAAGGTAAAGCTCAGAAAGCCCAGAGCCTCAGGCAATGTAAGTTCGATGAAATAACACAGGAAGCAGCCTGTAAGCAAGGAAAGCTCAGCCGAAACAAAATCTAACTTTCTAAAAAACTTGTCATCAAACGTATACATAGTGCCCACCTGTAAGACTGCTGAAATTAGGTTTTGCTCATGTTTTTGTACTTGTTGAGATTGTGTCCCACCTACTGACTTCAAATGTACCATGGCACAATATTAAGTACCCATTTTGCAAAAGCTGTTAGTACTTGATGAACAGAGACATATGAATGTATATAAATCAACTCGCTAAGAGCTAACTGAAAGGGCCTTATGTCTTTGATGCTGTTGTTGATCTGGGCAGAGAACTATCATCTACATCACTAAGTAACAAGTTCAATTCCAATATTATGGGAGATTGCACAAAGGCAACACATGTGCATGCTCTGGTTGGATTTGTTTTGAATCTTGCAAGAGAGACAAGGAAGGAACTCATTTCTCGATAATTCCAAAGGTTCAGCCAGAAGTCGTGTCCTACACAATGTAGAACTATGTGTGTCTCTGTGTCAGGTGTTGGCAGGTAGAGAGTCACTAGGTAGCGTCTACAGAGGAATCCAGTCACCCACCATGAATCCACCATGGAGAACTCAACTGATTAGAATGCAGCTTAGATAATTTATCACAACTTGCTACCTAATCGCAGATAACAGGATTCGTATCATAATGTATGGTTAAAGCATGTATTACTAAATGATTATGATACTAAATGAATTAAAGGCCAAATGATATATTTCTAGATTCAACTTTCTGAAGGGCCCGAGTGAGTATATGCTAAGTAAAGACATCCGCTTATTTCAATACCTCACCCTCCAACTTCCTGAATCAATAACTTGATGATCTGATGAGTTTCACAAACGTGAATGTACATGTATATATTTATTTATTTTTATTTCAGTTCAGTATATGATGTTCCATATTTTCACATAAAGTAACATGACGTAATATACTTATTAGGCATAGGTTACATAGCTATCCAGCTGGCTAGTCAGGATACAGGCGTACAACATAATGTTAACAAGTGGTGAAACTAGCAGGCTGCATTTGCCATGCTTATTTAGGTCATCCTTAAGTAAGTGTGAAGCAAAATCCTTACAGCAGATGGGTGGGAATTGTTCATGCTCAAAATAGAGAGACATATTAACTAGACAGCTCAGTTGCATTTTTTTCTATTTTCTGTCAAACTGTCTTGTTGTATTGTTTTTGTGTGCAATTGATTTCTCTATCCGAAATATATAGATTAAAGTCTTCAGAAAGTTTTCAAGTGACAATTTGTTTTTCTTATTTTCTTAATACTTGATACATACACACACACACACGCACACGCACACGCACGCACGCACACGCACGCACGCACGCACGCACTTACACACATGCATGCCAGTATGATGTGATTTAACAGAATGTTAGAGTTGCACCCAAGTAAAACAGAGAATTTTGTAAATGTAAATTGCTTTGCACATTTTCCTTTAAAAACATTCTACCTTGGCCCAAAACTCTTGAACATGCTTGCAATACTAATATCCATGGTGTTAGGATTCAGTATTTGTTTCACAGAATGTTCATAGATCATCATCAAGAATTTTCATTTCTTTACAGTTCTTTCTTTGTATGGATGATGCGATGAATAAATTTATATTGAAAATCAAGTAACTTTACATCTTTTGCACATTTTATGTATCTGATAAAAACATCTTTCTATGATATATCTAAGTCAAGAAAGGTATCCCATTTTTCACATACTGTTGGGAGATTTGCTATAATTATAGTCTTATCATAAAAAAATATATCTGGGGCGTTTAGGCGCTACAAGTTATTCCAGTAAGAACCTGGTGATAGTCAATAATTGTGTCTTTATTTTGACATTTTATTTTAAGTTCATTGAAAAGCATTATATTATCTGTATTACAGAGATCTTTGATATTGTAAACTCCCTTTAAAAACTCCCACTTTCTTATGATGAAATCAGTTTTTAAAACTGATGGTTACACCAAAGAGGTTCTGATAGTACTTCTCTAATGTTTGTTGAGTTTTCTATAAAATGTTCCCCAAGCAGCCAAAACATCTCTCCAGTAAGGATTAGCTAAGTGTATACAGTTTTCAATATTGGCCCCCAAATAGGAATATGTTTTTAGTGGAAATATGCTAAGGTTATTACAGTTTTTTAATTTGATTTTTGTGTGTGTGGAACTAATACTTTTAAAGAACTTATAAAAGACCTTACCTCTTTCATTATCAGTCTGCCTTCGTCATATACTCAACAACAAAAGTTCCTGTGACACCAATATTTTGGTGTAATTTTCAAACAAGTAAAGTTTGGTTTTCAATATTGTAGTACATGTATGAAATTAAGTCACAAAAGCGCAACTGCTACAGAAAAGAATGCATTCCATGCAAAAGTTTACTTTTATGTAAGTCCCATGCATTTCACTACCCAAGAATGGGTATAAAAACATGTATAAAAACAAAGCATTGTTTAGCATCGTGCCGACAACAACCACTCAGAAAAACAGCAAAATTACGCAATTATTCAACATTACGAAATGCCACGCCTGTCCGAAAATATCAAATGCCCATTGTGCAAAAGCTGTTAGTACTTGATGAACAGAGACATATGAATTTGTATATAAGTTAACTTTGTATTAAATCTTATTCAGTGTCACGGGAACTTTTGTTGTTCAGTATATTTTCTAATTTATGTTGTTCGTGTTAATTTATCCCTTTTATCAAGCCAGATAAATCTGTAAAATATTTTGTTTAGTTCATCAATAAATTCACTTGGAGGGTTTGGAAGAGAGGAAACTATATGCTCTAAGGCTGACAAGGCCAAGGTTTTGACAACAGTAATTTTACCAATCAATGTTAAATTTCTCTTCGTTCAATTCCCTAAAATATAATTAATAATTTCAATTCTCTTTTGATTACCCACAGATTATTTGAGTGAGAATTAACCTTTATTCCCAATATTTCAAAATTTCAACAGTGCCAGTCTAGTTTCAGATCCTGACAGAATTTGATGTTACAGTCTGTCATTGAGCCTATCCATATTGCTTTTGTTTTATCAATATATTGTTTTTAATCTAGACATTTTATAAAATCATTTAGGGTGTCAATAGCCGTATTTAAACTTTTATCAGTCCCATCTAGAAATATTTCTGTATCAACAGCATATTTTCCAAGTTCATGTTCCACATTATTCAGTTTGATATCTTTTATTGCATTATTATCACGAGTCATTATTCCTTAAGTTCCAAAATATTCTGCAACGATCAGGAATAGATCTACATCCCTTTCGTTGTAGAAGAATGAAGATAGAGTTCATTTTTTATGAATCATTATTTATAAGTATGCATATCTATTTTCTCATTTTAGGCCCAAAGTCAAACTTTTCCAGTATAAATTGATTCGAAACAGTATCAAAAACTTTTTCAAAGTCTATAAGTAATAGTAAACCAGACGTATTTTTTATTTTTGTTACAAACAAGATATGATATAGTAGTCGTATGTTTTCGCTAATACATGTTCCAGGGATGGTTTTCATGTATAGGAGTATTAAGTGTCATTTTAATTCTGTTTCCTATGCATGTACTCAAAATTGTATACAAGGAATTTAAGAGAGAAATTGGTCCCCAGGTTTTTAGTAGTTGTTTATCTTTAGTGCCTTTGGATATACAGGTAATGACACCTTTATTCATTGCAAGACTTAAAGTGTCATTTCTAAATGTTTCTGTAATATAACTGTATACCCATATTCCAAGATCCTTCCAGAAAACAAATTGAAATCTCTATAGGGAATTCATCAATACCTGGGCGTTTGTTATTTTACAGAGATTATACGGCCTTTGTTATTTCATTCATGTTACTCATGTCTTCTAAATTATCAAACTGTGATTGACTAAGTTTTCGTGTATTATGTTTGTGTTATGAACTTTTGGTTTCATTAGTTATTTCTCCACTTGAAGAGCATAGTTTCTCATAACTAAATGCTTTGTGCTGTTAAAATGGATTGTCCATCGTTTATTAACTCCCCTTAATCTTCAGTCGAACAATAAACAAACAAGCGTGTATATTGATATATGTAACGTATTGACTTATATCACAATGTGAACACTTCACTCTGAGTAACACACTGTTTCAAGGACAAACATCACACGTGCAACATGCCATTCAAGTGTGTAGATGAGCTTTAAGACTGTTGAAGACCGCCCTGCAGCAAACGGAACACTATTTGCGTGTGTCTTCTGGCAATGTATAGTTTGATGATTCATTTGAATGTGTGGAATAAATACCTAGTTGATAAACATTGCCTGATAAGGAGATAAGACAAAGAGGGAAAGTGCACACTCAGGAAAAAGATAAGTGGGTTGGCGGAATCAGTTACTTCAGCAGTGTAGTGTGGTATAAACAAACAGGGTACACGGACATTGCTTCCTACCTGGATTGTGAAAGAATGTTTAAATGTGAATACTAAAGAAGCATGAAGGAGGTCTACACACTGGTTGATACTGGGGGAGTGTCAAACAATGTGTATAGTTGATACTCAATGACTTGTAAAAAATGGTTCAAAGAACGGATGAATTCTTAAATGACAAAACTTCAAGATTGCTTACAAAATATACTGTGACCATACAACTGCAACGCAGATTTAAACACAGATTTAAACACATAAGTCTACCTCTAAACACTGTCTCACATCGGAAATGTCTATGAAAACAAATTAGTCAGAATTAATATTTTGTATCATCGGGAAACTAGGGACTGTAAACAGCGAGTAAGTGATTGAGTTTGGGTTTACGCCCCTTTGACCATATTTCAGGTATATCACGGCGTGTCAGCTGGAAGGAACGCCCGACATGGACGCCCAGTAGAGCAGATAATGGAGTGAGTGAGTGAGTTGGGTTTAACGCCGCTTTTAACAGTATTCCAGTTATATCGCGGCGTCTCAGCTTAATGTGGGAGGAAAGCCCGAAGTGACGCAGGTCTTAGACGTTTACCACTTCGGTGAAACCCACGAGCACGGGTATGGTGTTGACAAACCTAGAAATATAATCGGAGCGAACCGGGATTCGAACCCACAATCATAGGTTTCTGGCGTGCCCAAGGGACGCAACTCCGCACGGCGAATCACGGCGCCTTAGACGACTGGGCCACCCGTGCCCCCTGCAGAAAATGGAAGCAGCGATACATCATCTGCGAGGCTGAATCTTTTCGGGGACAATAAAAAGGCAGCGTAATCTTAATGTTTAAGAATCAAATCTTTGGAAAGATTGGTGAACTCGTCAGCCTCGCTTAACATCTACATACTTTCATTTTAATTCTTCAAAGAAAGTAGAGGACTTTTAAGTTGTGTCTTTTAAACATCACAGAACTATATCAAAATGGAACCTCAATCAAAATAGTGTGTTAATACACGGGAGATATTATGAAATAGGTCGTATTATTTGACGGAGTCGGGAAGATACAGGTCATCAAATACGTTGTGAATGTGTTACTTAGATGTCACGGCTGTGTTCATCCCACGTCACGCACTGTCACGGAGATACCTCTCTTCCTACGTGGCGTCGGAGGTACTTCTCTCCTCCTTACTTGACTATAAGGATAACCTGCCAGTTCCAGGACACTACAACATACAGGTTGATGTCAGTACCTTACAATACAACATTGCGTCAGTACTGCGATTTACATTTCACTGAGTGGAGCTGTTTATATTAACATGTTTACATAATATTTGTGAAACTATCCATAAAATAAATACTTAACCTGGAGAACACCGTAAAGCTCCATTACTTTAGGGCAAGATATACTGTCTATATAGTACAGTGTTAGAAGCAGGGCCTAAAATATGTTTTGATGTTGTAAACTTGATGAAAGTCTGTCGACATTTGAGAAAAGGTATAAGCTAAATCTGTCCCTTCACACAAATAAACTGGAATTGATTTTAAAAGAAACGAATTTGAAAATAACTAACATAAAATAAAACACATTAAGGTAGTCCACTTTACTACTTCTGTTGCTATGGACAACGCCGTTAAAAATGTATTTCATTTAAAAATGAAAGATTTACGCAATAAAGAATACATGACACCTTTTTATAGATTACATGGATGGCCACTTTTTCTACTCTGTGTAACGACGTTTTGAAGGATTAAATCCCACCAGTGTAAATAAAAAAATATGTATATCTATATCCACTGTATACACTTACTCGGTACTCGCCTGACGAAGTAAGAAGTAGTTCCGAAACCTCGTTTAAAAGAATAAAAGAAGCTTGTTTCCATACAATAGCGTCACGCATTCATGTTCTTCTAACAAAATGCCTATCAAAGTCTTCATTTACACAATAAAAGTTAAAAAGGTTTATCCTACAGCGAAGTCTTTTTTAAGTCTTAAGGATTAAATAAAAACTTGGACTTTCAATTTATGCTTGAAACTCGATAACATTTGTTTAGCTAACACTTGAAACCTCCAGGTCTTAGAAATACGTTCACGTCCGGACAATTCTACCTGCAGTTGATCACAAAATCTGTGCGCGTTGCATGACTGAGACTTATCGCTTATATCACAATGGTCTTATTTTACATGTTGGGGGTGATGTTCCTTCACTCTGGGAGAGTACAAGCTGCTATTGTTTCCGAGAAGCTCTGTCTGAATTCTGCATACAGACTGGTCAACTCTGTCACAGCAGACAACTTCTCGGGCATCGAGTCTGTGACAACATCGTCCCGTGCTGAATGTCTTGCTCGGTGTGTCGGCGTCAACCCCTGCACCGGCGTAGTCTACTGCCCCGACGACGACGTCTGTTACCTGATGGCTACGACATCTGAACCAGGCAGCGTCCCTCGCGTCACGTGTCAGGTGTTTGTGGAGGAGGATGCTAGGATGCAGGTGAGATAATTACCCTTTTCATTACCACAGCAACTGATAACACAGAGTTGTGATACTGGCAGGTTTCCGGTCCATTGTTTGCCATTCTTGTCGCCATATTAAACATTCTTGGAACACAAACCCGAGGCAAAAAGAGATTTAAAAAAATTAAAGCTATTAATTTGACAAATGTTAGTTGGGATTAGCAGTTGATTTCAACCACAAGTTGCAGTGTTATGGGACAGAAAGAGACAAATGTGCCCCTCAGAATGAATGATGTTTTAAGGAGAGAAAGGCGTAACTGACTGAGGAAGACTGACATATATCATATGTAAACGTACATAAAGTCCCATCACTATATAATGTGAGGTCTAAGTAGGCTCACTATGCTGTAAGTTAAACACAACACGGTGTTAAACCATCATCACGCACTGGCCTGGGGGCAAGTGTAGAATGTAAACGTTCATAACAATCAGTACAATTTTACAGAATTGTATAGACGAACATCTCGAATACAACGGTAACATTAGCGGTACTCAGAAGGTGAAGATCCTGGTTAGAATATGTTTTCATTCACCCATTCTTGTCGTAAGAGGCGACTAACGGGATCGGGAGGTTAGGCTCGCTGACTGAGTTGATGCATGTCGTCGTATCCCATTTGCATTGATCGATGTTCATGACATCAATAACTGGATTGTCTGGTCCAGACCCGATTATTTACAGACCGCCGTCATATAGCTTGAATATTGCTGAGTGCGGCGTTAAACAATAAACAAACAGAGGGTAAAAGGGAATATTTTGGACCATCTTAACAATTAATTATCTCATGCAGGGAACGACTGATGTTCTGACTTCGTCCGCAACATCTAAAGCTATGTCAAAATCCCAAACAGACGCCATGGCATCGTCCACAACAGGCGACATACCATCCCCCACAACTGAAACTATGTCATCGTCCACAAAGAAAGTCATGACACCCTCCACAACAGAAGTCATGACACCCTCAACAACAGGAGACATCACATCCTCCAAAAAAGAAAACATCACATCCTCCACAACAGAAGCCATTACACCCTCCACAACAGAAGCCATTACACCCCCCACAACAGAAGACATCACATCGTCCATAACAGAAGACATCACATCCACCAAAAAAGAAGACATCACATCCTCCACAACAGAAGCCATGACATCCTTAGCAACAGAACACATCACATCGTCCACAACAGAAGTCATGACACCCTCCACAACAGAAGACATCACATCGTCAATAACAGAAGCCATGACATCCTTAGCAACAGAAGTCATAACATCGTCAACAACAGAAGTCATAACACCCTCCACAACAGAAGACATCACATCGTCCATAACAGAAGACATCACATCCGTAACAACAGAAGTCATGACATCGTCAACAACAGAAGTCATGACATCGTCCACAACAAAAGTCATGACACCCTCCACAACAGAAGACATCACATCGTCAATAACAGAAGCAATGACATCCTTAGCAACAGAAGTCATAACATCGTCAACAACAGAAGTCATGACACCCTCCACAACAGAAGACATCACATCGTCCATAACAGAAGACATCACATCCGTAACAACAGAAGTCATGACATCGTCAACAACAGAAGCCATGACACCCTCCACAACAAAAGACACCACATCGTCCATAACAGAAGTCATGACACCCTCCACAACAGAAGACATCACATCGTCAATAACAGAAGCCATGACATCCTTGGCAACAGAAGACATCACATCGTCCACAACAAAAGCCATGACACCCTCCACAACAGAAGACATCCCATCGTCCACAACAGAAGCCATGACACCCTCCACAACAAAAGCCATGACACACTCCACAACAGAAGACATCCCATCGTCCACAACAGAAGTCATGACACCCTCCACAACAGAAGCCATCCCATCGTCCACAACAGAAGCCATGACACCCTCTACAACAAAAGCCATGACACCCACCACAACAGAAGCCATCCCATCGTCCACAACAGAAGCCATGACACCCTCCACAACAGAAGACATCACATCGTCCACAACAGAGGCCATGACATCGTTTACAACAGAAACCACGACATCATCCACAAAAGTCGCCATGACACCCTCTACAACAGAAGCCACTTCATCCTTCACAACAGAAGCCATGACATCCTCCACAACAAAAGCCATGACATCCTTCACAACAAGATTTATGGCATCCCCAACAACAGATGACATCACATCGTCCATAACAGAAGCCACGTCATCGTTCACAGCAGAAGCCATCACATCGTCCAGAACAAAAGCCATGACACCCTCCACAACAGAAGACATCACATCGTCCATAACAGAAGACATCACATCCGTAACAACAGAAGACATCACATCGTCCACAACAGAAGCCATGGCATCGTCCAAAACAGAAGACATCACATCGTCCATAACAGAAACCATGACACCCTCCACAACAGAAGACATCACATCGTCCACAACAGAAGACATCACATCGTCCACAAAAGAAGATATCCCATCGTCCACAACAGAAGCCATGACACCCTCCACAACAAAAGCCATGACACCCACCACAACAGAAGCCATTCAATCGTCCACAACAGAAGCCATGACACCCACCACAACAGAAGACATCCCGTCGTCCACAACAGAAGCCATGACACCCTCCACAACAAAAGCCATGACACCCACCACAACAGAAGTCAACCCATCGTCCACAACAGAAGCCATGACACCCACCACAACAGAAGCCATCCCATCGTGCACAACAGAAGCCATGACACCCTCCACAACAGAAGACATCACATCGTCCACAACAGAGGCCATGACATCCTTCACAACAAGATTTATGGCATCCCCAACAACAGATGACATCACATCGTCCATAACAGAAGCCACGTCATCGTTCACAGCAGAAGCCATCACATCGTCCAGAACAAAAGCCATGACATCCTCAACAAGAGAAGCCATGTCATCCTCCACAACGGAAGTCATCACATTCTCCACAACAGAAGACATGACGCCCTCAATAATTGAAGCTGTCCTCCTCAACAACAGAAGCCATGACATAGTCCGCAACAAAAGCCATCATATGGTTCGCATAAGACACCCTTAAGCATTGAAGCTATGTCATCCTCCACAACAGGAGCTATGACATCGTTCATAACAGAAGCCACGACATCGTCGACAAGAGAAACTACGACACCCTCAAAAACTGAAGCTAGGTCATCCTCCATAACAGAAGCCAGCACATCGTCCACAACAGTCGCCATGACACCCTCCACAACAGAAACCATGCCATCCTTCACAAAAGAAGTCATGACATTCCCCACAACAGAAGACATCACATCGTCCACATCACAAGCCATGACAAAATCAAAGAAGGCTTTATACAATGAGGGGGAAAGAATGCAGTTTCGAGGGGCGTTGCACTTTAACAATAAAGTGTATCGCGGTCATTTTTCTTCTTCTAAAATAATGCAGAAACAGAAATTACACAATTTAAGATTGATCAATCACTTATTTACTAGACAATTCAGTTGAAGACAGCTAATTTGTAAGGAATGATAAGGCGTTTCCTGGTTCTAGCAAATAATCTTGAATATATGTTTGTGTGTATCTTTTTTCGTTTCGTTTTCTTTTTGCTTTTTAACAGTATTCCAGTTATATCGCGGCGTGTCAGCTTAATGTAGGGGGAAAGCCCGAAGTGATGCAGGTCTCAGACGTTTACCACTTCGGTGAAACCCATGAGCACGGGTATGGTGCTGACAAACCTAGAAACATAATCGGGGCGAACCGGGATTCGAACCCACAATCAAAAGTTTCTGGCGTGCCCAAGGGACGCAACTCAGCGAATCGCTTCACCAGACGACTGTTACTGGTCGCAAATAACTTTTAATAAGTTACTATCCAACTTTGACTGGTCACTAATAACTTTGACTGCCCAACAATGACCGGTCAATAATTCACGTTGAAGTGCAGAAAACACCGGACAGTAAAGGCGGAACATAATCGGGGCGAACCGGGATTCGAACCCACAATCATAGGTTTCTGGCGTCTCCAAGGGACGCCTCAGCGAATCGCTTCGCCTTAGACGACTGCTACTGGTCGCAAATAACTTTTAATAAGTTACTATCCAACTTTGACTGGTCACTAATAACTTTGACTGCCCAACAATGACCGGTCAATAATTCACGTTGAAGTGCAGAAAACACCGGACAGTAAAGGCGGAACAGTACAGGGTACGAAGTCGTGGCTACAGGAAGTATTTGCTTCCCATGTAGGGAAGGGCTCATCTCAACACGAGGCTTCACCATCCCTACCCCTCACATCAAATAAACTCATTGATGCTGTTACAATATATATTACAGCTAAGCAAATATGTTCATGATAATAACTGAAACCTAACAGCAATAAAAAAAACACATCTACACTTGTCCATTACAAGTACATTTACGATGAGGTGCACAGAATAGGCCAATGGCATCCATTGTGTAGCGTCGACACCCTTGTCATGTGAGACTTGGGTAAATGTTAACTATAGTCGACTGTCAACCAGTTGTTTGTGAAGAGTAGAGCTATTGTCTCATCGGAACTCAATAGTTTCTTCACTTGTGTTATATCCACCGGAACAGGTAAACAAATAGAACATTAGGTAACGCTAAGAAAGCCATAAGCCTCAGGCAAATCTAAGTTGTTCAATGAAATAACACAGGAAGTTATCTACCTGTGTACCTCTAGTTTTTCATTTCACATGTTTTAAGAAGATTATTTAAACTCAGCAAGGGAGAAGTCGATAAAGTTACAGAAATAAAAATGTTACTTTATTGTGTTCCAGGAAGTGTCAACATATTGACATAGACGCCATCATCCTCAGGTCACGACTTTCAGAAGAAAGTAGTCAGCATTCAAGATAAGCTGCATATACGTACCCGCGTAAAGACACAAGTAAATACACTGTTACACAGATACTTTGGAGATGTTTTCCACCACGTGTAGCCTCACGCAGTTGGCTAAGCAGATTTTCATACTATTGGCCATTAATGCTCTGACCTTTCGGGAGGCAGTCCACCAGTAGGATTCATTTGGAGTCATCCGAAGCCGAATCCATCACCTTGCCAGATGATGGAACAAGATCAGTTGGATGTTTCCACTGCTTGACTGTAGCTTAGTCTCTGGCTGATAGTGGTAAACCCATTACTCACCAAGACTACACAATAGGCTGCAATAATCAGTTGGGTCTGCTTCTAAACCTTATGTTTATTTCACATGCCCCCTTGTAACGACAGACATTAAAACACCAACAATTACATAATAGTTTTTTAAACAACTATTTCATGACAGTGTCTGAAATTATGTTGACGGGTTGGTATGGACAAATTAACATGTAACTTTCATGCAATTTAAGACGAATGGTTGCCTTTCATTGTTACAAGTTTGCAGCAAACGGACTGTATTCACTTTGGTGCCTGCAGAGATATGCGGCCTGGTTGTGTCTTAGGTTCTACTGCAGCCTGTAAGCTTGGGACGTGTTGTACTCAATACATGCTAACTGTCAGGGGTGTACTGTACAGCCTTCCTAATCACACTCCGAATGTTTCAGCCACCCCTCGTACATGCAGACAAGCGCTACAAGCGTTTATTGTCACATAGACGTATTTCGATGCTATGAGCTCACACTATATCTGACACACTTGGGGCAGTGCATGAATTCAGATGCATTTTTGGAGTCACATTAAACAGCATGAGTGACAGAATTATATTTAAAAAATGTAGTTCTTTGTTTTTGTTTGTAAATACCGAAAAAGACTGCTCGTAGGAGGTAAACCTATTTCAAATACCCAAAGAAAACTACAATTGATTACATGATTGTTTTAGACACATCTCACCCCAGCATATCAAATCGTCTGCCCTTTTCGAGTGGGATTTTATCACTGTCTCAAATAAATGCATCGTTATTAAATTGGTTTTGCTTGAATTAACAAATAACAATACAAACCTAAAAATGCTCAAATGTGGTCTGATTTAACAATAATATAACAAGTTATGAATGAAAGTCCGGAAAAAGATTAATCAATTAACACCTGAAATTGAGAGCATATGAGCATAATGTTTCAGCTGTGGGGAGTCTGGGTAACAATATTAGTCCAAAGCAACCCATGCTTGTCGGGAAACTACATGGATCTGGTAGCCATGCCAGGTGACTCCAATTCCATGGCCTCCTTGTGCTATCTATGATCACTTTATTGTCTGGTCCAAACGTGGTTATTTACAGACTGCCGTCATGTAGCTGAAACATTGCCTAGTGCGGCGTTAAACATAAAACAAACAGCAGGACTATGGCAATTCATGATTGGTGACATTTCAGCTTACAATAATTCTACTAATATGAAATGTATAAAATTTACAGAAAAAGATTTAACATATGCATGACAAAAACTTATAGCAATATCATAATCCAACAATTGTTTACATTCACAGATATGGAAATGGTAATGTTATTTGCTAAAATAATGCTATTAATAACTGTTGCAAAGACGTTTCATGTATATTTGTTTGAAGGCATAATCAAATACAGATGATTGTATGCACCCTGCTGATCCATATGTAATATATCAGTGCATAGGGATGATGGCGTCATAGGCAGATTGGCTACCTATGCTTTTGTTACTGCAATAATGTCTATAGTACTGATAAAATAATGTATCACAACCCCAACGTGCCTTCTTCTGTAAATTAGCAACCATAACAGGCATTTATGTAGACCTCTAGAGGCCGGCAGCAGCAAATCTCTCCAATAATTGGTAACGTAGTTACGACCAATGTAATGGCTTGGTCGAAGTCGTAGTTGCCTGGAATGCAGAGTTAGAATACCTTGGACAACAAGAACCCACCAGAGGTACTTAGTTTGGAGTCGTCGATGAATCCGAATTAAAATCACAATTAGCTTATCAAATATAAATTCAATTTACAAATTTATTAAGTGGAATTTCTTGATCTGTTTTACAGTGTATACAATATCCCATTATGATAATATAAAAATTGATTATTTTCAAGGTAAAGACAGATCGGGAAATCGTTCGTCATTCTGTTGACTGGAATCAGCCAAGGGAGGAAGCGTGCTGCACTGAGCCCCAAACAGGTGGCGGTCTTCAACCATCATCACCTACCCTGCCAGAGCGGATGTGCTGGACTGACATAGGCTGACATCAGTTACATTACACATTACACCATGTACAGGTTACATGATTGTGTGTCTATATTACACGGCATTTTACAGGTTACATGACTGTGTGTCTATATTACACGGCATTTTACAAGTTACATGACTGTGTGTCTATATTACACGGCATTTTACAGGTTACATGACTGTGTGTCTATATTACACGGCATTTTACAAGTTACATGACTGTGTGTCTATATTACACGGCATTTTACAGGTTACATGACTGTGTGTCTATATTACACGGCATTTTACAAGTTACATGACTGTGTGTCTATATTACACGGCATTTTACAAGTTACATGACTGTGTGTCTATATTACACGACATTTTACAGGTTACATGACTGTGTGTCTATATTACACGGCATTTTACAAGTTACATGACTGTGTGTCTATATTACACGGCATTTTACAAGTTACATGACTGTGTGTCTATATTACACGACATTTTACAGGTTACATGACTGTGTGTCTATATTACACAGCATTTTACAAGTTACATGACTGTGTGTCTATAGTACACGGCATTTTACAGGTTACATGACTGTGTGTCTATATTACACGGCATTTTACAAGTTACATGACTGTGTGTCTATATTACACGGCATTTTACAGGTTACATGACTGTGTGTCTATATTACACGGCATTTTACAAGTTACATGACTGTGTGTCTATATTACACGGCATTTTACAAGTTACATGACTGTGTGTCTATATTACACGACATTTTACAGGTTACATGACTGTGTGTCTATATTACACGGCATTTTACAGGTTACATGACTGTGTGTCTATATTACACGGCATTTTACAGGTTACATGACTGTGTGTCTATATTACACAGCATTTTACAAGTTACATGACTGTGTGTCTATATTACACGGCATTTTACAAGTTACATGACTGTGTGTCTATATTACACGACATTTTACAAGTTACATGACTGTGTGTCTATATTACACGGCATTTTACAAGTTACATGACTGTGTGTCTATATTACACGGCATTTTACAAGTTACATGACTGTGTGTCTATATTACACGGCATTTTACAGGTTACATGACTGTGTGTCTATATTACACGGCATTTTACAGGTTACATGACTGTGTGTCTATATTACACGGCATTTTACAAGTTACAAGTCTGTGTGTGTATATTACACGACATTTTACAAGTTACATGACTGTGTGTCTATATTACACGACATTTTACAAGTTACATGACTATGTGTCTATAATACACGACATTTTACAAGTTACATGACTGTGTGTCTATATTACACGGCATTTTACAAGTTACATGACTGTGTGTCTATATTACACGACATTTTACAAGCTACATGACTGTGTGTCTATATTACACGACATTTTACAAGTTACATGACTGTGTGTCTATCACAGCCATATCACAACCGCCCCAACCATGGATGGGCAACAGGCACTGCCACCGAACTAACAATAGAGAAGGAAATACTTAGTGAGGGTTAAGGAATAATAAAAGATCAATGAAGCTCAGCTGAAACTGTCTAAAAAACTTGAAACATCATTCATTGAATAACCCAAATGACATGTCATCAAACCTATAGTGCCCACGTGTAAGACTGCTGAAATTGGTTTTTGCTCATGTTTTTGTAGGTATGGAGATTGTGTCCCACCTACTGACTTCAAATATACCATGGCACAATATTAAATGCCAATGTTGCAAAAGCTGTTAGTACTTGATGAACAGACACATGTGAAAGCTTAGATAATTTATCACAAATTGCTACCTAATCGCAGATAAGAGCTAGGATACGTATCATAATATATGGTTAAAGCGTGTATTACTAAATGATTAAAGGCCAAATGATATATTTCTAGATCCAACTTTCTGAAGGGCCCGAGTGAGTATATGCATAAGTGAAGACCTCCACTTATTTCAATACCTCACCCTCCAACTTCCCGAATCAATAACGTGGTGAATTAAAACGTTCCACAAACGTGTCTATTGATGTATGTAACGTCCCAACAAGAGTTTCTGGTATTGATTTATATCTCAATGTAAATACTTCACTCTTAGTAACATCCTGTTTCAAAGACAAACATCAGAAACACCGAAGCGTCACTCCCAATTGTAATAAAGAAGTTGTTCGTCCATATATCTTATTCTTACTTATGTGGAATAAATACCTGTTTTGATAAACAAAGTGTGTTATGTACATAAAACTTAAGTGCATACCCTGGAAAAGATAAGTAGGCATCAATGACTCCAGTACACTAGTGGGGTATACACATACATGGTATGCGGACATTGCTTTTCTACCTGGACTCTAAAGGATATAAAGACGTGAATACTGCAGAAGCATCAAGGAGGTCTACCACTGGTTGATATTGGTGTAGTGTCAAACAATTTGTATAGTTGACACTCAATGACTTAAAAAAATGTTTCAAAGAACGGCTGTATTCTTAAATAACAAAACTTCAAGATTGCTTACAAAATATACTGTGACCATACAACTGCAATGGTTTACGTTTTGTTTCCTTGTTTTCTATTGAGAATAGGAATATTGTCTCCCCTTAGGGATTTCGAGAAGAACCTAGGCTTGTCATAAGAGGTGACTAAGTGGATAAGATGGTCAGGATCGCTGAAGAAATGTGGAAAGGTGACGCTTTTTAAATATTTTGCTTTAAAAAAAATAACATATAACATATGTGACTCTATTCATAAAATTAATACTTAACATGGAGAACACTGTGAGTTTTGGGCCAAATACATAATACACTGGGAAGCAAGGGCGAAAACATTATCTGATGTTGTATGCTAGTTCAAGGGCTGTCGAACTTGGAACATAAATCTCCCCCTTCACACTGGTAAACTGGAATGGTTTTTAAAACAACCAATTTGAAAACAGTTTCCATAAAAAAATACACAATAAGGCAGTCCACTTCAATACTTCTGTTGCTATGGACAACGTCGTAAACAAAGTAATTCAAATAAAGGTGAAACATTTACACACTAAATTAAAAGTAAACATGTCTATCCCATAGCGAAGTCTTTTGTATTTCTTGAGTATAGAATCAAAACTTTGGTATTCGATAACATTTGTTTAGCTAACACTTGCAACTTCAAGGTCTTAGAAATACGCTCAGCCGATCATTCTACATGCAGTTGATCACAAAATCTGTGTGCGCTGCAAGTCTGAAACTTATCGCTTATTTCACAATGGTCTTATTTTACATGTTGGGGGTGATGTTCCTTCACTCTGGGAGAGTACAAGCTGCTATTGTTTCCGAGAAGCTCTGTCTGAATTCTGCATACAGACTGGTCAACTCTGTCACAGCAGACAACTTCTCGGGCATCCAATCTGTGACAACATCGACCCGTGCTGAATGTCTTGTCCGGTGTGTCGGCGTCAACCCCTGCACCGGCGTAGTCTACTGCCCCGACGACGACGTCTGTTACCTGATGGCTACGACATCTGAACCAGGCAGCGTCCCCCGCGTCACGTGTCAGGTGTTTGTGGAGGAGGATGCTTGGATGCAGGTGAGATAATTACGCTTTTCATTACCACAGCAACTGATAACACAGAGTTGTGATGCTGGCAGGTTTCCGGTCCATTGTTTGCCATTCTTGTCGCCATATTAAACATTCTTTGAACACAAACCCGAAGTAACCGAGTTAGAATAGTTCCCTACATTCTATTGTCTGAGTGGCGACTCAGTGGATATGGCGTCAGGCTTGGTGACTTGTCTCGCCCAGACTCGGTGATTTATTATTCCAACATGGAGGAGGTTTTGAAGGGTCTTTTCTTAATATGACAGCGGTTAGTTGGGATTGGCAGTTGATTTCAACCACAAGTTGCAGTGTTATATGACAGAAAGAGACAAATGTGTTCTTTAGAATGAATGATGTTTTAAGGAGAGAAAAGCGTAACTGACTGAGGAAGACTGACATTTTTTATATGTAAACGTATATAAAATCCTATCACAATATGATATGAGATCCAAGTAGGCATATCCCAATTCGTCGTCGTATCCCAATTGCGTGTGTGACTGGATCACCAATCAGTCACTGGATTGTCTGGTCCAGACCCGATTATTTACAGACTGCCGTCATTTAGCTGGAATATTGCTGAGTGCGAAGTTATACAACAAACAAACAAACAGAAGGTAAAGGGAATATTTTGGACCATCTTAACTGGGCATCATCTAATGCAGGGAACGACTGATGTTCTCACTTCGTCCGCAACGTCTGAATATTTGGAAGAATCCCAAACAGACGCCATGACATCCTTCACAACAGAAGCCATGACATCGACCACAACGGAAGCCATCACATCATCAACAACGGAAGTCATGACATCCTCCACAACGGAAGCCATCACATCCACAACAACGGAAGCCATCACATTCTCCACACCAGAAGCAATCACATCCTCAACAACGGAAGCCAGCACATCGTCCACAACGGAAGCCATCACATCCTCCACACCAGAAGCAATCACATCCTCAACAACGGAAGCCAGCACATCGTCCACAACTGAAGCCATCACATCATCCACAACGGAAGCCATCACATCCTCCACAACGGAAGTCATGACATCCTCCACAACGGAAGCCATCACATCCTCAACAACGGAAGCCATCACATCCTCCACACCAGAAGCAATCACATCCTCAACAACAGAAGCCAGCACATCCTCCACAACGGAAGTCATGACATCCTCCACAACGGAAGCCATCACATCCACAACAACGGAAGCCATCACATTCTCCACACCAGAAGCAATCACATCCTCAACAACGGAAGCCATCACATCCCCCACACCAGAAGCAATCACATCCTCAACAACAGAAGCCATCACATCCTCCACAACGGAAGTCATGACATCCTCCACAACGGAAGCCATCACATCCCCCAACCCGGAAGCAATCACATCCTCAACAACGGAAGCCATCACATCCTCCACAACGGAAGCGAGCACATCCTCCACAACGGAAGCCATCACATCCTCCACAACGGAAGCCATCACACCCTTCACAACGGAAGCCAGCACATCGTCTACAACGGAAGCCATCACATCCTCCACAACGGAAGCCAGCACATCGTCTACAACGGAAGCCAGCACATCCTCCACAACGGAAGCCATGACATCCTCCACAACGGAAGCCATCACATCGTCCACAACGGAAGCCAGCACATCCTCAACAACGGATGCCATCACATCCTCAACACTGGAAGTCATCACATCGTCCACAACGGCAGCCAGCACGTCCTCCACAACGGAAACCATGACATCCTCAACAACGGAAGCCATCACATCCTCCACAACGGAAGCCATCACATCCTCCACACCAGAAGCCATCACATCCTCCACAACAGAAGCCATCACATCCTTCACAACGGAAGTCATGACATCTTCCACAACGGTAGCCAGCACATCGTCCACAACGGAAGCCAGCACATCCTCCACGACGGAAGCTATCACATCCTCCACAACAGAAGCCATCACATCATCCACAACGGAAGCCATCACACCCTCCACAACGGAAGCCAGCACATCCTCCAGAACGGAAGCCAGCACATCCTCCAGAACGGAAGCCATCACGTCATCCACAACGGAAGCCATCACGTCCTCAACACCGGATGCCATCACATCCTCAACACCGGAAGCCAGCACAACGTCCACAACTGAAGCCAGCACATCTTCCACAACAGAAGCCATGACAACCTCAACAACGGAAGCCAGCACATCCTCAACAACGGAGGCCATCACATCCTACACAACGGAAGCCATGACATCGACCACAACAGAAGCCATCACATCGTCCACAACGGAAGCCAGCACATCGTCCACAACGGAAGCCAGCACATCCTCAACAACCGAGGCAATCACATCCTACACAACAGAATCCATGACATCGACCACAACGGAAGCCATCACATCGTCCACAACGGAAGCCAGCACATCGTCCACAACGGAAGCCATGACATCGACCACAACGGAAGCCAGCACATCCTCCACAACGGAAGCCATCACATCATCCACAACGGAAGCCAGCACATCGTCCACAACGGAAGCCATCACATCCTCAACAACGGAAGCCAGCACATCGTCCACAACAGAAGCCATGACATCGACCACAACGGAAGCCAGCACATCCTCCACAACAGAAGCCAGCACATCGTCCACAACTGAAGCCATCACATCATCAACAACGGAAGTCATGACATCCTCCACAACGGAAGCCATCACATCGTCCACAACGGAAGTTAGCACATCGTTCACAACGGAAGCCATGACAACCTCAACAAGGGAAGCCAGCACATCCTACACAACGGAAGTCATGACATCGACCACACCAGAAGCCATCACGTCATCCACAACAGTCGCCATGACACTCTTGACAACGGAAGTCATGACATCCTTCACAACAGAAGCCATGACACCCTCCACAACAGAAGCCATCACATCATCCACAACGGAAGCCATCACACCCTCCACAACGGAAGCAATCACATCATCCACAACGGAAGCCAGCAAATCCTCCAGAACGGAAGCCATCACGTCCTCCACAACGGAAGCCATGACATCCTCAACAACGAAAGCCATTTCATCCTCCAAAAAGGAAGCCATCACATCCTCCACAACAGAAGCCATCACATCCTCCACAACGGAAGCCAGCACATCGTCCATAACGGAAGCCTTCACATCCTCAACAACGGAAGCCTGCACATCGTCCACAACAGAAGCCATGACATCGACCAAAACGGAAGCCAGCACATCATCCACAACGGAAGCCAGCACATCGTCCACAACGGAAGCCAGCACATCGTCCACAACAGAAACCATCACATCTTCCACAACGGAAGCCATCACATCGTCCACAACGGAAGCCAGCGCATCCTCAACAACGGAGGCCATCACATCCTACACAACGGAAGCCATGACATCGACCACACCAGAAGCCATCACGTCATCCACAACAGTCGCCATGACACCCTCGACAACGGAAGTCATGACATCCTTCACAACGGAAGCTATCACATCCCCAACAACGGAAGCCATCACACCCTCCACAACGGAAGCAATCACATCATCCACAACGGAAGCCAGCAAATCCTCCAGAACGGAAGCCATCACGTCCTCCACAACGGAAGCCATGACATCCTCAACAACGAAAGCCATTTCATCCTCCAAAAAGGAAGCCATCACATCCTCCACAACAGAAGCCATCACATCCTCCACAACGGAAGCCAGCACATCGTCCATAACGGAAGCCTTCACATCCTCAACAACGGAAGCCTGCACATCGTCCACAACAGAAGCCATGACATCGACCAAAACGGAAGCCAGCACATCATCCACAACGGAAGCCAGCACATCGTCCACAACGGAAGCCAGCACATCGTCCACAACAGAAACCATCACATCTTCCACAACGGAAGCCATCACATCGTCCACAACGGAAGCCAGCGCATCCTCAACAACGGAGGCCATCACATCCTACACAACGGAAGCCATGACATCGACCACACCAGAAGCCATCACGTCATCCACAACAGTCGCCATGACACCCTCGACAACGGAAGTCATGACATCCTTCACAACGGAAGCTATCACATCCCCAACAACGGAAGCCAGCACATCATCCACAACGGAAGCCATCACATCCTCCACAACGGAAGCCATGACATCATCCACAACGGAAGCCATGACATCCTTCACAACGGAAGCCAGCACGTCATCAACAACGGAAGTCATGACATCCTTCACAACGGAAGCTATCACATCCCCAACAACGGAAGCCAGCACATCATCCACAACGGAAGCCATCACATCCTCCACAACGGAAGCCATGACATCATCCACAACGGAAGCCATGACATCCTTCACAACGGAAGCCAGCACGTCATCAACAACGGAAGCCATCACATCATCCACAACGGAAGCCATCACATCCTTCACAACGGAAGCCATCACATCATTCACAACGGAAGCCATCACATCATCCACAACGGAAGTCATGACATCCTCCACTAAAGCAGCTATGATAGTTTGTGAAAATGGCGGAACGTCAGACGGTGCAACCTGTAGTTGTGTCTCCTCCACTACCGGAACACGCTGTGAAACTCGGATTGAAGGTAATAAGTCTTATTAATATACAAGATAAACGTGGTTTAAAACGTCGCCCGGGATCGATTCCCAACATGATTATAAAGTTAACCACATTCTGGCTGTCCTCACAGTCAAATTGCAGGAGTATTGCTAATAGTAATAGTACAAACCCTCACTCCATATAATGTGTGTATTTCACACAGCCTGACCGTAAATATTCATACTATACTATAACACAGGCATATTTAAATTGTATGATTTGCCACCTCTCTGAAAACGGAACAGTACCCATCCTGCTATGTTGTTATATTGTCACGTGATTCGGGTTTCAGAGTGTCAGGACATTGGTCAGTACATATCAACAACCCCCGGCACGTACTCAGTCTGGCCGGACACCTCCGAGGCGCCGTTTGACATAGAGTGCTCGGATTTTGTTACCTTTACTATCATGATGATGTTCAGGGACAAAACCATCAGTGGCTGCGAGGCGACACCCGTGACGTACCTCGATGTCCCCTGGGCCGACTACAAGTCTGGGTTCAACAACTCCGACTGCTACATGTGGCTGGGCCTAGAGAAGATACACGCTCTGACCAGTGTCCGATCTTATGACCTTTACGTGTCCTTGAAGAAATTTGATACCACTCACGGTCAAGTGTCTTACAGCGCCTTCTCTGTCGGTGACGAGGCCTCTGAGTATCAGCTGTCGGTGTCAGGGTTCACTGGGGATGGCGTTTTCGGAGACCGCTTCAACCTCGGGGACCCAGCTAGAACCCTGGATGGGAGTCACTTCTGTGCCAAGGACCACTGCAACAATTCAGCCTACCCGTGTGCCGAGTGGCATAGAGGAGCCTGGTGGAGCATGTTGGATGACTGTCAGACGAATCCTCACCACAGATATGAAATTGCCTGGGTTCTTGCTGATAGCGTTAGCACTGAAGATTGCAAAGGTATCTACATGTTCATAGTGCCCGTCTAACTCACTGTTCTCTTCCAACGTCGGCATAGTGTAGATGTACATGGTTAGCGCAATGTTAACAATAAAGCAATAAAGTGTATCGCGGTCATTTTTCTTCTAAGGCAGAAACAGAAATTACACATAATTTAAGATAGAGCAATCCCTTATTTACTAGACAATTCAGTTGAAGACAGTTAGTTTGTTAGGCGTTTCCTTGTTCTAGCAAATAACCTTGAATATATGTTAGTGTGTGGTTTTTTTCTTCTTTTTTCTGTATCAGTTTATTAAACATCAGAGGTATCAGAGACTCCAGAGAGAGACTGGATCTCTCTTTAGATCCAGTTAAAGTTAATCGGTTCTTTAATATTAAGTTTGATGCTACCAAATCATCATATATTGACGTTGTCATCTTTAAACTCCATACTCTTCTGCTTTAAATATATTTTACTAATTGACAAGCATTTTGTGTTGGTAAAAGCAGAGGTAGACAGGCCTGTAAGGATTTCATATTTGTGGAACAAACAGGCTGTTTTGGCGATCGGATAGAAATC
Organism: Haliotis cracherodii; assembly: GCF_022045235.1. Lineage (NCBI taxonomy): Eukaryota > Metazoa > Mollusca > Gastropoda > Lepetellida > Haliotidae > Haliotis > Haliotis cracherodii. The sequence goes on along the minus strand of NW_027266276.1, from coordinate 15,551,044 downwards.
ATTCGCAAAAAAGTCAGAAAGCACCATTTTGAAAGACCTATGCTTTAATCGAATAATATAAATCCTGTCAGTCAATGTTGTCCGCTTTAATAAAACAGTGAGCTGGATCAGTTGGTGCAGTCACCATACAGTTGCGCTGAATACTGAGTATGCTGTGGAACAGTCTTACTTATATACGTGAATATCCCCTGGACTTGACGTGGCCGTGTGCTCGGGTGTACACGTGGCCAAGTGTCTCGGATTGTAACGTTATGCTCTACCAGGCTAACATCCATGGGAATGTTCATGTCATGGGATATAGGAATGCACAATCTATTTGTGAGTGTTAAACATGAATGCAAATGTTTGGAAAGTACGAGTGTTACTGTCAGGGCAAACAATGGTTATAAATGAAGACCAGCGGCGTTGTCATGTGTTCACAAGCATGCTCCCAATACCGAAGGAACATGATTCTAAAGGTAATCATGTTTAATAAATATTGCAAAAATCCAATGGCAAAATAGAACTATTTGCTAAAGTAATCTCCTTTAATGTAAACAGTGAATACACTAATTAATACAAAAGGAATTTACAAAGCTGATTTGATAAATACAGTTATATCATAAAGTATGTAATTAGAAATTCCCGTTTTACATAAATTTATAAAGGCGTTAAAGGCTTCGACGAAGTACCAAAGTTGCTTCCATATGTGGCCACCTGTTACGGAAAGGGGCGACTGATGACGAATGTGCGACTGATGACGAATGTGCGACTTAGTTCAGCTAGTGCTGGCTGCGGCGCCGACGTCCACACAGCCACCCCGTGCACGGCTCTTTCTTCTCCTTCACCGTCAGCTTCAGGTTGAGGCACAGCATCTGTTCCCCCGTCGCTGTGTCCACGGCCGTCGCAGTAGCTTCGTAGTTGCCCTGCAGAGAAGAGGACAAGATGGACGACAAGCAAATTGACAGGACTACAAATTCGATTCAAGTCATTCAAAAATACATTGTCAATGCAAGAGAATAAACAGCCAGTCTAGATTAGCCACCGAAACAGATTCCATGTGGCGTAAAGGGCACAATAGCTGTGAAAGTTCTATGAATGAACCGCTGAATATCAGTGATGACACCAGGTGTTCGCGACAAGGGTAAGCGTGCCCTGCCCACCACTCACACAATTTGCACATACAAGAAGGTATCTATCGCCTGATGCCGCACAGGAGTACTCCTGCCATGCGACGGCTGTCTGTAAAGAAACCAGACAGTCAAGTGATCGATGAAACAGAAAATCCAGTGACATTTACTGACTTTGTTGAGACTAACAAATAACATTCAAACATTTTTTGCCTGCTAACTCTTGTGTTGCTTGCCAATTTGACTATGTATATGAATCTAGACGTTCAAGGGTGCCCTAACTACCCAGAGACAATGTCAGCTTCACACATAGCCGAGACATTATCTCGGCCGAGTCCCTCCACAAGGAAGAGGTGTGATTCCGCCGAGAGGGAAGGCCAGACTGGTTTGTTCGTTGTTTAACACACAGCAGTGTTCCAGTTACATGACGGCAGGCTGTAAGTAGTCGACGCTAGACCAGAGACACCAGTGATGATATACTGAGCAATATGCACGCTGTCGGGTCACGATGACATGCAATTAACCAGGTGACCAGGCCTGACCGCCCAATCCTCTGAATCGCCCCGTACGACAATAGTGGGTTGCTGGGGACTATTTGCTGACCTCGAGGATACCTTGGCAAACTACTTTAACCGTGTTTCATTGGCATCCTCCAGTAAAAGATAAAGGGGGAGTGATTTAGCGAGCCTGATTGATCTGTCCCTAGAAGACAAGTGCCAGACACACCTTTTTACAAGCAGTATGAAGAAGTCGTGGGGACCATCAGAAATATAATGTCGCCATTTTCTAGACAAGAGGTGACCAGCAACAGAACACTGATACCTACCAACGTGGGTTCTGCAATGACCATCAAGTTACATCGTCAACTGGATATGTCGCTTCAGACGAAGTTGGTGTAAAAAGGTTTCAATGAAGTTCAAATTGGCAATTGACCCCCTAATTAACCAGGGATCTGGGATTTTTTTATCGAGATTACATATATTTCAGCTACAGCTAATAAACCATTTTTTATTTAAAAACCACGAGGTAGATTTTTACATTTTGGTGGCAGGCAATTTCATTTTTCTCAACCGTCTGAAGATTTATAGGACAATATCGATAATATCCCAGCCCCCTTCCCCTCCACCTCCTAACAGATGTCCTACATTCTTGGGGTCATTGTGGGGGTCTGTGTAAATCACCAACAGGGAAGGGTTTCAAAGATACTACTTGAGTTTGATGATAGAAAACAATCATCATATAAGGTCCAGAATGTTCGGGACAGCTCGATGGATCAGGGAGGCTTTCAAGATGCAAACACGTTGTGGAAGTCCCAACGCGATACACAAGGGGGACACAGATTCTCAACTCACTTCCGCGAACCAGGACAATATGGAGGGAACGGCCGGCATCTTCAGTACATAGTCCTGGAGGTCGATGCTCTGGACTACCGCGGGACAATAGGTCGTGATCCCCACAGAAGCCAGCATCTGCTGGATCTGGCGCCCGATGTCGCCCATGATGCCGGCCCAATTCTCCTTCTGCATCGTCGCCAGGAGTGTGCATGTGTCGTCATAGGTGCTAGAAGGAAGAACACAGAAGGGGGGTAGTCATGGGATTTGATCTTTCCTTTACATTTAAATTTCCATTAAGAACAAAATGTCATTGAATTTTTGATAAATGTGATTTTAATTTCATGTAGAGTGAATATTAAAAAAGCATCAATTTTCACTCTTAAGCTCACCTGACTGAAAGTTTTTAACATAAATTACGTGGCGGTCTTTCAATTCATTGCATGTCCAGGTTAGCTACAGTGTCGTGGCATTATGTTTTTACATATTTAGATCTATGATTATGTCAAATGTTATATATTTATGTATAATTATATATTTGACTAAGATTTGACATAATAATATATCAAATATCAGTCTAAATATGTAAAACATAATGCCATATATCTTTAATCGGCATACATGTTAGTCCTGCCCTACAGACTGACATGTTACTCTGTGTATCTTCAGGCTTCCGGTACAACATACGGTTAGTTTGATTGTAATGAAACTGCATAATGCTCAAGGTTTAAGCTGAATTCACTTACACAACCATACATGTACATGTATACATAAGGCAGTGTCATGTCACTGGACTTGGTATCTTGGTATATGAACGTTTTATTTCACGATGTCAAGCAATGCATGAGATTATTACATATTATCGTCTTTCTTCATTCCATCATAATTTTACCCGTCCCATATCTTCGATTGACCATTGACGTTACTATCTTCATCTGATAATTAGTAACTTAACACAGACTTTCTCTCGCACACGAGTGTTATTTTATTGGACAGTGTGTTCAAGAGCCATGCCATTCTAATTCTAATGGCTCAATGGGATTTAATCCAATAGAATGGAGATTTAACGCATTAAATAATCGAGGACGATTACCTTACGACAGTTTGTTGTTTAACGCCGCACTCAGCAATATTCCAGCTGTATGACGGTGGTCTATAAAAGATCGAATCTGGACCGGACAATCCAGTGATTGACATCATGAGCATCGATCTACGCAATTTGGATTCGATGACATGCATCAACCAAGTCAGTGAGTCTGACCACCCGATCCCGTTAGTCGCCTTTTACGACAGGCATAGTCGCCTTTTACTGCAAGCATGGGTTTCTGAAGACCTATTCTAAACCGGATCTTCACGGATCACGCTCTGACAGTATGAACAGGATGCTAGATGTACATGTAGGCCGATGTTCCTCACCATGATCCGACATGGAAGAGGCAGGGAATGGGGATGTTGAGGAGGAAAGTATCCCTCTTCACGTGCACCGACAACTTCATCTGGTTCAGCTGCTTCCTCGTCGACGACGCGTTGATGGTGAGGTGCAAGTCGCCGGGGACAACGACAGGCATTGGTGAGATGTCGATTTGGTGGATGGTGAGGCCGGAATCAGATCCTGGAGTCAAGAGTAGGGCGACACTTATCGTATTGATGGTAAGGAGGAGTGTTTGGAGGAGCGTATCGGTGAGCTGTACTTGCCCCTCGCTAATGGCAATGTATCGATACGCGATGACAAGTTAAAATATCAATAGTTAATGCCGCTATCGTTATATTTAGTTTCGGTAGACATGGTAAAGTCCATACATGGGTAGATTAACTAACTTGACCACTTTATAAATATACTTTGTTCTAAGATATGCCTATATCGAAGCAGAACAGGTTATAACTTTCTATCAATGTCACTGTATCATCCTCTATCTCTGTTGGAATTTGATGATATGGACCAATGAATACAGTCCTTCAAATATCGGCCAACCGTTGTGTAGAACTGTGACGGTTGTCTCGAAGTAAAAACTTGGTCCCTGCGTATTCCTTCTTTATTCATCATTATTTAACTTCCGATGTGTCGAATCGGATGTGTCGAAATTTAGTTCCCAGTCCCAAACGTATACTTCCAGCACAAATTTACTCTGAAGATTTCAGAACCATTGTCACTAAATCTACAGACGGTACCTTTGTAGATAGGGCATTAACATCTCAAGATAACATGACCAGATAAGCCACGTTGCTCAAGTTCAACGTTTATTTCGCTGAGATCAAACATCGGCTAATTCCTTAACGCCTAAAATACTGTCATGGTAATTATGAAATACACATACCACAGTCAGACCATTCCAGCTTTGTGAGATCAGCTGCAGCACAAACCCCGAGCCATAACAACAAACACAGGAGACCCGCCATTGCTGACCGTAACATGTGCACTGCTTGTGTGGAACAGTTGTGTCAGACAAACATAATTATCTTATCTCTACAGCTGCTCTTGATACATTATGCCTCACCTCGCCACTTAGTCTAGCACATAGGCCCGGAATAAGGATTAGAAGAATATAGCGAAGGTGAGAGATGGGTCATGACACCCGACCTGTCGGTATAATCGTGACTGAGGACATCTTAAGTAAGCCCCTGAGCTCTCGTTCCTTCGTGCAGCCCTGCCTCGAGGTTTCACGAATCTCCGTGCTATATTGTGTTGTAAGCATCCTTTCTGTATTAAATATGAAGCGGGGATCATGCAGGGTGCCGTTGTACAAAGCGATCTTAGCGCTAATGTGATCTCCCATACCTTAACACACACTACGACAATCGTAGTGCTAAGGTTGTTTTGCACAACGGCATGTATTGATATAATTCTATCCAGTTTTTCTAGAAAATGTCTTCCGCGGGCAAGGCAGTAGTGTCCTTGTGGGATCACGAATCATGTGTGTTACCATACATGAATAACAAATACATGTCCACTAACAATTTATTACTTGAATTTAGAATATGCCTTCAGTTTTACAACGTTGTTGTAAAGCAAATATGCATTCAGGGGCCTATCAATAATCGAGTCTGGACCATCCCACCCAGTGATCGATATTATGAGCAAAGACCCACGCAGTCGAGGTACGATGACACGCAGTCGACGGAATGGATCCGGGCCCGTTTGCACAAAGTATTTTTAGCACCACAGTTATTACATTCCTACGTTCGCGAGCTTAGGATTTAGCTACAATCGATATGCAGAGATCATTGAACGATACAATCGAAATTTACAATAATTACTTGTTCGGACCAATATTATAGTAGCTATAAAAGCGCATCACTGACTTCACATCAGAATGGCGATCCACATAACTACCTCACTCTTAGACAGCTGAATTAATTTGAAGAGCGTCATGAAGTTAAATACAACAATTCATTGAAATAGTTTTCTCCTCATTAATGGAAGTCGTTGAAATAGTTCTCTCCTCATTAATGGAAGTCATTAAAATAGAGTTCTCTCCTCATTAATGGAAGTCATTGAAATGAGTTCTCTCCTCATTAATGGAAGTCATTGAAATATTGTTCTCTTCTCAAGTTTTGTTGAATATTTTTAAAGTTTTTAGATGTTTCTGTATAAAACTATATGAATTTAATAATTTGAATTATACCGACAAACTGTGCCTCTTTTTACATTGATGTGTAGTTGTTTTAACAAGTCCGAAAATACATTATATCTTAGAAAAACATCGTCCATTCGTCTTAAAACCATTCAAATCAGGTACAGAATTGGCACAAAATGTTCAGAAATTTCACTATCTGATATGCATTTATTAATTTTATTAAATTAACAAAAATAGAAACATGATGGTATCTTTATATCCCAAAAAGATAAAGAAAACTGGTTATTTCACTGGATTAATGCAGTTCAATCTGGCATCAGATGACAATGGCGGAGAGCGCAACATTGTTGATCCCTGGTCGGCAAAACGAGAGTGTTCGTTTTTACAAAATAAACACTAAGGTGCATAGCGCATGTCCTATCGAAAACAATTATCTACAACACCAAAGTTATTAAACCATTTAGTTTTTCACTTAAATCCTACCCATGTAGATCCGGATTAGAATACATCTTCAGCAACCCATGCTTCTCGTAAGAGGCGACAAACTCGCTGACTTGGTTGATGCATGTCATCGTATCCTAGATTGCGTGGATCGATGATCATAATGTCAACCACTGGACAGTCTTTAAATTCCTTTAACATTGGTGATGGAAATGAAGTTATGACGCTACAACCCCATTGGTAACTGATGGACTGGGACACCATGAGGGACGACGGAAGGAAAGACTCAACACGGCCTTTCATAGTAACAGCGAGGAAGAAGTAAATGGTCATTAATTTGAAGAGCGTCATGAAGTGCGACAGGTTGATTGAAATTGCTCACGTCTGTCAGCGTGGTTGAAAATTGAACCTCTAATAACTTGGATTTGAGAAGAAGTGTTGTTTGGCTGTCTCTCCTTGTTGCGCAGTGGAACTGAATATTTGAGCGTGGTTTAACTTAAATGAAAACTAATGTAAAATTTGTATGACTTACCTTTTTTGTATGAATCCAGGAACTAAACGTGATAACCTGTTATAAAACTATGAAGATCTATAAGGAACTAAACGTGATTACCTGTTATTATATGAAGAAAAGATGAATAAACCTCAAATGATAGAAACTAAATGCTTATTCTTAACAGCTACTCCTAAGGAAGTCTTAACACTGTCAAACACTGTCTAACGCCATGTCTAACACCATCTAACTCATCCGCTCTCTAACGAACATTCTAACGAACTCTCCCCAACTCTCTAACTCTCTAACCATCTTACTAACCATCTAGCGAACTCTCTAACCAGCTCTGACCAACTCTCTAGCGAACTATGACCAACTGTCTAACTGATGCGCGCTACCGCCTTATATTTGCTCACATCCTCACATTTCACGTGCAGTCACAGCCATACGTTGGTGTGTTCAGGCGATGCGATCGTTATGCATCGGGTGTGTTTTGAAGAACATATTCTTTATTTAAAACTAACACGAGTGCACGTGAAGCGCGATCTATAGGCTCCGGGTGCGTTTTGGAGCACATTTTTAATGAACAGACATGTCTTCAGAACATGCCCCCCTCCATGATAGATCCATGTCTATCATGAAAACCGACTAAACTTAGAAGAAACTGAAAAAAGGAATATGAATCTATGAGTATGTACAATTGTTGCTGTTATCCAATTTGACAATTTCAGAACTCAACTCCATTCAAGAGGGCAGACCTTCGTGATAGGTCTTTTCAAGACTGTTTTGCCAACTTGAACATCAAGGACGCGCACGTGATCATCCTTTCCAGGATACGTTTTGAGAACTCTGCCAAGAGGCCAAACTCCACGAGGAGTATCTGGAGATACCACAATGACAACGTCATCAACCTGTATGTCTCTGGATGGTGTAAACCATTTCTTTCTAATGTTGAGAGTCGGGAGCCACTCCCTCATCCATCGTTTCCACACATGTCTGATGAGTTCTTGAACTCTCCTCCATCGCTTCTTTGGGCTGAACGAGGTAGAGTCTAACTCTGGTGCGAAATCTCCACCCACCTGACCATGTAGGAAATGGTTGGGCGTAAGAGGCACATCATCCTGTGGATGTGCACTTTGATAGGTCAAAGGCCTAGAATTCAGAAGAGCTTCAGCTCCTGTAAAGGCTGTCATCAGCTCTTCATCACTGACGTCACCTGAACTCAGTATAGCATAGATAGCCCGTTTTGCTGACTTCACTAAAGACTCGAAAACACCTCCAAAATATGGTGCGTGTGGAGGATTAAACAACCACTTCACACTTTTGTTTGCCAAGGTTGACTTAATCACATCCGAGTTTAGTCCAGAAATGAGCTGCTTCAGCTCCTTTGCAGCACCAACAAAGTTGGTTCCATTATCCGAGATTACCTCCTTTGGCATACCTCGTCTGTGGGCCATACGAAACAGGGCATTCAGAAAGGAATCCGTGTCTAAACCGAATGCCATTTCTAAATGAACCGCTCGGGTTGACAAACATGTGAAAAGGCAGAGATAACGTTTCTGTCGACTCTTGCCTCGACCCTGTACAGTGAAAAAGGGACCTGCATAGTCCACACCTGTTGTCACAAATGCTTTCATTGTACACCTCACTCTGATCTTCGGTAGGTCTGCCATTATCTGATGCGCTGGTTTGGCTTTTTGTCGTCTACACCAAGAACATTCTCTTTCCCACTGACGAATTTCCTCTCTAGCTGAAATAATCCAAAACCTAGATGAAACTGCTGATAACGTACTGTTCGTACCTGTGTGATTGACCTGCTCATGGTAAAACTTGACAATCAGTTTGGTGACCCAACTATGTCTAGGGAGTATAATTGGAAATCTGGCACTGAATGACAATACGTCAGCAAATCTGAGTCTCCCTCCTGTCCTCATCAACCCATTTTTATCAACGTAAGGCTGTAAGCCAAACAACTTGCTGTTTGAAGGCAAGTTTGATTTCCTCATCAGTGACGAGTAGTCATCAGAAAATTCTTCTCTTTGAGTCCTGACCATAATTGTAGTTTCGGCGTCCTCAATTTCTTCAGGATCAAGTTCACCCTTTTTCCTTAGTGAATATGGAACCCTAGCGTTGTTCAGAAATCGAAAGATCCATGCCGACACTCTACACAATCTCTTCCAACTAGAAAATCTAGCTGGCGCTAATCTCCAAGAGATTGGATCAGACTTAGTAAACATGGCGATGTTTACTTGAGAAGAAGGCTTCTTCAGTTCTGATGTCTCAGTATTGTCCATGAGAATGGTTTGCTTCGGCCATTCAGTTTCATCATGTGTCATAAATTCAGGTCCATTCAGCCATTTCTCTGTCAAAAGTGCTTCAGCGTCTACACCTCTACTAAGAATGTCTGCAGCATTCAGTTTGGATGGTACGTATTTCCACTGACTGATGTTTGTATGCTCCTGTATATATCCAATCCTATTTGCTACAAATGGCTTAAAACACCGACTCTGTCTTTTGATCCACCACAGTACGTTCTGGCTGTCTGACCATAGCGTTGCACGCTGCAAAGGTAATTCTAATGCCTTTGTTATAGCCAGTAACAGTCGTACACCCAGAACTGCCGCAAGCAGCTCCAATCGAGGCATACTAACTGCCTTGAGGGGAGCAACATGGCACTTGGAAGCAACTAGATAACTCGACTTTGTGTCATCTTCACGAGTGGTTACTAAATATACCACAGCTCCAAATGCTGCCTCTGAAGCATCTACAAATGTGTGCAACTTCATCTTTGAAGTATCTAAGCTAACCTCAAGCCCCCTTGGAATTTTAACAGAACACAACTTTTCAATTTCAAGGTACCATGACCATGCTTTTTGTTCCAGATCTGGACTGAGGGTTTCATCCCAGTTAACACCTGATATCCACATCTCTTGCAGAAGAACCCTTGCCCTAATGATGAATGGACCTAAGAACCCAAGAGGATCAAACAGCTTAGCAGTTTCTTTCAAGAAATTCCTCTTAGTCATCTTGATATCCTGCTTTAAGGACATGAAAGAAAATCTAAACTCATCTGATTCTGCATTCCACAGTAAGCCCAGTGCTTTTACAGATGGCAATTCACTCATTTGAATATTAATCTCTTTCAATCTATCCTCTTCTGGTATTTCTTGGAGAACTTGCACGGAATTGGAAACCCACTTACGAGCGTGCATACCTGCTGTACTCCACAGCTGTTGCAGCTGTTTGTAAAGCTCTATAGCTTTGCTATTTGTGTCAACGGAATCCATATTGTCATCCATATATGTTGACTTTTCCACGGTTGCTGCAGCCAATGGAAGTTCTTTCTCCATGGACTTAGTATATCACTCAAGAACATGCTGAGCTAAAAAGGGGGAACAATTTAGTCCAAACACAACCTTTGAGAACTCAAACACATCTGGCTTTTTGTTCAGATCCATAGACCTCCAAAGAAACCTTAGATATGGACGGTCATCCTGAGCGACTTCAATTTGAAGGTACATTTCAGCAATATCGCAAATGATTGCAACAGGATGTTTGCGAAAACGAAGCAAGATCTCAAATAGATCATTCTGGAGTTTTGGTCCTTGATGAATGACATCATTTAAAGATATGCCTTTATTCTTTGCAGATGCGTCAAATACGATTCTTACCTTTGTTGTACTTCTGTCTGGTTTAATGACTGGAAAATGTGGTAAGTACCATTTACTTTGATCTATTTCTGTTTCAGGTACCTTTCTGATGTAACCTTTTTTCAGGTATTGTTCTATGACTTCATTGTAGGCTCCCGAAATCGTTTGATCCTTTGACAACTTCCTTTCTAAATTAAGAAGACGATTGTATGCCATGTCATAGTTGTTTTTCAGATTCTCATGACCCTCCTTCCATGGAATGCCAACCTGATATTTGTCTGCTTTGTAAACAAGGGACTGTTCTACAGCCTTAACTGCATCATTCTCATCAATGCTTCTAATCGATGTCAAACCTGAAATGCTTTCAGACTCCCAAAATGAGTGAATCAAAGATTCAATATCTGTATCTGCGATTGCTTCTATTTCTGTATTTCTGATGAAGAAGGAACCTGCTACATGTGTTTTGTCTGAACCTGATACAGCACCAACACAGGTCCAACCTAAGGGTGTCAACCGAGCCACAGGCTCTCCTTGAGCTCCACGGACCTCTTTAAGAGAGGAATGCAGCTCTAAATAATCCATACCTAACAGGATGTCAACTCTTGGACGAGAACTTACCTTTGGAAATTTTATTTTCATCAAATGTGGCCATTCCTTGGCATGTTTTCGCCAATCAATGACTTCCATTCTACCTGTTACTTTGGTAGTTGTCAAAGCTGTGATGTTCATGTCAACGGAACCATCAGTACTTTCTAAGCCAATATCAATCAGCATACTATCAAATATTTCCTGTTTGTCATTGAGGACATTGACTGACACTTGCTGTGTCTGACCTTGAACACCAAGTTCTGCTGCTACATCCTCGTTGATGTAAGTATGCGTGCTGGCATCATCCAGCAAGGCATTAACCATCATTCTGTGCTGACCATTTTTCAGGATAACAGGAACTGTCCTGAGTGAAAGGTAATGACCTTCCTGCTTAGAAGTTGCCATGGTGATTGTTTCTGACCTACCTGCTTGTGGTGTTCTTGTTGTGGTATGTTTCATCTCTACATTACCACTGACGGCCCTAGCACTGCTTGTAACTTTGGTTTGATCATGAAGTAACCTGTTATGATTTGCTTTACAACCATCAATCCCACACTTCAAAACTCTGCTACACGATCTTCCCAGATGACCGATATCAAGGCAACGAAAGCATAAACCTAACTGTTTTGCCCTTTCCCAGCGTTTAGGCAAGCCCATAGATTTAAACTCTGTGCAATCTGAAGTGTCATGATCTGCTTCATGACACACATGACATTGCCTTGCCCTAGTTTTATTGTGTGTGGTTGCATATGTTCCTTTCTTAGAACTATCTCTCTTGTCTGTTGTCTTTGACCTATCAGCTATTCCATGTTTTACCTCTGAAGCTATCGTTTGGAACTCTGCTTCTTGCAGAATCCATTCCCTAAGCGTCTCAACAGACTCTTGTCTTTGGTGCTCAAATAACCATCTGTGGAACTGAGTAATCATAGGCTCATTCATTTTCTTAACCAGTAGTGAATACAAACATCCACTACCAAGTTCCTCTATTTTATCAGATTCCCTCAGACTGACTACAGCTACATCAAGCATGTCTGCAAATCTGTCCATATCCTTAGCATTCCCTAATCGTATTGGCTTGAAATTGTATATTTCTTCCAATTGCAATGCTACCTGGCGTCTCCTGCCGCCATATTTTCTGTCCAATCTCTCCAAGGCTACATCATAGACCGAAGCACTGTGACCTAGCCTTGCAACTATGTGTGCTGCTTCTCCAGAAAGGTACTGCTTCAATTGCAGAAGTTTATATTCATTGGTGGCTGGAGCTTTATCAACACATGCCATAAAAGCAGACTTCCAGCCTTCATATTCTCTGACATCGCCAGAAAATACTGGAATGGAAACTCTCCTCAATTGTTTCCACATGTCTTCACCTAAATTGTGTTGCCTAGATGACTTACCTGAAGTTGTATAACACCCTTTTGTGTTATCTGGGACTGGTGTCCGTTTCATATCCATATTTGACCTTTGTTGAAAATGGCCTAAATTGAACGCAGCATGTTTGTAACCTTGGTTACTGATTTGTCCAGTGCCACCACTGTCCAAGTCATGCGACCGATTCGCATCGAATTGGCGAGACCTTAACATTTCTGACTGAATGCTTTTTGCGTCCGAACTAACATGTGATCTATTCTTAAGAAATGTTTCAGCCTTATCAAGGGCAAGTTCAATTTCATCTTCAACAGTTTCTATCTCCTTACTAGTTTTCTGAACTTTCTCTAGGTCACCAACCCAGTTGTAGGCTTCTAGTAATTCCACTATGAGACCTATAGCCTTGCTTTGCAGAAAACTTACCTGATCAATTAGACTCCTAATTGTCTTACAATCTGGTGTCTCAAGTTCAACTAAATTCAACAATTTGTTCTTTGATTTTGTCAAAGCTGACTTTGAAATAGTTTTCTGATGCTTAAGTTTAGCTATTTTTAGCTCAAGCTCAGAAGTGTTCTGTTTTAGTCCAACGTCTGAAGAAGTGTACTGTTTCAGCGCTACGTCTGAAGAAGTATCCTTTTCTATTTCCGCCTTACTCGCAGACCCTAACTGCGACATAATGCTTGCATGTAACAGTCAGCTATACCTAATGCTAAACTAACGAAAGCCTAATACAAAACTAAAATATTCTAACCAGAGAAACCACGCTCTGCTACCAAATGTTGCGCAGTGGAACTGAATATTTGAGCGTGGTTTAACTTAAATGAAAACTAATGTAAAATTTGTATGACTTACCTTTTTTGTATGAATCCAGGAACTAAACGTGATAACCTGTTATAAAACTATGAAGATCTATAAGGAACTAAACGTGATTACCTGTTATTATATGAAGAAAAGATGAATAAACCTCAAATGATAGAAACTAAATGCTTATTCTTAACAGCTACTCCTAAGGAAGTCTTAACACTGTCAAACACTGTCTAACGCCATGTCTAACACCATCTAACTCATCCGCTCTCTAACGAACATTCTAACGAACTCTCCCCAACTCTCTAACTCTCTAACCATCTTACTAACCATCTAGCGAACTCTCTAACCAGCTCTGACCAACTCTCTAGCGAACTATGACCAACTGTCTAACTGATGCGCGCTACCGCCTTATATTTGCTCACATCCTCACATTTCACGTGCAGTCACAGCCATACGTTGGTGTGTTCAGGCGATGCGATCGTTATGCATCGGGTGTGTTTTGAAGAACATATTCTTTATTTAAAACTAACACGAGTGCACGTGAAGCGCGATCTATAGGCTCCGGGTGCGTTTTGGAGCACATTTTTAATGAACAGACATGTCTTCAGAACACTCCTCCTCAACTGAAGTATATCTGTATGGTTGGTTGATAAGTGTTATAAGCTCATGATCGTGTTTGATAAGAGTTATAAGCTTGATCGTGAGCTGATAGATAGATAGATACATATTCTTTATTTCCTCCAGATATTGAAGATACATATCATACATGATATTATGTATAATTACAGAGCTGTACAGTAGTACAATTGAACAATATTATTAGAAATGATAACTACAAAATGCATGACAATCAAGCATTCTTATAACTGTTTTGTAACAGATACAGCCATTTCCTACAATGTCTTGACACAATAACCATAAGGTCACCCCATAGACTTTGAGATAAAGAGCTAACACACTCAGGCATACCGCCTAGTAGTACAGACAGGATTATATCATCGTCCTCACTACATAGTCTTGCAAATGTAGAGACATCTATCACATCACAAATGATTTCAAATAGTTCATTTCTGTCATTCATATTCAATGTACAATACAAAAAGACATGCTTAATAATATCATGAGCTACAATTCCACATCGACATTCCCTGGATTCTATATTTATGCATCCCAGCCGTACAAGATGAGACAGGTTTGGGAACTGTTCAGGACGTTCAAGTGCAAGTAGCCAGAGTCTGTGTTCTTTATCATTACGTAGCGAAACATATCTATTTAAGTTAAGTCTAGATAGCAGCTTAGAGCATACAGCTTCCTGGTCTGCAAAAATAATCCTTTCCTTAACAATATCAGACCATGCCTTTTTACTTGGGAAGCTACATTTAATTAGATAATCTTCTATTTCTGCATTAAGATTGTATTTTTTGACAAGTCTGAGCATGTTATATACAGGTGACAAAGCACATCGTTTTTTGAGGTTATCCAACGCTATTTCGTATCTAAACTGCCCAAGGCGAGTAATGAATACCCCTTTAAAGACACAGCTGTAACTGGATCGGCATAGTTTTCCAAGTAGTAACATAGGTTTGCTGCCTAACTCCAAGCGGAAGGCGAAGGGTACACACAGCACAATGGGTACAGATTGGTACACATTTGAAATAATTTGGGAGGCGTCGGTCCCTTTTACGTAGTAGGCAAACTACCGTTTCTGGAGCACCCTCCTCCATGTTAATCCAATGGAAAATATGACCAACGGGAATAGCCACCAAGTAGGATGATGTCGTCATTGGGGAATCAAGGTGTCTACAGGTGTCTAATTGCAATAGATTCTTTAGCGGTTGCATCTGCTGCTGCGCCTATGCCTTCGTCGGCTGCTGCCTCTGCATCTGCATCATTTGTACCTTGTGGTCTTCTTCTGAATGTTTTATGCGGATATGTCGTGCCAACTTCTAGCAGATATCGCTTGTTATCGAAAGGTGACAGCCCTGACTTAAGCTGGATGTTGTAGACCTGTTGGTCATAGGTTCTAATTTGGAACATCTTGGTCGTCATGTGTATTTGTTTATCAAACACATTGTGTGTGTGTGTGTGTGTGTGTGTGTGTGTGTGTGTGTGTGTGTGTGTGTGTTCGTGATCATGTTCTTCTTGACGCCCTTAGCCGTTTTCTTCTC
Organism: Haliotis cracherodii; assembly: GCF_022045235.1. Lineage (NCBI taxonomy): Eukaryota > Metazoa > Mollusca > Gastropoda > Lepetellida > Haliotidae > Haliotis > Haliotis cracherodii. Next base: position 15,535,514 of record NW_027266276.1, on the reverse strand, counting down.
TACCACTGTCCCATGCTCTTCGTAGACGAGAGTACATCTTGTACTTCAATCCGATAGATTCTTGTGTGGATGTTCAGTGGGATTGTCAGATGTGTCGTTCATCACATCTTCATAACTGTTCTTGGTCTTAATAGAGTACCATAGAGGGCCTGTGTCTGTGAATACGAGCTTGGCTTTTGATCCATGTTTGTTTGTTGTTTAACACCGCCTTTGCAATATTCAGCTATATGACGGTGGTCGAAATTCTGACCATTATCAACTGATTGTCAGACACTCCTTCCACGCACTGATACTCTTCAACGAATATATTAATGGCTTATCTGAAACAAACATTTTTTAGCAATTTTGTTTCCAAAACTTTCCATGAACCTTAGCAAAGGGACGAAAAAAATCTGCTGGAGAACGTGTACTTGAAAAAGAGATTCTTGAAAGCATTGTTTATCAGCTCCTTTGATAAACTCACTAGGCAACAGATAAGAAAGTTACAGTTTCGTTCTCTGAAATATAAGTAAATTTGTCATTTGATTTTACATCATTTGGCACATTGCCATAAATTATAATTGTATTGTGTGTTATTGGGGTTGATTTCAAATTGCAAATAAATCTCTGGGACAGAGGGATATTCTGAGGGAAGTCCCTGCTCAGAGGTTAAGACAGCTCACACGGGACATGTCCCCAAGCCCCCATGGGTTCATAATAAAGACAAAACACAGATTCTGTAATAACACTGCCTTTATTACAGTGCTGTAGTCAAGGTAACCAACAATATACATGTATGTGTGGAGTTCTCAAGGAAAACTTCTGTCCTTGCAGTGTAACTAGTGACGCATCAAGGCTAGGCTAACATCTTGCCTGGATCACAATAATCTACAAACCAGCCTCAAACTCGCATCCTTTGGTTCAACAAAGCTTTTGACAGCCCTAAACCCAGGCAAAGAAGTCTCATGGTGACATGTGTAGAAACAGAAACAAAGACATTCTACCCTTTGTAACAACAAGTTGGGTTAGATAGCAACATTTATGGTCAAAAAGACAAATCAGTTTTGCAAAAACAGGTAATAACATTCTGGTTTGTTAAATTGTCATGTTGCTTCAACATGGTGCGACCCTCTTTTTTCCACGGAATCAGTCCTGGGATTAAACCTATGACATGGTGTGCATCAAATGATGGGCCTAGTTTGTACTTGATGTCCACTGTGCCCACCTACAGATCCCTGTACTGGAGAACTGTAATGAGCCCCCCAGGGCCTTGAGTTCCCCATCACATAATGCTACATGAACAACTCTATATGATCAGTTGACCTGAAACACTTCCTCAAAGTCCTCCACCTTGCTTGGCTAAAAACAATATCCTGATACAAACTATAACACATTTCCTTTATACTCATTGTAAAACATCAACACAAACTGTCTGAACAGTGCTGAAATGTGTTCATGCCAAAAAAATATGGAGACCAGTAGACAAGAAAATATTCTCCAGTACAAAGAAGCTTGTTATACTAGACCCAGCGTCCCTCACTGTTGAGAACACTTATATATATTCGAAGGAACATCACTAAATACCCATGAATTATCAATCTGGAATTTGTGAATCAGCACCATGTGACTGGGAACAGTATTTTACAGCTCATTTCTCTGGCTGGCAATATTGTCATGTGTAGCAATACGAGACATCTGGCATGACAACATACACCTTCCTGGTGGTCTGTGAAACAGTCCTTGGTAGCAAAATGGACTTGATTACATAATTGTTTTCTTTGTTTCCAGTTATTCCCACTGAGGATGGACTACGTAAAATGGCAAGAGTTGAGTTTTCAAGACTCCTTTGGAGGATATTGTGACTCACCACTGGGATATGTTACATCCATTACTGGTTTACAACAAACCAACAAAAGTCCCCAATACCAGCAAGTTTAACAGATCAGGCCTATATCAAGATTAATATCAGGGTAATGAAGAGGGCACAACTATCTTTTGACCTGGTCAGATTTGGCACAAGATACAGGTTTGATATGTATTGATTTCCTATGATTCCCACATGTAACGTGGGAACATATTAGCCACAGATATTTTACAAGTTACCTTGTGTACACCGTCAATGTACAGGACACCTTTGAAACAATGGTGGCATCATGCATGTAATAGCCACCCATGGTTTACTCACATAGCATGATGCCCTTGTTACACTCCACTGTAGATTCCATCCTTACAATACAACATGGTGGACGATGTGAGAGCAAGTTTCATGCCTGGACTAAAATTCAAGTGGTGTTTGGTAGATATTACCCAAAGTGTATCATCTCTACTATACCTTAAAAACTGAATTACGGTATGTTACAACTGAAACCTTTGATCATTTGTCATTGTCTTCAGTGAGAAGATGGTAGACTGCTCATTTCATAAATTCAATCTCTATTTGTTTCAACAAGTGGAGAGAGAGAGACATGTTAGACAAAAAAAATTAAATAATTCTAAAAGTAACAAATCTTGGCATTCAATATGGGAGACTACAATAAATTCACTTTCACTGAAACATCTCTTATATGGTTTAAAAACATCAGAACCAAGGTCAATCTCAAAATTATGAATAAATATATGACAAATATGTCGTTTCCTTTAGTAACATTCATCACAAACAATATTTCTAAATGTTTATCTTCAACTGATGGTAAAACAGGTACCATGCATTCACTATTGGAATTACATCTAACTTATGTCCAATATGGAATATGGAGGAACATAGATTCTACAATGCTCCCCCGATGTGACTTCTGCTAGCCTTCAGTGTTTGACATCATGCACTGAACTAATATTGGCAATGGAACCATCAACCCCAGTCTACCGTGATGACCCATTCAAGCATCAGACAAAATAGCCTTCAAACTTATTTTTCATACATTCACCCGCATTTTAAAAAGCCGTACAAGGTTTAAAAATGTTGGTTTGAATTAGTTCCCCACCAGCCTCTCCTATCAGTTTCAGCAGTCACAGGAAGCCAACAATTATTCTTGGACTTAACAAATGTGAAGATTACGGAGACAAGTCAAGTACTGGTATGACATCACCTTACACCGATGCATTAATCTCATAGCTATGCATGAACAAAATAAGTGTGGTCACATAGCAGTAAAACAATAACAAATAAACAGTGAAATATAAAAAGGAACAAAATACAGCAACAAACAGTATACAGATGTGAGGGGCTCCAGGACATGAAACACACACTTGCGGCAACTAAGGACGTAAGCGGCATAAATCAACTTATGATCACTGGTCTTGAAGGTCATAGACTTCTCCGAATTGTTTTGTATGGCCAATCACATCTATTAGTAACAACACAAATGACCCTGCAGTCCCAAACATCCTGTCTCACCAGTCTAGTGATTATGACTTCTTGCCTAGACTGGTAACAGTGCTGAAATCCACTTTTACAAGGATGTACATGTGTCATGGCAATACCTATTTGTAAACACCTGGCTGAAAATGAGCTCTTTAACATATAAAATCTTTCCATTGTCCAGTGTCATCTCTGATTTGGAATGTGGACAGAAGAGTCCTCTGTGAACAATGTATTGGCCTTCAAGACCACAACCTATATGTCCACTTGCATATGTCAGTAACAACATAAAAGAGAATAGCGACAAGAAGCAGGCTACTCCATGGCAACCCTGGGCTGCGTGTTACTTGTATGTCAAAAGATTGTGACTGACATGTATAAGAGTCTATTGTCACCTATCACGTGGTACCAGGAACATTGTGCAGCTTACAAAATAATGAAAGTGAGTATCAACGATCCATTTCTATCCCAAACATATTGTGTATGTTAAAAGATTTTTATATTGATACAAATATTTTTCCAAAATTCCTTTAGATAAGATTCTTTATTTCAGTATTGGAGGCCTCGTGGCCCAGAGTACAATACATTTATATCTAACTTATTTGTGGATCTCACACAGTTGATTTACAATGTTTCCATAATATGTGACGTAATACATACTACATAATTATGTTTGTTTGTTTCTTGTGTTTTTCAAATTTCTCTTTAGGTACAAAGTAAGACCTTTGATTGTTGAATGTGTTGTAGAGGACATTAGTTCAATTAATTTTTGACGAGAAGGATGTTTAAGTGTGTCATAAAGAATTCAACTAAAGTCATTTAATGTCCCAACATGTCCTAACTGCAGTGAACATGTAGAGTTACATGCCCTTGCCATGTACTAAAATATGGAACCCAAACCTGATGTACAGTGTTGTAAGTCATACCAATGGAAATAAGAACAACAGACTGGGTTTCATCAACCTGACAGATTCTCAATAAAACTCTGTCTTTCTTGGTCCAAACTTTCGCCCACTTCAAGCTTGTCCGTTTATATGGAAGAGCTAATAACGACAAAAATCACAAAATTTGAAAACTGAACTGAATTCAGAGACCAACAAATTCTATATAACCATGATAACACTGTGATTTGCACCGATTTCTGTACACATCCTCTGAGCACTGTCCAGTCTTGGTTCTGGTGGGTCCATAACATCTCCCCTGTAACAACTAGTGCACTGGTGACCTGTGACAGATCTACACAACAGACAAGTAACAATTCCCTACCTACATTGGTGGCAGACAACCCTGTCAAGCAGTTTTAGTCTTTAATATCCCAAACAAGAGATGGCCTCGACATTAAGTTATTCTCAAGTTTTATTCAAGTCACAAAGTTTCAGTATTCTTGACTTGAAACATCTCCAAGGCTGACAAATCCTTAGAACAAATAAAAACCTTGAAAACAAGTTTAAAAAAATAATAAGAATTGGTTCTCAGGCAACGGCTTTTAAAAATCTAATTATTTTAAGAGACAAATACACACGTAATCTCTGAATATAAAACATTGTCTGCCATACAGAACACAAATACCACTGAATTTGTATCTCATCATGTCCAGTGATGTTTTATCGTAAATGTTTTCATTGACCAAATTTGCAAACGGCAAAACAAGCACACAAACTCTTATTGCCGCCACGACCATAAAACGAGGTGCGCATGTAGGGGGATGTCACTGCACTCTTTATTTGATTGGATTGTTTTCATGTATTGTAGCATTGCACTGCCGGGGTGCAATGTTCCGAGATGCGGAATATTTTAGGATTTAATTTTTTGGAAAAATGAAATAAAAATGAAATGTGTGGCAGACTTTATAATGATGCGGGCGGTGCCTGAGAACCAAGACTATTATTTTCTTTTTATCCCAAAGTAGATCTTTTGTTTCAAATACCTGCAGACCTAGTGGTATGTTAGAAGTGTACTTGATGTGTACTTGATATGTACAAAAGTGTTTCAGCTTCCAAGATAATTGTCTGAAATCTCCAGTGTGTAGTTCCTGGTTGTTGAAGGAGAATTTCATAAAACATGTTTGAAGCTTCATCTTAAAGCAAGGAATTCATAGGCTAATACTAGCCAACTACCTGAGGACGTGATTACACCGAGGTCATCTAGTTGTGTCAGTCCTTCCTCAAACAACACCCAAAACAATCACTCTGATCTTCAAGTAAGTAAAAAGCTCTTCTAAAGTAGACTTAATGTCAGTGACAAACATTTTTCTACGTAACAGACAAGGTTATTTTCTAAGAATCTGTGAAGAGATTCTACAAAACTACCCAAGATTAAATCTCCCGTCAAGCAGGGAGGTGTTGTGTGGCAGTCACATTACAAGTAGCCGAAGTGAACACTGAATCCAACCTTATTCACCAATGCTTCACTGAAGGTCTGTGACGGAGGCCATACAGAAAGTGTTCAAGCAATACCAGTCCCATTTCATGACAGCATATTTCCTTTTCAGGCAGTCACAACATAGGTATCCAACCTGTGGTCAGCAGCACAACATCCTCTGTCAGCTGAATTACTGGATATACATTGCTGTGGGTCTCTTACTGTGTAATCAAAACTACATCACAGCTGATTTCATTTAAAATATAAATGTACAATCTGAACATCACTCCTAATCTGCAATGTAACATGATATAGATGCCCACATTGTCGGACAATAACATTACCTGGTCATACACAAATGATGAAGAAGTTGCAATGTCTTGTTTGGACAATGATGTCTAAGTTAAACAATAACACATTTAATTGAGATGAAAATTCAAACCTTTTACTTTGCAAAATTGATTGCAGAATCTTAGCAATATATCTAATATAGAGAACTGGACAGAATCTGTCACAATTTCTTGGCAAAATATGCTTGGAATATGTTACATGTGAGGTAATAACCGGCACACACCCAGATGACATTTCACCAAATCATGCAGTAATAAGGTTGAATACAGTTGTAATACTTTCAAGACAATGCAAGGATACATTCTCTATGCATCTTTCGCAATCAGCAGCTTCCATTTCATGAACTGAAAATATCACTTGATTATTACATCTCTGAGTTCATCAGATACCATACTTCCAGACTTCAACTAGAGGCTGAGCATTTCCATATTGCCGGATGTATGCTGGTACAAAGACATCTATCTATGAACTTTTAAAATAACCTGATTGTCTGCTGTCAAAGAATGACCATACTCTTGTGATATCATGGTCAAACATATTTCTACTATTACAAATTAAGGAAGGAACTTTTTATTTGAGTTTAATTCCTCCAAAGAAACATGTTTGAAATAAAAGTTACAAAACACACAAACAAAATTATGCTTATAGAGATCCTATTTCAACCAACCGAAGCATTCAAATTTTTTCATTAACTTTTGTTAGGGTAGGTTAAAAAATGCCACAAGATAATCAGTCTGATGATCTAACTGAGAAAAAAATACAACCCACCCATTTTGCTATGATCTTAGAATAATGAAAACCAAATTGAAACATTCAAATTATTCAATGCAAATATTCCAGCATGATAACAACTGCCTTATTTCGACAGTTACTCCAAATCTGCAAAGCTATTGTTTAATAATTGCAGCCTTGACATGATTAAGTTGGTTGGAAAGACAATCACTTCAACCCCTCTGGCTCTAGGCAATGTCGGACTGAGCTGATACCCGAACCAACCAGTACCCGGACCGCCTCCTTGCTGTGCGGCCCTGCTGTAACCTCGATATCACAGTTGGCTACTGTCTCCCCTGATGCTTGCCAAGGTTAACTTGCTGCATCGTTGATGGTAAGCTGGGCAAAGCCGATCAGAGCCTTGTCACACGGAGCCTCGTTCTGACCACAACCAGAGTTCTGAAAGGGAGAGTTGTGATTTCAATCCAAAGTCAACGATATTACTCATTCTTGGTGTTAACGCTGCAAATAGAAATACTCCAGCTAAGGTCGTCCAAGCCTGGCTCACCAGAGCTCACAGCAATCCCCTGTTCAGGCCCTTTAAGTATAAGCTACCAGTATTGAGATCACTCAATGTCCCTTTAAGTACAAGCTACCAGTATTGAGATCACTCAATGTCCCTTTAAGTACAAGCTACCAGTACTGAGATCACTCAATGTCCATTTAGATTAAGCTACCAATACTGAGATCACTCAATGTCCCTTTTAGTATAAGCTACCAGCATTCAGATCACTCAATGTCCCTTTTAGTATAAACTACCAGCATTGAGATCACTCAATGTCCCTTTTAGTATAAGCTACCAGCATTGAGATCAATCAATTTTAACCAGATAATGTGAGCATTCAGTCCCAATCTTATCTAGATACAATGGCTACCCAAACCGTTATGGTACTGTAACCAGCCTATCCCCATGTAGTAAAGAAGCTGGGACCACTATCGCCATGTAGTAGAGGAGCCGGGACCACTCTATCCCCATGTAGTAGGGAAGCTGGGACCACTCTTTCCCCATGTAGTAGGGAAGCCGGGACCACCCTTTCCCCATGTAGTAGAGAAGCCGGAACCACCCTTTCCCCAGGTAGTAGAGAAGCCGGGACGACCATCACCCCCATGTAGTAGAGAAACCGGGACCACCATCACCCCCATAAAGTAGAGAAAACGGGACCACCCTTTCCCCATGTAGTGGAGAAGCAGGGACCACCCTTTCCCCATGTAGTGGAGAAGCCGGGACCACCCTTTCCCCATCTAGTAGGGAAGTCGGGACCACCCTTTCCCAATGTAGTAAAGAAGCCGGGACCACCCTTTCCCAATGTAGTAAAGAAGCCGGGACCACACTTTCCCCATGTAGTGGAGAAACCAGGTCCACCATCAGTCCCATATAGTTGGGAAGCCGGGACCATCCTTTCCCCATGTAGAAGGGAAGCCGGGACCACCCTTTCCCCAAGTAGTGGAGAAGCCGGGACCACCATCACCCCAATGTAGTAGAGAAGCCAGGACCACCCTTTCCCCATGAAGTAGGGAAGCTGGGGCCACCATCACCCCAAGTGCCGACTGGGAGAAGCCCCGTGACCAACTGGCACTACTCACCAATGCAAACGTCAAGTTCTTCTGATCCTTGTTGTCCAAGATCTTCTGAAGATTTGCTGCCACTGAAACAGTCAGTCAACACTTATTCCTACTGACTGGCCTTGCCCAGTACCATGAGTACATGTGAAGGAGTTATGACAGTCATTGCTAAAATCATTTTGTCTTTCTTAATAATTCACAGATTTTGTTTCCCCAAGAAATGTCTGACATAAACACACATCTGACATTGTCCACATTTAGCCATTCTTTTCCAAATGGCTACTCAAAGTGGACTGAACAATGTCATATCTGGGCAAGGTAATCCAGTAGTGTTGGAGCATGAGACACAGTGTCAGCCAGGTTACACAGTGTCAGCCAGGTTACACAGTGTCAGCCAGGTTACACAATGTCAGCCAGGTTACACAGTGTCAGCCAGGTTACACAGTGTCAGCCAGGTTACACAGTGTCAGCCAGGTTACACAGTGTCAGCCAGGTTACACAGTGTCAGCCAGGTTACAGTGTCAGCCAGGTTACACAGTGTCAGCCAGGTTACACAGTGTCAGCCAGGTTACACAGTGTCAGCCAGGTTACACAGTGTCAGCCAGGTTACAGTGTCAGCCAGGTTACAGAGTGTCAGCCAGGTTACAGTGTCAGCCACGTTACACAGTGTCAGCCAGGTTACAGTGTCAGCCAGGTTACACAATGTCTGGTTACACAGTGTCAGCCAGGTTACACAGTGTCAGCCAGGTTACACAGTGTCAGCCAGGTTACAGTGTCAGCCAGGTTACACAATGTCAGTCTGGTTACACAATGTCAGCCTGGTTACACAGTGTCAGCCAGGTTACAAAATGTCAGTCTGGTTACACAATGTCAACCTGGTTACCCACTGTCAGCCTGGTTACACTGTGTCAGCCACGTTACACAATGTCAGTCTGGTTACACAATGTCAGTCTGGTTACACAATGTCAACCTGGTTACCCACTGTCAGCCTGGTTACACTGTGTCAGCCACGTTACACAATGTCAGTCTGGTTACACAATGTCAACCTCTTGGACAACTCAGTGATCCTGGCTGGGAACTCTTGGAAAAACTCAGTAATCCTGGTTGGGACCTGTCTGACCACACAGTGATCCTGGTTGGGACCTGTCTGACCACTCAGTAATCCTGGTTGGGACCTGTCTGACCACTCAGTGATCCTTGCTGGGACCTGTCTGACCACTCATTGATCCTGGATGGGACCTGTCTGACCACTCAGTAATCCTGGTTGGGACCTGTCTGACCACTCAGTAATCCTGGTTGGGACCTGTCTGACCACTCAGTAATCCTGGTTGGGACCTGTCTGATCACTCAGTGATCCTGGCTTGGACCTGTCTGACCACTCAGTAATCCTGGTTGGGACCTGTCTGACCACTCAGTAATCCTGGTTGGGACCTGTCTGATCACTCAGTGATCCTGGCTTGGACCTGTCTGACCACTCAGTAATCCTGGCTAGGACCTGTCTGACCACTCAGAAATCCTGGTTGGGACCTGTCTGACCAGCCCACCGGGTACAAAGGATAAGTAAAGAGCAGCGTTACTAACATGCTGTAGACACTCACCCACTATCATGTCCTTGCCATTCACAAGTCCTGCCTCAACCAGTTCCCTTGAAACACTGTCTGAGGTGTCTGTAAACCAAAAGTTTTACAACTGAGCATGTACATGAAGTTGCAGAAACGGGCCAACTTGTCCTCATCTGTAGTCAAGATAAGGGAAATACAGGTATCTGCAAAGGAACTTCAAGGAACCTTGACATGGAAACATTCTTTTACCCTCTGCATGCATGTAGAAACTGGGGTTAGTGCTAAACAATAAGCATGTATTTGGTTGAACCTGCTACATGGTATCTGGCATAATTACTATGCAAAATATTCAAATCATAATCCATGAACATAACATGAAAAGTGTTCTACTATAAATTTGGAAAATATTCTTTTCGGTCAATCAGAGGTTTCAAATCATGATATTGCATATCCCTCTTATTGCAAAAGCTGAAGGTAATATTTATATCCACAAACTAACACTAATGTATGGCTTGTGTGAAGCTGTGAACCTACCTTGGCCTGGGGTGAAGTCAAACTTGATGTCATTCAGCTCCTTCTTGTCATTCCTGGTGGAGAAGGAGGAATCAAAAATTGGTCAGTCTGGACAACAATACTGTTACAAAGTCTTTGGTCAGTGTGGTCAACAATACTGTTACAAAGTCTTTGGTCAGTGTGGTCAACAATACTGTTACAAAGTCTTTGGTCAGTCTGGACAACAATACTGTTACAAAGTCTTTGGTCAGTGTGGTCAACAATACTGTTACAAAGTCTTTGGTCAGTGTGGTCAACAATACTGTTACAAAGTCTTTGGTCAGTGTGGTCAACAATACTGTTACAAAGTCTTTGGTCAGTGTGGTCAACAATACTGTTACAAAGTCTTTGGTCAGTCTGGACAACAATACTGTTACAAAGTCTTTGGTCAGTGTGGTCAACAATACTGTTACAAAGTCTTTGGTCAGTATGGACAACAATACTGTTACAAAGTCTTTGGTCAGTGTGGTCAACAATACTGTTACAAAGTCTTTGGTCAGTATGGACAACAATACTGTTACAAAGTCTTTGGTCAGTCTGGACAACAATACTGTTACAAAGTCTTTGGTCAGTGTGGTCAACAATACTGTTACAAAGTCTTTGGTCAGTCTGGACAACAATACTGTTACAAAGTCTTTGGTCAGTCTGGACAACAATACTGTTACAAAGTCTTTTGTCAGTGTGGTCAACAATACTGTTACAAAGTCTTTGGTCAGTGTGGTCAACAATACTGTTACAAAGTCTTTGGTCAGTCTGGACAACAATACTGTTACAAAGTCTTTGGTCAGTGTGGTCAACAATACTGTTACAAAGTCTTTGGTCAGTGTGGTCAACAATACTGTTACAAAGTCTTTGGTCAGTGTGGTCAACAATACTGTTACAAAGTCTTTGGTCCGTGTGGTCAACAATACTGTTACAGAGTCTTTGGTTAGGAATATAGGGGTATGTGAGACGTGATGGTTAATACCGCTTTGAACAGTATGTCAAACTATGCAGATCCAAGATGTTTAGCCCTTTGTTGGAAGCCACAAGAAACAAATCCAATGCCTCCCCAGCCCATGATGATGATCTGGAGAAGCTTCTCACATGCTCAAAGTATCGCTAAAGGAAAGTAGTGAGAAGGCTGAGGTGGCAGAGGATGTAACATATTTTCAGATGGACTTCATGGAATTTGAAAGATTGTTGTTAATCAAACCCATAAATTGAGAAATGGGCTGAAATATTTTCACCAGATGATGGAGTAAGTATATACTTCAAAACATGTTCCTCATAATGAAGAAGTTGACATCCATAAATTACTTTCCTAAGGCTGAATCATATTCACATTTAAACAAGACCACATTCAGTCAATTATTGAATGTCTTCTGTACTTATTCATGCGAATCTATCACTCAGATTAGAGCAATTTTCATACAAGTGAACACCAAGTAGCGACTGTCAGCTGAAGAAAGTGAACACTTCAGCTACTGCTCAAGTCAGATTACCGACGATGCAGGATACAATGTGTGAAGTCCATTCCCTGCCAAAACTAAAAGCGGCTCCAGACCTTGATGACACAAAGGATTGAATGAAACTTGTAATGAGATGACAAAATGACTCCCTACCTGAGCCGCAGAACAAGGTTGATAGATTGAGACAGGACAGCCTGCTGGAACAAAAAACACTTCTGTTGATGGATGCAATGCATGACCATGAGTACAAAAAGCTTCTGCTTTTCAGATAATCAAGCTGCATTCTTGTTCAGTGTGAACACATTTGTCTTGGGACCTTTTCATATCGTTAACAGCCCAGGGAGCATTACAGAATCCTACAGCAGAACTCTGACGCCAAGCAGTGCCCATTATGTGCATGGTGCTGCTACCCACCTTCTGCTCTTGGGCCTCTGCCTGACTGGGCAGCGAGGTGGTGGAGGTCTCCCCGGGGGTGGGGGATGTGGCAGTCTCTGACGCTGGACCCCCTGGGGCCAGGGAGTTGGGTGTCTGGGCCGGCGCCGTCCCTCCAACATTGTTGGCTGCATCAAGCTGGGAAAGACATTGGTGAAGGAGTGAATGACTGGGCTGGCTGGGATCACAAACAAACAACACATGTAGCGGGGAAGCTGGTATGGTAAGTATATATGACAACTACTGCAGAAAAAAACAGTGTTACCTGGGGGTTGATGGGGTCAGAGTCTGCGATCATGGATCATAGATTTCCAAGAACACAGCATCCTGTCTCCAGGGCAATCTCAAATTACCCACCTTTCATTTTCATAAGGCAATTTTGATTTGCCATGACTCTCAGTCTAACGGTCCAATCACAATGCGAGTTACAAACCAGGCTCAATGTTGGGTTGGCGATAACAACATGGCAGCCTGTCCAATTGATAACAAGAGTTTGCAAGAATTCAAAAATTGAAAAACTGACTTGACATGCAAAAGAAAACCCTAAAACAATGTTTTTCATGGATAGGATGTTTTCACAGGTTACCTCCCCTACCCATTTCCGTATCTCGCTGTTTGATTGGTAGGTAAAATCTTAATTAATATCAGGTAATTTGATGTTGCAAGAACCACAGGAATGGATCCCGGGATACGTGTATGTCTGCCAGTGTGAGGATGAAGTCACAGTAGCCAACTAACCCCATGTTGGATGTCCCTCACAAACATACAGGGCACCCGACAAATAAGCCAGTTTAGACCAGGAAAACCAATTCTTCACCAGAAAGCTGACAGACATTAGCAAGTATGTTGCAATCAGGGACATACTCCTGTAGAATCCCCTTGAGAAGTTTCCGGAAACATTTAGTCAACACATCATAAGAACATTTCCGTCATGGAATTAAAACTGGTATGTGTTTTGCCTCACGCTACATGGACGATGATGGTACTGCTTACCTCAACAGGAGCATTGCGTATCCTGGGAGACTGAAACAAATCAGAAGGTAACATCAACTTGCAGCAGCTTCTCTGGAAAAACTCTACAAATTCGACTGTATTTAAGCATTATTTCCTATATCTAGAATTTATACTGATGTCAACTATAATGTAACTGCTGAGGAACAACATTGGGTTGGCCAAGGGTGAAGAGTCTATAATCAGTCCATCTATCATAAGTACCACCCACGCACCCTTTCACAGGAGATAGCTGCTTGTCCCTCTTCCGACAACTGGTCCATCTCCTCGTCAGACCACTCCCACTGACCATCCTGTGTCCGGTGAAGCCGACCACTGGAACCTGGCACCCTCTTCACCTGTTAAAATACACACAAATTACCGGTACTACAAGGTGAGTGAGTGAATAATGTTTGCTGCCTATCACAACAGTATGACAACAATCTGCCAGCCTGTCTACACACGCATAGGGATTACTATCAAGGACAGTTTAATAACTGTCATAGAACTGAGTCAGCTTGACAAGTACCATAAGGTCGTGTTAGGTATAGTCTCATGTAATGCACAGGAAACTAGTAGGACAGTAAAGAACTTATGAGCTATCATAACACCATTGCAGCGGCATGCCGGACACCTGATCCACGGGAGTTATGAAAGTAACTCACTCAGTCCACAAGCCATATCCACTTTCTTAAGAGGTTCTACCAACACATTAGACATGGTAGAAACCTGAACTAAACAGTAGACATTCTATATCTTTAACACAATGTCACATGTACAAAAGTGTTGGGTTGGTCAGATATCTTGATTCAAATGATGTTAAGGTTACTCCCAGCCAGAACCAGCCCATGACAATTCCAAACTCCAGTCTTTATCATCTGAATTGCATGAATCTATTTATTTACTTCTATTAGATGAAGCCGTGTCTCGCCATGCACGTACCTTCTGGGGCTTTACATTTGTCCCATCAGACAGCAGGACCCTTGTGATGTAACCCTTGTCCTGAAACACACTCAGTCACTTTAGTCTGTACAGATGTGTAAAGCTTCTTCAACAGACCTACATGGGAGCCTACCGGGTAGGACTGACTCAATATCCTGGAAGGGAAGACACTGTAACCACAAAGTTAAAAGTCACATGTACGACACAACTAATAAGTGTGCTACATTGTCAAAACTATGTCCAAGGTAACCACTCCTTTTACCCAACTGGGTAACTCAAATTACCCATGTTTAATCTCTTTCTGGATAATTGTTTTATTGCAGGGGTCAAAATTCCTTGTATTATAGTGCAAATTGCATGGATAAAGTCGTGGATGCACAGTTAAGAAAGGTTCCTGGTTCCAGAAGGGCAGTATCAGATAGCATGTCTGTTGTGATAATGTATATGAAACGAAGCTAGTGTTTATTTGTATGCAGTTTAGCAATATTCAAGCAATATGACTATGGTTTTTAAAAAATCAAGTCTGGATCAGATAATCCAGTAAATGACATCATAATCATCGATCCACCTAACTGGGATGTGATGACATGCATCAACCAAGTCAGCGAGCCTGACCACCCGATCCTGTTAGTTACCTCTTAGGAAAAGTATACTCGCCTCTTACAACAAGCATGGGTTGCTGAAGACAAATTCTAACTCAGATCTTCAGGGGCACAAAGCCAGTGATAAATGTACTTTAGCAAAAGTAAGCAGTGCACTCATTTAGAATGAATATACAAACATTCATATTTGATTTATAATGGGAACTTGGAAAGGTTGTTGATGATGAGGAAGGAGACAGTCTTCCTGGATTCCATCAGCTATGTTGCTCACGGTGAGATGACATCCCCAAGTAAAAAGATAATTCAAAGGTTGTTCTTGTTGGCATGCTCAATTTCCAAAGGTGAGGTGAGGTGAAATTGAGTTTAACGTCGGGTCCAAGATTATTGCACTTATATAGCGACGTGCATGCATGTGTGTGTATGGCTGCTTGTAGTCCAGACTGATGCCGATTTATAGTGCTAGCTCACTGAGATACCATGCTGCAGTTTAATATGAATATCCCACTCAGACACAGTATACTGACTCCGAGCCGA
Source organism: Haliotis cracherodii (assembly GCF_022045235.1). NCBI lineage: Eukaryota > Metazoa > Mollusca > Gastropoda > Lepetellida > Haliotidae > Haliotis > Haliotis cracherodii. Next base: position 15,520,066 of record NW_027266276.1, on the reverse strand, counting down.
CCAGTCCTTGTTTTAGCCCCTTAATGCTGAGCGCCAGACAGGGTAACAACAAGTACCATCTTTAAACGTCTTTTGATATGACGCGGCTGGGGATTGAACCCCGCACCTTCTGTTTCCGGGCGGATGCTCTACCGCTAGACCATGGAGGCGGTCTCAAATTCAAAAGGAACCACTTTCCAAGTGCTCTTTGGTACATTTGAAAACCAAAACCTGTCTATCTGTGTATTTTTTACTGATGTATTAACATAGACGAAGTGTAGTCATAGGACTTGTATTACTCTAGGGCCCTTGACTGTGGGCTGGTATAATGGAGAATCAACATCAAATCACATAGCTTACCTTTGCCTTCTTGAAGAAATCATGTTTCAACAACTGCTTTGCAGTGGGCCTGAAAAGTAAACGTAAACATCAAAATATTTTGCTGTGACAATTGAAGGACAAAATACTTCTATTCAGACATGCTTTTGCCATACTTGGCATTGCTCATATCCAAGATAAATATTCTCCATCTCAGTGAAAAGTCCTTATCATGCCTCCATGTAAGAATGATGACATCTGATTGGTTCACATGATCTTGATAAAATACTATGTATATCGCCTCGGAGAGATAAAAAATTCTCAGCAGGATAAGATATCCCCCTTAATACCCCTCCACCCCCACCCCCTGACCCACCAAACACGGGCCGCATATGGATTTCTGGGGGAGAGCCTGCTTTGAAGCAAAAAGCTGCGAACAGCTTCAGATATTTCTACAACTTATATTATAACCAACATACAAATGCTCAATTAAACAGGTGTTTTCTATCAAGTTTGACTTTGTTTTAATTCTTTTCTGTCGGTAAGATAAATTTGGTAAAATCTAATTATTTTTTCATATTGGGATCCTTATCCTGTTTTACTACCTAAAGCTCCTACTGCTGTTTTGTTTACTTAGGAGCAGAGCTGTGAGAGGTCTGGGTACAGAAGTTGTTGTACCCACTGGTTGTGTATCTCCCTTCCTGGAGACAGGAAGTGGCCAGGTCACGCACCACCACATCACTGCTAGTAACGGACAACTGAAAGAACTTCACAGGGAGGAAGCAAAGGGATGACAGGTCACTTTAGATGTAGTAATGCAGGATAAATATCCACATCATCCAGCGCGCACATTAAATCTGTGAGCGTGGGATCCAGTGGAATGGATGTAGGGGAAGACCGGAAGTATGATGCAAAGACCTGGGAGAGGTAGAGCCACGTGTATGAGACCGACGAGGTGTAGTGGCGCCCTCTGAAGGAGCCAAAGACACGGATGTAAGGCGAGATGAAATGGGGTTTAATGTCGCGTCCAAGATTGTGTGTGTGTGTGTGTGTGCGTGCGCGCGCGCGCGTGCATGCGTGTCTGCTTGTACTTGTCCGGACTGATGCTGATTTTAAAGTGCCAGCCCACTGAGACTCCAAGCCCCAGTTTAACATGAATACCCCACTCAGACACAGTATACGGACTTCAAGCCAACCACTCCTTGTTTTAGCCCCTTAGTGTCGAGTGTCAGACAGGGTAACAACAAGTACCATCTTTTAATGTCTTTTGGTATGACTCGGCCGGGGATCGAACCCCGGACCTTCCGTTCTCTGGGCAGACTCTCTACCACTAGACCACAGAGGCGGTCCCAAAGACGGATGAGAGGTAGTCATGTTTATAAGGCCTGTGCATATGCAGTGTAACTGGAGGCCGGAGGTATACTGATTGATGGTTAAAAAACCAGAGGTGCGGGGTAAATCAATGGAGTCCCAGTACCTGGAGGTGCCAACATAGGTATTGTGAAAACTGGAGGTGCCGGAGAAGCCATCTGGGTCATGTATGATTGGTACATGGATTGCATCCAAATACGGTGTATGGAACGAGCCCAAACCTGGAGGCATGAGAGGCGTAAGCAGTGAGTGTGCTATAGACGACAGTGGGGCAAGAGCCATGCTCCAATAGTGATGAATGCATTGTAGTTGGCTCTGTGGCTGGTGTCAACATGATCAGCTATCTCCGAAGGAAGTCGGAACAGTGTCCCTGTGGTCAGCAATCTGGGGATGCCTGCAGCCATGTTGGGTGTGTCGCTTTCTCAAAACCCTGATATATACAGCGAAGCCAATGGAGGAGAGATTGCGGCAAAACAATTGATGCAACAGGGTATGAATCCTTTGCAAAGGATGCTATCTGGGGAGCATTATTCTCTGTTCAGTCCGATGACTAACAGTGATGTGAGTATACATAACCTGGCCTATTCTGGTCACGTGGTCGCTGTGGGAGGAAGGGAGATACACAACTAGTGGGTACAACAACTTCTGTAGACCAGACCTCTCACAGCTACGTCTCCAAAGTAAAAAAACAGCAGTAGAAGCACTAAACATTGTGAAGGTAGTAATGCTGGATAAGATAACGAAAATTGTTGTAGCAGATCACTCGGGGTGCATGTGGTTTAATGCGTCCTTCGTTTTAGGCGAGCCTGTGGCTTGTGGTATAAATCCTATCGTGGGACACATAAAACCACTTATCATACCTCCATGTCAGAATGATGAGATCTGATTGGTCCACATGATGGTGATAAATTACTGTGAAGCCTGCCTTAGATGGTAATAAATTCTTCAACGGGGGAACAAATCTCTTATACCCCACCATGAGCAGTACAGGCTGCTCATGCATTTCTGAGAGAAAATAAATCCCTCACACCCCGCTTCAAAGCACGCTTTTTCCGAGTCGTGTGATACAGCACAACCTCAGCTCAATCAAACAGTTGTTTTCTAACAATTTTGAATTTCTGTTCCTTCTTTTACAATGTCACATTATATCATGTCAGTAAGTTAAATTCATTGTAGAAGGATCATGAGGGGTACATTGGGTTTTATGCGTTACAACTTAAAATGTACCTCTGGTGATACTGCCTCAACTAAAGTGACAACTGATTTCTAAAAGTCAAATAACAGGATTTGAATCAGAGCAATGGTAAAGATGGGCATCTAAATGAAAAAAGAACCATATTCTACAAGTGTTTTCACTTTTATAATGCTTTCGCAACTGGCTACCAACCTTTTTTCTGGCTCTCGCTTGAGGCAGTCGCTTATCATCTTCCGGAACACCTTACTGTAGCCCTTGTACTGCTCCTTGTCATCGGCCCCGGTGTCCAGACTCGGGGGGTCATTCTGCAGGGTCAGCATCAGCACCTGGGTGGAGGGAGGGAGGGAGGGGTGAGGGATGGAGGCAGTAAAAAGATAGCCAATAAATAGACAGCTAGCAATACAGTCAAGTCTCGTTAGTCCGACACTTGTTAATCCGACGATCGGCTTCATCCGACACTAATAATAGGAACCGATTAAATCAGTGCTATTTAGACCCTTTAATCCATCAGTCAAGCACTTAGACTCCGACACACCTAATTTGCAACAAATTACTGAAATCACTCATTAATCAGTCTCGATAATCCAACACAGTGATCAGCATACTCCATGGTCATCTGCCTGCGAGTACACAGCTCGCGTCATACAGTCATACAGTCCGTAACAGTTGTTTTGTGTTAAGCTTTAGAAGTTGCATGATTAGAAAACATATTCTGCTATCAATGTAACATAACAATATGAATATTTCATTTCTATTTTTTTTGTAACGTGTTTGTATTGTTATCTATCGTGTAGTTGTCAGATTTTCTATCACGAACGTTGATACTACTTAATTTCGTTCATCCGACATACTCGTTAATCCGACATAATCATATGCAACCAACCATGTTGGATTAAAAGGACATGACCATATTTCAGCCTGCTCAACACAACCAAGCTCCAATGGAGAAGTCTGCAGTGAATGATGGAATGAATGTTGTTTTACGCATCCTAGATCAGCTGTAAGTTAATCAGCATATTACATCTCCACTAACTGATATTTCACTCATCGGCTCCTGTAAGTGTCGTCTCATTTAAAAACTGGACTGCAGACAATGCTATGGAGGTGACTTGCTGGACAGGTCCAAGTTACTGGTAATAATAGAAAGTTGAAGTACACAGGGAAATCGAGCCGTGCTTATAATTCTTGAAAATAGAATACCCTGTGTCAATATTTACCTTCATCGGTGGATATTTGTGGTATGGAGCCGTTCCCGTGGCCAGTTCTATTGCTGTGACACCAAAACTCCAGATATCTGCCTTGAAGTCATAGCCTGTGACCTGTGAAATACATCCCACAGTTAGCACAGCCAGTCCACAGTGAGTGAGTGAGTGAGTGAGTGAGTGAGTGAGTGAGTGAGTGAATCATGTTCTACTCTGCAGTCAGCACAACTTCACCTGTATCATGTCAGCCTGGAAATACTTGATTCTGTCAAACCAGTCGTTTTGTCCTAGATAGCCACCAAAAACCTGGCCCCAATGAGAGAGAAAGCTCACCTGCTCCATAACTTCGGGTGCCATCCAGCAAGGCGTCCCAACAAACGTGTGCCGCACAGCATCCCTGGTCATGTCCTTGCCTGTAGCCAGCCACGCACTCACGCCAAAATCTGCACTCACAAAACATAGGTCAATATAAACCACCTAGTGACAGCACCAGACATAAGAACAGACAGACAACAGAATGAGACATAAGAACAGACAGACAACAGTACCAGACATATGAACAGACAGATACTGTAAATCTTAATATTAACACAAGTGTGAATTAAATGTGAAAAATGCGAGTTGTCTTTGTACGCATTAATGAGACTTCTAATTTATCTCTCCGAAATGACTATCAACAATACGACGGCCTCACTGCCCACTTTGGATGGCGGAAATACCAACTTGAAAATAAACACATACACGGTTTATTGAGCAGCTGTTGTAACAAGTACATAACAATGTCAATTAAAGAATTGGAATTGCACAATAGGCATCCTGTGAGTTTGTCACTGCTGGGGTCAAGAGTTCTACCCATTTGTGTCCAACTAGGCATCTTTGACCACTCCAAACAGCAGCGTTAGAAATTGGCACTAGTCCTTTAGTCCTTGCCAAACCGCCCAATAGTAAAGGTATCATAAGTACTAGTAGAAATTTGCCCTTTTTAGGGGTTTTGCTATTTGTTATCATTATAAGGACTAGTGGACTGAAACTGTTAGTTTCTACCGCTGAACAGTGAACAGTTGTTGGTTCAATTATTTTATTGTCTTTCTTAATGCCAGTCAAGTCGCATTATTGGCTAGGGGTCAGCAGTTGTATTAATTTGGAGACACATCAATTTACAGTAACAGGAACAGAAGCAAAAATCTTATTGTCAGATTTCAACAGACCCCTCTTCTAATACCCTTCCTATAAACCATATCTTATCACTATACTAAATAGGACTGAACATGAGCTGCCTCCTTTTGATATAAGTGTGTCAAACATGGTATCATATCCATGGTAACATTGGTTACATGTGTACTAGCCTGATATGACTGGCATTGACGTTGCTGGTCACCAGCCAATAACTCCTTGTGGTTTTTTGGTTTGGTTTGTTGCTTTACGCCGCACACAGCAATATTCAAGCTATATGACGGCAGTCTGAAAATAATCGAGCCTGGACCACACAATCCAGTGATTGATATCTTGAGCATCGATCCACGCAGTTCGGATCGATGACATGCATCAACCAAGTCTCTTACGACAAGCATAGTCACCTTTTACGCCAAGAATTGGTTGCTAAGGACCTACTCCTTTTGTAAATACTCAGCAGCAGCCAAATTCAGTCATATCTCACAACCACTGGGCATTGTGAACCAATTTGGTTTCCACCCTAAAACACTGCCAGACAGTACAATGTGACGGAGCACCCACCTGCAATGTACACAGCTCCATCACTTCCCAGCAGGATGTTCCCAGCCTTGATGTCTCTGCACAGAATGGGGAGCATGGAGAGTGAGTGAATGGGGGAATGCAGGGTAATAATGTTGGTTTTCACGCATGCTGCAGGATACTCCGCCTTACACTACCTGCGCCACTATGACCTTCACCACTGGCACATTAATTCATACAAGGAATTACACACCACGGAATGAGGAAATGAACAAATATCTCAAAATGCTGTATCAGCAATTAACAGCTAATCATACCATGGTAAAATGGAGAGGAATTAGCAAATCTTTTTGATGTTAAAATTTTTTTGTTTTGTTTCAATGTTCCAAATTATGCATTTAGTAAGACTACAAAGAATTGGATAGATCCCCCCAAAATCATGGAAGGGGGCAAACACATGTTACTTCATATTGCACATGTTACAGTTGGTCAGCACGCCCCTGGAGTTACAGCATGCCCATGTTAGTGTCTTAGACATTACAGAAGCTTGCGCTGATGACAATACCATCACTGGCAGCCACATCTGGTACCTGTGTATCTGCCCATTGTTGTGGAAATACTCCAAGCCCTTCAGGACCTCTTTTAGAACTGTTGCTATGACGCCCTCGTCAAGGACACCATTCTTGAACTGCCCAGTCCTCATTCGGGCCTTGATCACATCCAGCATAGAGCCTGCAGCGGTATGAAGATACTCATGAATAGTGAGTGGGTATGGTTTTACAACGCTTTTAGCAATATTCCAGCAATATCACGGCGGGGGACACTGGAAATGGGCTTCACACGTTGTACCCATTTGGAGAATCGAACCCGGGTCTGCGGCGTGACAAGCGAACGCTTTAACCGCTAGGCTACCCGACCACCCCTACTCATGAACAGACTAGCTGAGGTGTTGGTAGTTCTCTCACATGTTACATATGAACATGATAATTAAACAGTTAGATAATGTACACAGCTACAACAATAACTCAATACAGCAGGAACCAATACTTTAAAATGAAACAATTGGTCTGCAGAGAAAGGAAAATGTTATGAAACTCTCCTCAGACTAACAGAAAACACACACAAGACCCTGACACCAAAAATATTCAATTTTCAAATAAATCAAACAAATTTTTAAAGAGGTAGTGGGCACAAAATGTTTCAAAAGGGTTTACTTTGAATTACAATAAAGTTGGTTGGTTTGTTTGTTGTTTAATGACGCACTCAGCAATATTCAAGCTTTATGACGGCGGTCTGTAAATAATCGAGTCTGGATCAGACAATCAAGTGCTTAATATCATGAGCATCGATCAATGCAATTAGGATTGATGACATGCATCAACCAAGTCCGCGAGCCTGACCACCCTATCCTGTTAGTCGCCTCTTACGACAAGCATAGTTGCCTCTTATGGCAAGCTTGGGTCGCTGAATTACAATAAAGAACATTTATAATGAACATGCTTACAATAAACGGGGATATAACGAACTGGTTTTGGTGTCCCGGCCATTTCCTGTATCTCCTGGTTCATATATGTTTATAACAAACTACAGTTATAACGGACTACAATTTCAGTTTCTTATAACCATAGTATACATGGTATACTGTATATAAGAAATTCTCAACACTACAAACTGACCTCCACTGCACAGCTTCATGACGACCCACAGCTCCTCCTTGACAACGAACGATGTGTAGTATCCCACCACGTTCTCGTGCTTGCACTGGCTCATGGCCCGAATCTCCTTCTGCAAACAACCAACAAATCACATTAAATGCCTAAAAAAGGCGGACAAGAAACAACTGATATGACACCAATTTTTCAGACGTTTTGTAGGCAAGCCAGGGTTCGTTCTAAACTCAAAAGCTGTACTAGCCCAGGGAAAGATGAAATGTCCTTGTAATGTTAAACAGCAGTAGAAATTGTCACTAGTTCTAACCCTGCAAGCAGTCCATATTTTCTTGGTGTGATCAAATCTTGACACTCAGCATGCAGTGGGATTTAGTTGATGTTTCAGAAAACTTTTTAATGTTTGAACAGACTGTTGTCGGGATATTTTCTGTAAATGAATGAATGTTGTTTTTTAACAGTCGGCACAATGCCGTTTACTGGACTCAGGCCGAGCTGTACCATCTTGCTCAATTACTGCGCTATCGCGCGACCTTTGTATCGCTATACCGTTACCGTGGCTCACGCTACAGTGACTCTCGCTTCACGATCCAACCCCCCTTTTCGGTCATAGGGAAACTTACACGTCTTTACGATCAAACCCCACTTTTCAGTCATAGGGACACTTACACATATTTACGATCCAACCCCCTTTTCCGTCATGGGTTCACTTACAAGTCGTTACGACCCAACCCCCCTTTTCAGTCATAGGGAAACTTACACGTCTTTACGATCCAACCCCCCTTTGCAGTCATAGGGACACTTACACATCTTTACGATCCAACCCCCTTTTCCGTCATGGGAACACTTACACGTCGTTATGACCCAACCCCCCTTTTCGGTCATAGGGAGACTTACAGATCTTTACAATCTAACATCCCTTTTCGGTCCTTAGGGTTAGCTTGCTTAGGGCAAGGGTAGGCCATAAATTCTTACCTTTTCAAGCATTAATCCGGTTAATCTGATTGGTCGGTCATGTTAACATGAACAATGGCAGGTGTGGTTTCAATAAAAGATTAATGGGAGGGCTGACCGTGACATCACACGCATGCACAAGTCATTTTTTACTTAATTGCGCACGTGTGTGTTGAACGAGCACTGATTACATGTGATAGCGCTTGTGGTCCAGTGGTAGAACGTCAGCCAATTAACACACTAATTAGCCAAGCCGGTGAGCCGGTGAAGGGCGTTCGAGCCCCCACAGCGCTAATTGGTTCTGAAAAAGTGCACCCAGTAAAGCACACTACTCCCTAACAGTCAACCATCAAACAACAGCTATTCACAACAGAGAAAATGTTGCTAGTATGAGCAACAATCCTCAGGAGGCAGTGACATATAATCAGTCAGATCACAACCATAAGATCCTCATGTCAGTCAACACCTACAGCTCTCTTTCATGTCCAGAAGTGATCAAGTTGTCATTTTTACCAAATTCTAGGTTTTGCGGTCACCACATATCATGAAGTTGCATCATGACAATCACATATTAAAACCCTATTACGCCAAAAAGAAGAAGAAAAAGAATTGGTTCTCAGGCAAAGGCTTTTGAAAATATAGTGCGAGTGGGTGTTGTTTTTTGTTTGTTTGTTTAAACAAGTAAACTAAAAACAAACAGCTGTGTACAATCAACCTGGGAAATGACCCACCTACATAAATGTATTCCTTGATGACTAAAGTACATGAATACAGTACTTGACTATCGTTGGACTACCAATGAGTGCATAATATATGTTGCAGGTCAACTTAAGTCAAAATATGGTTGCCCAAAAGCTGCATGCTTCTCAATCTGGGTCAAACACATGATGTTGATGGATGACCCACTCCGGATGCCAAAGGGCAATAACTCCAGCCCAGGACAGATTAGTCAGAACGATGAAATTAAGAAATAGGTTGCAAACAACCACTCAGACAAATGAAGTTCACTCTCGACTTCAATGACCAAATGAATTGAGTTTGGAGCCATTCTAACGAGTGTTTTATGGACATCTAACATCTTACAGCATGGGTCCATTTTGGTATCACAATGACTAACCAAACTGGACTCGATATTGTCTATGGCAGAGTCACAGGTCAACGATTCGAGGGATTCGTGCATGTCTGGCTAACAGAGGTGGTTTTACCCGATGTTAGTGACAACACAAATGAAATTGATTGAAAAATGGTGGAAAGGTGGAAGTGTTCGCTCTCATGTATCCCGTGTCCATGACTACAAATTAGCGATGAAAGTTTGTTTCATTGTTGTTTAACGCAGCACTCAGCAATATTCCAGTTATATGATGCGAGCGATGAATGACCATTCTGAGTCTTATTTACTTCAGTATGTACATGATGTAGAGAATAGGATCTGCATGCACAATCAGTGTCTATCACCATCAAACACTTCAGTTCCCAATATATCACAATACACATCACAGTACAGATAAATGTATCAGAATACATTGCAAAACAATTTGTTTGCTGGTACACATGGTACACAGCCTTAATGTTTATCACTCAAGAGAAGAGCAAACTTTTACCAGAAGTTCTTCTACTGTTGTGTTGCATTTTTCGAGGTTGATTCTCTTGATGGCCACCTTCTCCTGTCTTGGTTTACACATGGCAGCCTGCACAACTGCTGTGGCTCCAGCACCTGGAAGAAGAGTCACTCAACCTGTCTAAGATCATCACATCCACATGATACAGGTAGTTATTGATCTGTTGAATCTAAGGATGAGGCTAACATCATTGCCCTATTTAAAGCTTTGCTGAGGTTTCTGTCCCTGGTCCTTCAGTGATGGGGCATTTACCTGGGTCTATCTTTTTCCGAGGCCTGGAGACTCAGGACCAAATTTTAAGGTCAAAATTTGTCTGTCAACAACAGAAATGTGACAAAGGCCATTTATATCACAAATACATATATAAGTTACAATGAGCGATAGCTGAGAAATTTATTATATATATTCTCTAAGCAGAGTTCTGTTTGAAAATATACACTCATTTTTCTCACAGTGACAGGAGGAAGCTAACAATAAGTGTGAAAATGTTATGATGTTATGAGGCCTTCGTTTTCCAAGCAAAAAAGGCCTGAGTTATCCCCCTTAGATTATGAAGTAAATTGGTGCCAATTTAACCATGTTAACTGTCTAGTCACAACGCAAAAGATAACAAGTACCAGTTTATTGTCATCTCAGTCACGCTTTTGGAAAACGAAATAATTGTATTTAGAGTCATTGAGCTTAGCGTTGTATTTTGAACAGCGGGGCACCAAACAAAATTGTAGTCTGCGCATCTGATAAGCTAGAAGCACACACCTGTACCTACACCATGTGAAACGGGTCTAATAAAGTCTCATGACATAATTCCTTTATCACTTGGCACCAGTGACGTCAAATTGCAAGAGACAAAAGCCATGGTGTTTTTATTATAGAAATAGAACTCTCGGTAAATGTGAAAAATATTAACAGATTTAATAAATAAGTTACTTGTGACATTTGTATTGTTTTGGCTCTGAAACTACTAGGTAAATACTTTTCATGTTGAAAATTGTACAGATTTTCCTCAACATGTAGGAACATTTGTGAAAAAGATGAGATAGCAATCCAACTCACAAATATCCCTAAGGATTGTAAAGGGGTACCTTAACAAGGATCATAAAGTGGTGTTTGATTAGAAAGGGTTATCTAATCCTAATGATTTGTAAGGGGATCTTGGGCTGAGGATAGATTTGGGGGAAAACCTACCCTAACCTTAACACAACTAACCCTTTTAGGGCATGGGTCAAAAGCACACAAGATCAGTGAAGCGAGAGATTTATTTAGCAGTCGGAGCCAAATTGTGTTATAAGCTGCACCCAGTAAACTGCAGTTTTCCTTCTTGCAGTACTTAAAAACATGGAGTATTATTAGCTAAGTTTTTCTGGAACAACATGAACAAAAGAACTTTTGCAAGATTGTTGTATATCCCAAATGATCATTAAAGAATTGTACCACAAGTACCTGAGTATCATGTAGCATATTTATGAGAGAGAGTAGTCCTTTTGAATCTCCAAGTACCCATATGCCATCAATCTATATATTTCAGAATAAAATATTCCATTTGCCATGTACATAACAATTCATCATTTTCATTTCACTTAAATTATCTGGGTACGTGTTACATGTTTTGTCAAGGTCACTATAACTATATATGTAGATTTGAGGACAAATATCTCAGACAAATGCTACAACATTGCCATATGTGCCACTCTGTAGAGCTCTCGTTCACAAGACGTGCGTAACCTTGACTTCATGCCATGGGTTTAGCTGGCGAGGTCGGTGTGAACACGGGGACAGGAAGTGATACAAGAACTACACAATTTGAATCAAAAACATGTGCCAAACATTCGTGCTTACAAAAGAAATCAACTTCGTAAGTGACAGACATGGTATTTACGCATTCCAACATAGTTAAAGACTTGTCCGGAGGACATGTTAGCAAATTACATGACAAACACTGAGTTTGAATGACAGGCAATTAAAAACAACCCGAGTGACATCATTAGCATGTCACAGAATCCTGCTGTCAGTATGTGGCATAGATGCTGCCTTAAACCAAATCTCAGACAGTATGATTGTGTTTTGATTCTGACATGACACATGCTTAATCCACACTTTACCTATTACGTCCAAGAGCTCATAATCGTCTTTAGAAATCGACCAAGTCACTGCTGCTGCTCCTTCGGCCATTTTGGCGCTGTATATCGACCTTCACCTTGATCAAGGCCGAATGCAAGGTGAGCACATGTTTCCAAGGGAGGTAATCGAAAGCATGGATTTATTTGAATCCGATAGGAAATAAGTATATATTTGACTTTTTTTTTTCTTCCAAAAAGCTCATATGACTACGTGTAATCTTAAATCAACCAATGACAGTCCTCATAAAATTAACTTCATTACTGTTTTGGGACCATATAACGAAAAACAGTTACTGAATGTATTTGTTTAATCATATCATGTTTTAGCAGCATGACTCTATTCCTTAAAGGCTCTTGTGTGGCCCTGATTTCATTATTTTCAGATATGCAAGTTCCTTATATACAAGCCATATCATGTCACACAAGTCTCACGTATATATAATGTATTAATTATGTCATACAACTCCATAATGTGTGAAAATATCAGAACCTGTATGTCCATCATTTCCGCGCTAATGATATTGTCATAATGTCATATCCTGTCCACCTGCACTATACTATGCTGAAGTCGTTATGTCATACACTGTCCATGGTGCCGCACTTTGTGATGAGATCGTAATGTCATATGCTGTCGATGATGCTCCTCGTTGTAGTGACGTCACAATGTCATACCCTGTCGGTGATGCTTCTCGTTGTAGTGACGTCGCATTAATGTCTCACCCTGTCGATGATGCTCCTTGCTGTAGTGACGTCGCAATGTCATACCCTGTCAGTGATGCTTCTCGTTGTAGTGACGTTGCAATGTCATATCCTGTCGGTGATGCTCCTCGTTGTAGTGACGTCGCAATGTCTATGTCCTGTCGATGATGCTCCTCGTTGTAGTGACGTCGCAATGTCTATATCCTGTCGATGATGCTCCTTGCTGTAGTGACGTCGCAATGTCATACCCTGTCGATGATGCTCCTTGCTGTAGTGACGCCGCAGTGTCATACCCTGTCGGTGATGCTTCTCGTGGTGACGTCGCAATGTCATACCCTGTCGATGATGCTCCTTGCTGTAGTGACGCCGCAATGTCATACCCTGTCGGTGATGCTCCTCGTTGTAGTGACGTCGCATTGTCATACCCTGTCGATGATGCTCCTTGCTGTAGTGACGCCGCAATGTCATACCCTGTCGGTGATGCTCCTCGTTGTAGTGACGTCGCAATGTCATATCCTGTCGATGATGCTCCTTGCTGTAGTGATGTCGCAATGTCATACCCTGTCGATGATGCTCCTCGTTGTAGTGACGTCGCATTGTCATAGCTTGCCGATGATGCTCCTTGCTATAGTGACGTCGCAATGTCATACCCTGTCGATGATGGTCCTTGCTGTAGTGACGTCGCAATGTCATACCCTGTCGATGATGCTCCTTGCTGTAGTGACGTCGCAATGTCATACCCTGTCGATGATGCTCCTCGTTGTAGTGACGTCGCATTGTCATAGCTTGCCGATGATGCTCCTCGTTGTAGTGATGTCAATATAGCGTTAAAAACCTTATTCCTGTCAGTCATACTGCTTCCTTAAAATGTGTATATTTGTGAATATGTTGATAATATATTTTTCGTGAAATAATATACCTTTAATGTTATGTAATCATGTTCTTCCATTTAAGTGCTTCCACATGCGCTTTTTCAAATTCAGACATTTTATCAAGGATTTATGGTACATTCATATTCAAGGTAACCTAGCTACATCTACTTGTATAAAAAGTGGCAGTGCAAGACGTCATTTGTATCACCCAAACTCTGAGCCGAGTTTTCTGGTAAATCCTTCATTCAATAGTAAATTTGTTTACTTATTTGCCACTGCCTAAATATTGCCCTAAGGCTGTTTAAAATATAGCTTTGGGCTTTACGTAGTTAACACAATAACGTTATGGTTACTAAACATAAACAACATTTGTTTTGTTTCCAAGCGTTATACACGAACAGTATACCGGAGGTTATTTGTATAGTTGGCGGTCGTTTACATTTAGTTGAACATCACCAAATGAGTTTGTTGTGAATTGAATTGTGTTGTAGTACGTTTACACTTGGTATCTATAAGCAACCAAAAGTATAAATTAAATCATAAGTAATCTACGGAAAACGTGCGTGTCTGTGGCGTGGATGTCTTGCAGCACTGATATTGTGGTTTTGCGAATATGTTACCTTTGGGAACGTCCATTCCCATGTGTATATTTCGTTAGGAACGGCACCGTCCGAAAAATCCGGTTCAGCGTATTCGTCGTACCAACATAAAAGTCAAAGAAAACGTTTTTAATTGTGTGTGTGGTCCTTGGTGTAAATACACTTTATTATGTATTTTTCCACACTTTATTATGGCAATTGCAAGTTACATATTATGCTGCCCACTGAGCATGTCAGCAAAGTTTACTAATTCGCTTAACGCTGATGCGACTTGTTTGCACTTCTTTGTTACCGGAGCAGACATGAGGCTACCATGTATCAGCCGACATGATGTATTTGTTTAGCGGGTAACCCGGTGTCATTTATTTACCTTTGCGGCAATGTTGCAAAAATCACAGGGAGATCGCAACTGTGTTTTCCTCCTTCATTTTTTCCAGAAGACCCAGTTTGGTAAATTATTGTATCTACTTTGTTACACAAAGCATTATTTGTTTTCAGATTTCACGGGAGAAGACAGTAAACCGTAAATATTAAATTACAGGTTTGTAAATCTGAGCAGACAATTCAGGGAAGTGCATAAAATATATTTTAGTTGAAGCCTGGGTTGGACAGTAATTAGAGAGGTCTTCCTGTATAGAACCAGTCCAAAAATAATAATGATCATAAGAAAACCCCGCTGCTGTGGTTGTATGAAAGGAAAACAAACTGAAAACGCCGATCTAAATTTGGAGAGGATGGGTTTACTGTTAAAGGCATTTAAATACCATCCCAAACATGCCTTCACACGACTTGTAGTGGCGGAAGTAGAATGTGGTCACATGTCAAAAGTAACCAATCAAAATGTTGGAGAAGTTCTGTCATGGCGGCAAAGTGGTGTACTGCTTCCTGTAAAATGCAACTCCTGTAGAGGTTCTTCATGTATTGTAGGGATTAATTGACACTTTTTGAACTGTCATGAAACTGGGCAGTCTAGTTGTCCAGCAACTGGAGGAAGAGGTTTGTTTGCAACACTCTGTGTGCTAGGATTGAAACTTTTGAGGCCATGATGCAGTTCGATACGCATATCGCCGTGACTAAGCTGTCTGCTTCAACTTGTAGGTCGACTTTATTGCTCTAACCTTATGCCACATGCCGGAACGGTGACTCGTGGCACTTCCGATGTAAATGTTATTTGTGTAGATAGTTATTTCCCATATTTATAAACATATGAAATTATTGAAACCATGTTTATTACAACTGTCATTTGACTCTTTCGACTCTTTTGACAGTTTCGTAGCATTGTGTATCTTACACTGAATGTAGAACATATCTGGCCTTGTGTTCATCCAAATCGTATGGGTCGTTATTTTACCATTAAGTGCTTATTTTTATGCTGTATGTGAAAGATTTCGTTTTGTTATAAACAAAATTCATGTCAATATTTTAGCTCTATGTGATAGGTAATAACAGCCCCACCCATCAAGTAAAGACTTAGTGAACTTTATGTTCAATTGCTGTTCAGAAAAATAAGGTTGAGTCATAAGTTAATGAATGTGATAAGGATTTAATAATAACAAATACTTTTACAGTATTTCTTTAGAAGTGTGGTGACCTGGCTAAGGAGAGTCCTACATGCTCTATAATTCATCATGTTTCTTAGCTTTGTCTGCACCATACCCGTGCTTGCGTGTTTCTTCTAAGTGGTAAATGTCGAAGACCTACTTAAGGCTTTCCTATTACATTAAGCTGACACACATTGATATAACTGTAAAACTGTTCACTATTATTCATCTTATTTGATCAGATGTTCAAGTTTGGTTTCTTTGTTGGTTGTGTGTCATCGTACCCAAACAGTTGGCATGTTGCTCCTAATACATGTATCTGGTCCAGACTTAAGTATTGACAGGTACCGTGATATAGATGGGATATTATTGATAGCAGTGTAAAACAACATCTAAAGCAACTAAGCTGAAAGTACGGTGTATGTAATTTAGAGAAGATTGAGCAATTTAGATGGGTAATTTAATTCCATCAGGTAAAACTAGATGAGTAGCTACTGAGAAGTGGAAATGCCTGGAGTGCAGAAAATGTTGTCCATGGTTAAATAAGTAATTGTTAGTAATTACTGATAACCTGTGAGAAGTGAGTGTATTTTGAAGATTAAACTCTTGACAACAACTATGATACTTGTCAAATCTGATGTCAAAAGTACTTTGTATGGTGACTGGTAACATAAAGTTCGATTAGGGTATTCTGCCAAAACATTGAAACCTGGGGACAATGTCAACCTTATTCTATGCAAGTGTTTGAACCCGTGAAGATCCGGGTTAGAATATGTCTTCAGCAACCCATGTTTGTCGTAAGAGGAGAGGGACTCTAGTCGTAAGAGGCACCTAACAGGATTGGTTGATGGTTAGACTTGCTGACATGCATGTCATCGTATCCCAGTTGCATGGATTGATGATTTACAAGCACACATTTGAAAGATATTAGGGGTCTACAGAATAGAATAATGAATATATGACAGTTATGGTGATATTTATAAAATGAATAATGCCTGAGATTGCCATCTTTAAGGAAAGGTTTCTGAACCTTTGTCATTTATTTAAGCAAGATGTGAATATAAATGCCTACATGTAATAGATGTAATATTAGATCGCATGTTAACAATCACATTCCACTGACATTTTCTAAGAAAACTAATTCATGTGATTTTTGTATGTTTAATTGTTTTCATTTCCCCTAAAAAAATATAGATGAATCAATGAACCTTGCCTCACAGAGTGTGGATACATGTAGCTTATACATCTACAGAACCAATGACAACTTCCTCATTGAACATATTCAAATGTTTTCCTGTATCCAGTGAACCACTGTTGTTAGGCATTGTTGTGGTTGTTCCTCGCAGTGGTAGGGATCATTACAGGTGGGGACATAAATACCAAGCACAGTTTTGTGCATTATGTCTGGTAGTGACAACGCAGATTAGATTTTCAACTACGTGCCAATGGTGGGCAAATTTGGGTAAACATCTTTTGGTCAAATGTTTTGAATGCAAGGTTCTCATGTTCTAACATTTAATTCAATGCAATATGATCATGATGATATCAAACTGGTCACATGTGCAAATGTATCATAACCTAAACATGTTCGATTTCAATTTGGGAATGATAGCAAACATTTGCTGCAGATCTTGAGCTAGAAAACTGAGATAACCAAGATATGTCCCTGTGCAAATGTATCTGTGCTAGACTACTAGGAATGTGAACTGAATTGTATTGCTTTGTCTTTATTATTTATCTAAAATCTAAATTCAAGCAATATCATGAACATGTTGTGATCATGTCCATGATACTGCTTGAATTTAGAGTTTTGTTTGTTTGGTAAACATGGTTTAATCCCACAAAGTCACATAAACCATGTAAACTCCTTGTAGAAGTATTTGTGTATTTCTCCAAGCCTACACATGAAGACTTCTGTAAGTCCTTGCAAATGTGGAGAAAAGTGTGACCATATACTTAGACTAAAATATGCTGGAAAAAATACATGTTGAGGCTTGTATTCATTCAGTGATACCCAGTGCCAATGAAGATGAATCTGTTGTAATCATGTTGAGCATCTGACATGCAGAACTGAATCAACAAGACCGTTTGGCGTGATAAGTTATATTCTGAAATATTAGAAAAGTCATACATGGGATTGATGCGAAATGATGGTGACCTAGTTTCTCTGAATATCAACTTATAGTTTGAGGTCTTACAGGACACATGACCCATTGTTGCTTCATGGTTACCCCTAATGATGGACATGTGATATGTTGATGTCGTCAGTGGAGTAGATAATCCTGGTCCTCTTGTTGCAGTCTCCTCTGGTGCAGGCTATTTTCCATGGGGACCCAGATGAAGTCCGAGCCCTGTTATACAAAAAGGAAGATGTCAACTATCAGGTACATAGACTTTAATTGTAGATGAAGGAAATCTGTCTATCCTCAATGGATCATTAACAATCAATTTGAGAAAAAAAATATATAACCCTTACTCCACCTGCTTATATGTTTCATCAAGTGGTTAATGACGATTTCCCTTTTGACTTTTGTGCCTTCAAGGTGGCCCATTTGTCCCAGGCAAGGCAATACAGTGTGCCGAGTTGTGCCCTTAGGGCACACCAGAAACAGAGGATCATGGGTTTCCTATCCCAGTTTGCCCCATTATGTTTTTAGATTTGTCAGGACCATACTCATGCTTGTGGTTTCACCAAAGTGTTAAACGTCTGAGATGTGGATTACTTCAGGTTTTCCTCTCATATCAACACATCAAACTAACACGCCATGATATAACTAGAATACTGTCAAAGGCGGCGTACAACTAAGATAACTCACACATGCAGTTGAAGTCTGATCAAAGCAATGGTAGACCTAATACTCACTCTCAATACTTCAGCAATTGCTTTTGGCTATAGTGCCATGAAAATAATGATGCATCACTATTTTGGGGGCCCTGATAACGATTATTGTTATTTTTAGTTGATCATGTTGATAGGATGCAATGAAATGACAAATATTTAAACTTATCCTTTTTTCACATTATGCACTTCTTCAAAAATACTAATTATAATAGGCTATATATATATCACTGGATCAATCAAGCTCCTCACAGCGATAGTACGTTCCCGGAGCTCTCTATACTATCGCTGCCACCAGTCAAAACTCCCCACTGTGAATAGGTGGCCACAACCATGCTTGGAGTTGAACTCGCAACCGAATGACCGTTGTGTTTACAAACAAGTGTCGACTGTCGTGCGCCGAATACACTTATCGCTGCTAAATTACTTTCTTCGTTTGTCAGTTTGAATTTCTGTTTCATTAAAACTATCGTGTTATTGATATAATAAGAATGTAAGGAAGAAGTTGGTTGATTTTCCGTTAGTCTGCAATCTCGAACCAATCTGATTATCAAAACAACAAAGTAAATTTGTCTGGAAAACATGGTCAGTCGTAAACCTTTTCAAATTGAAATATGATGGCATTCCCAAAGACATAAACAAAAGTATAAACGTTACTACATATGGGGTTGGAGGGCAAATTTCAAGATTCTTGAAATGGCCGCGCCCACACTGGTGGCAGCGATGTTACCGAGAGTGTAACGAAGGTGTCACGCGCTGGGAAGGAGCTTGTGGATCAATGTGCATTCAGGAATCATTCTCAGCTCCCATCAATGCCATCTCATCCTATCGGGTACCCATTCACTGTTGGGTAAACAGAGGCACATTTCAAACAAAGTCACTTGCCAAGGATACATCACATTTTACATGTGCTACAGTGTGGGGTAGGACTGAAGCTCTAGAAACTCTCAGGAGCCAAGCTTCTGAAATGCGGCCACACATCGAAGGACACTCCGTGATGTTGCTTAGCTTCACCTGATTTTGTTACCTGTGCGCTGTGCACTGTGCACAGGACCACATGCCACAACACGCGTGGAAACATGCTTGAACCATGTTTCCAGCATCTAAAACAAAAACATTCACCAGAACACAACCTAGCATATCTATGTTTATGACCAACAGCTGGGTCAATTACGAGCTCTTGTGCACGGTAACCTTACACACTTTTACTGCATGCATCTCTATCAACTTGTTTCTCATTAATGTCCGGCACAGTGTGTGGAAGTGCTTCTTGGAATATATACATATATTTCTTTTTACACTTGTTTGCATACCGGGGTAGAATAGGTCTTCAGCAACCCATGATTGCCGTAAAAGGCGACTATGCTTGTCGTAAAAGGCGATTAACGGGATCAGGTGGTCAAGCTCGCTGTCTTGGTTGATGCACGTCATCAATCCCAATTGCGTGGATTGATGCTCATGATGCTCATGATAACTGTAGACGCACGTAATCCATGTCTGATCCTCACACTCTGTTGTGATGGTCATGGTCAGTGCTTCTTAGACTCCAGGTGTGGTGAATGTCATTTGTTGGAAGAGTCCGCATTTTTTTCTATGTTGTCACAGGAGGATGATGGACCGTAAATCCAAGGCTAAGGATTCTGGCAAGATAGCGTCAAAGAAAACTAAAGCAGTGTCTCCAGCTCACTCAGATGAAATCGTGTTATCGGTCACATACGACGCTGCCTCTGACAGTTTTCTCACAGATGATGTTTCTAATCCCGACCCAATGACCGCTCATCAGGGTCTGCTCCATGCCGATGTTTGGTTCGATTTCCGTTCTTGCATCAACATGATCAACTCCGTCCTCAAATGCGACTACTTATTTCTCTAATGCTTTCGCTCAAAAGATCGGACATAATTCTGCTTTTAAGATCCAGCGCCTGGACTCGACATGTTCAGTTCTTTTAGACAGTCGGGTGAGGGATGACAAATCGACTGCTCGCTCCAAGACTACCCTTCGTGACGCTCCTGATCATCCTCAGGATCACAGGAGTAAAGACACGCGGGATCAATGGTCGGCTTCAAAACATAGGGATCAGGAGCGGTGTTCGCAATCGAGTCGACATTCTCGCTCTCCTGCTAGACGATCCTCAGACTGGGACTGTATGCACGACTCCTGCTTACGTTGCTCCTCAGAGCGATGGGGATCTTGGGACTAGCCTTGTGAAGCGAGGTCATGGTTGGCTTAGGGTGACCACTCCTCTGTTCCTTCACCCCATAGAGTTACAGCTATTAGGATTATCCGCCGTCTTTTTACAGGGATCGGTCCCTCGCTACAGATTATCATCAACGTGGGAGTTAAGCTATTAGGATTATCCGCCGTACGATGCCTAGCACGGATCGCCTACAGGGATGTGACGGTTATCCTTCCTATGGGGATAATTACTACCCGTACCCGCCTGGTTTTTTTAATTATTGGCACATCTACTATGGATTACTCTTGTTCTCTGCTTCGCCATCCTCTTACTGACCGATCTCATTGCAGCGACAACTCAAGACCTTCTCCCTCTTGAGGATCGATGTTCTACACCGGACATGGATCGAGGAAGTCACTATTCACGCAGCCATTCTCGATCGGTTCTGATATCTCCGAAACACACTCCTCCCAGTTCAGTTAATCCAGTATTTGCCCCTCTCACTCACTGTCGAGTTCTTCCAGCTCATCGACTCCCTCAACATCTACGTCCGGGCTATTCACATTCCTGGGATCTCCAATGTCATAGCAGACTCCCTGTTCCGACTCGACACACCGTCGCCAACAGGGTGGTCCCTGCACCAGACGCTGTTCCAGTTGCCAACTGTATCGGCCCTCAGAGGTAGATCTACTTGCCACCCACTTCAACGTTCAGCTCTCTTGCTTCGTGTGACCCATCCCCAATCCTCAGGCTTGGGATCATGATGCGTTGGCGATCCTGTGGGAGGGCCTCAATGCCTACACCTTTCTTCTCGTCAGGCCTTCTTCCTTGGGTCTTACAGAAGGTAGATGTCTGTGATATTGGTCACACCCCATTGGCCAACAGGCAACTGGTTCCCCACCTTGCTTTGGCTTGCCGACAGACGATGCCACCTTCTGGTCTGTGACGACCTTTTACTTCAACTTTACTCTTAGAGGCTCCATACGTCCCTTGCAACGCTTCATCTGCAGAAAACCCTTATCGCTAAAGGCAACTTCAAGCGGGTAGCAAAGACTATAACTGCAGTGCACCGTTCTGTATGTTTAAAATTTCCAATATTGCCACTATAACAAATACAGACATATTAATGCAAGGGTAGATTCATACTATGCAACTTGCTATGTATTGTACATGTTGTAAATATTCACATTTCTTCCATACAGGACATTGAGAAAAGAAGTCCCCTCCATGCAGCCTCCTACTGTGGGGAAGCCGAGATCGCAGACATCCTCATCCTCAGTGGTGCCCGAGTCAACACAAAGGACAACAAGTGGCTGACTCCTCTACATCGAGCTTGCTGTTCACGCAGTGAGGTCAGTCACAGACAGAAAACATTCACATCTCAGGTTCTCAATATATGAACCTGTGTGGATTCTGGTCAGAATAGTCCACAGTGTCTCATGCTTGTTAAGGGCCGACTAGGAAGAGAGTTGTGAGGCTCTGTGACCAAACTTATAGTATCAGTGGGTCCTTATGGCATGGATTGTTGCTCATGATTTCAGTCACTTGTTGGCCTGGTGCAGACTGGGTTATTTACAGGATGCCTTGACATAGCTGACATATTGCTGACTGGCGTAATACAATATTCACTCAACATGCTCCAGGATTAAAAACTTACAATTAATACTTGAATAGTTCTTTCTTCGATTCTTGATACCGTACACTTGTGATATGAAATACCCAGAAGGTGTTCAGGCCCTTCCTAGACTTAAGTACACAGAAACGTATGTGATTTGGATATACAGTAAATGTTTCTTAAAGTAAAGGGATTAAGAACAACCTGAAGTTTATTTGTTCCAAGTAAAGGGTGTATGATCTTCTATGCATTTGGACACCACTGGCAGTATATTTCAGCTAAAAGTTATTTCACTATCTTGATGTAAAACAGAAAAGTGTTTACTGTGGTGTTAAGAATGTTGATGTATTGTCAGGAAACTGTGGAGACGCTGCTGAAGCACCAGGCGGATGTGAATGCCCGAGACAAGAACTGGCAGACCCCGCTGCATGTGGCTGGTGCCAACAATGCGGTGAAGTGTGCCGAGTATATCATCCCACTCCTCACCAACGTCAATGTGTCGGACCGGGCTGGACGCACTAGTCTCCATCATGCAGCATTCAATGGCCATAAGGAGGTACTGTGCCACTGTCCTGATCAGCGTACTTCATCTGCAGACATGTCAACTTCACAGTTAGTCCGCTAATAGCACTAATACTCAAGTAAAATATACCTGTCCTGCCATAGAAATTGGCATTAGTCCCAAAGTCAATGCAAAACTGCCCGATACTTAAGGTATCGTTTTACTATGTGTATTTATCATAGGGACTAGTGGACTGCCTTACTCAATCTCACGTGAAATCGTTTTGCAGTTTTGTTTTTTGTCTTGAACAAAATTGTATCCTTTAAGCTGAAATGAAGGATAAGGTAAAAAGATATGGCAAGTGGAGATGACTGAAGTTAATCACTATGCTGGGTTCGAGGAACCAAATGTTTCCAAGTTGCCAAATAGTGTAGTGCTACAGAAACATCACTGGAAACATCCTGTAGAAACTTAACATTCTGTTGCATGTTCAAGCATCGTGTGGGGGCCATCAGTGGCCCAGTTGTGTATGGCGCCACAATTGGTTGTCCTTGGTGGTGCACCTTGAGTGTGTCAAGATCCAGTGAATGTGGGGTCGCCCTCATCATTGTCTGGCCTTCTTCCCACTTGAGGATGACATGTTATGTCATATTTCTGAAATACTATTCCAAGCACTGTTCAACCCAACTCACTCATTCATTCAGACCTGTATCATTGATTTCTTAGTCAAACGTTCAAGGATTATTGGTCCTTAAGATATGCAGTGCTTAAAATGAAACAAATTGTCTGGCTTGCATCAGGACCGACATACATAAGAAGCTCAAGGTCCTGACTAAACTCTTCAGGCCCTCATTTTTTACAAATGAATGGACACAAAAATTTACTGCAGGCCCATACAAATTTGAAACTACGGGCCCAACACAAGATCTATCTGCCACAGGCCTAAGGGCAGATGCTTATATCGGACAGGGAAGATATGTTGTGATTTTGGGCCTAATTGATTTCAAGTAGGTGATGTGACATTTGTTTTGTGTTTATACAGATGGTGCAGCTCCTGCTGGAGAAAGGGGCCACCATTAACGCATTTGACAAGAAGGACCGTCGGGCGGTCCATTGGGCAGCTTACATGGGGCACGTTGAGGTTGTCCGACTGCTGGTGGATCATGGGGCAGAGCTCAACTGTCGGGATAAGAAGGTAACACTGGTCCTCTGAAGTCTTCATTACTTTTGTCTTGTTTCATGTTTAAAACTTTGAACGTGCCGATGAAGTTTTACAGTGTAAAGTATCCATCTCACAGAAGTGGAAGGAGTGAAACAGCATGTGACTGGTGCTTGTACATTTTCATTATCCCTGGTTGAATAAGCATACTGATTTAGAAGCATTGAACAAGATGATTGTTTGGGATATGATTGGGATATGTAAGACATCATTTTAAAAAAAAAAAATTCCAAATGGTTTCCGAGGAAGTAAGGTAGCTGTAATATGGCCCCTGTCTTTGGACAGAACTGTTGATACAAGGGACTGCCACCAAATTACAGTGCTGTGTTCCTGACCTTGCAGCCATTCTCCCTGTCCTCACTTGTTGTTCTAGTAGTGAAAACTGTCATTAGTTTTGTGATGTTGGCACCTGTGCATGTTGTGGATGTTGCTGATGTTGCTGATCATTGTTTGCCCTCCCCAGATGTACACGCCGCTGCATGCTGCCTCGGCCAGTGGGCAGGTCAGCGTGGTCAACCTGCTGCTGGACCTGGGAGTTGAAGTTGATGCTGTCAATGGCGTCGGGAATACTTCACTACACGTGGCTTGTCTCAATGGCCAGGATATTGTCGTCAACAAACTCCTGGACAATGGGGCAACTGTCAATGCAGTCAACAACAAGGGAATGGTCAGTTGGGTTGTCTTGCTGATAATTAATTATCTTTTGGGAAACAAGTTTTTTATTGCAAGATTGTGTTTTCACTTATGACGGAGTGAAATGTGTGCTTGAGCTCAAGATTAATTTGGAAAAGACATTTTGAAGAAAGTTTTAAACAAGGTAGTAATTGAGTTGAGGTGAGGTGAAATGATCTTGTGTCAAATGTCTTTTGACATGTTTGTTTCTGTACAAAAAGGTTTTTATTCATGACAAATGGTTACATGTGACTTACAGTTTGACAATTTGAACGTGAAAAAATGTGAAATCGTATGTGCCCAAATCTTTTAGTCTACTTATCCCAACTTGTCTTTCTGCATTTTTTCCAGTCCATTATACTCCTTACATATGCTTTTTCTAGTTGAGCTCACTCATATAGGGTGGAGTCTCCATGTGGTTTACACATTTGCTCATCACACTGAAAGCCGAAGTTCGATTCCCCACAAGGGTACAATGTGTCTTGCCCATTTTTGGCATCCCCCACCATGATATTGCTGGACTGATATTGCTAAAATCTGTGTACAACCAGTTTCATGAATAATTTCATGGTTAGGATAGGTGGCATTTTACCAGACATGCAAGATGGGGGTTTGGACTTGATGTTAAAAGTCAAAGAATGATAACGTGATTTCATGTGGGACTCAGAAACATCCTTTTTGTGTATAGAGACATGGTGGTTCTTTGTTTTTGCATCATAGACAGGAAGTGATCAGTGTTGTGTACTACCTGGGTTATTGCTGACATGTTCTCATTACAGACCCCCCTCCACTATGCTGCGGTCTCAACACATGGAGGAATATGTTTGGAGATCCTCATTTCAGGTGGAGGCAACGCCAAAACACAGGTAACTTGGGCATACAGTTCCACATGATTCAACATGCAAATGGAAATGATAATTTTACTTAACAAATGTGGATTATGATAACTGAATTTTGTTCATTGAAATCTGTGGTTATGGAATGAATGCTTAAAGTGACTTTAATAATAAGTCACAGAGATCCTTGTATTCTATAATGATAGGCTGCCTCAAATGTCACTTCGTAGCTGAGATTATGTGCTTGGAATATAAGACTTCATCATTTCCACAAACCAGGAGCGAAAAGTGAAAGAGAATGACAAAAAGAAAGGGGAAGACGAAATAAATGCCAGTAGGTGACTAAGCATGACTCAGTGTGAAGATAGATAGATAGATAAGACCAGTGGTGCTGGCTGCTGGCTGGCAGTGGAAGCAAACAACCAACTGCCTGGAATGTGTGCATGTGGAGTAACAGACAGGAAGTTCAAACATGCATGGTGTGACTTTAGTCAGATTGAGACGTTAAGAAAATTTTGTGTGTGTACAATTTTGAATGTATTTTTTGTAGCTTTTTATGACAGACTATTACTAACCTTTAACTCTGTTTCCAAAGTAAATAATTGTTGTGTGCCCCTTTATATGCATGTTTGTTAAATAACAAGATACAATTACGTAATAATAATGTATTATGTATTATCTCCAATGATCATATTTTGATTCTGTTCTTATCACTTATAATTAACATGATTAATAACTCTGTTGTTGCTATATTCAAGTTGTGAGTTCAGGAATAGGATATCAGATTGAACATGTTTGGCTTGAGAGGTGATAGATGAGCAGTTCAGCATGTTTAATGAGAGATAGGTGTTGATGTAGTTGGGAGATTTGCGAGTGCTTCTGGTTGACCTTATTTAGATTGAAGACTAATTATCATGGTGATGTTACCAATTTATGAGAGAGGGTTGATGTTCAAGAGATGTTGACATTTTCTGTGTTTAATGCCGTACTCAGCTATATTCAAGCTATATGATGGCCGTCTGTAAATCATTGAGTCGGGACAACACAATCTTGTGATTCACATCATGAGCATCGATCCAGACGGTTGCACTCAGACATGCATCAACCAGTGTGAGACACAGGGCAGTTCAAGCTGTTGCAAGTGTTTTGCTTGTCCAGTTATGTGACAAGTTAACAATCAAGTCTGGACAAAACAAACCAGTGATTAATACCATCTGCCTCGGTACGATGACGCACAATCAGCCACGTCACCAATCCTGACAACCTGATCCATTGTGTTGCCTCTTCTGGCAAGCGTAAGTGTTGGTCACTAATTGTAACCACACATCTGCTTGGAGGCCTTCTTTGGAAGAATATTGGATCAGTGCAACATGTGAATATCTGCGTTATTGGGCTGCTCAGGTTTCATAAGATTTTCAGTAAAATTGTATGAGTGTTTTCTGTGTTGAAGTGTGACTGTTGTGAATGAGTAGGAATGTAGAGTTAGGAATGTGTGATACAATAAGGGTGTCTGGTAGGGTGGGGAGGACAGTGTTTGGGAGTTAGGAATGTGTGATACAATAATGGTGTCTGGTAGGCTGGGGAGGACAGTGTTTGGGAGTAGGGAGTGTGTGATACAATAATGGTGTCTGGTAGGGTGGGGAGGACTGTGTTTGGGAGTAGGGAATGTGTGATACAATAAGGGTGTCTGGTAGGCTTGGGAGGACAGTGTTTGGGAGTAGGGAATGTGTGATACAATAATGGTGTCTGGTAGGCTGGGGAGGACAGTGTTTGGGAGTAGGGAATGTGTGATACAATAATGGCGTCTGGTAGGCTTGGGAGGACAGTGTTTGGGAGTAGGGAATGTGTGATACAATAATGGTGTCTGGTAGGCTGGGGAGGAAAGTGTTTGGGAGTAGGGAATGTGTGATACAATAATGGTGTCTGGTAGGGTGGGGAGGAAAGTGTTTGGGAGTAGGGAATGTGTGATACAATAAGGGTGTCTGGTAGGGTGGGGGAGGACAGTGTTTGGGAGTAGGGAATGTGTGATACAATAATGGTGTCTGGTAGGCTGGGGAGGAAAGTGTTTGGGAGTAGGGAATGTGTGATACAATAATGGTGTCTGGTAGGGTGGGGAGGACAGTGTTTGGGAGTAGGGAGTGTGTGATACAATAATGGTGTCTGGTAGGCTGGGGAGGACAGTGTTTATCTTAGGTGAGGACAGTGTCATGTGTTGTGTGGGGTACTTCCTGTCAATAAGGACAGTGGTAGATGTCCATGATCAGGGCTGGTGTTGAACCTGACTGGGCCCCCCAGTGGGTCTGTGTTTTGGGTTTGGTGATATGTATGGTTCTGTTTTCAGAGTGAGGACGGTAGGACAGCCCTGCATATGACTGCTCTGCATGGTAGATTTACAAGAGCTCAGACTCTCCTTGAGCATGGTGAGACATCATGTAGCCACTAATGCCCAGTTATTCTGCTGCCATTAGAGTTCTGCCGTGTCAGTTCTTGAACGTCAAGCCAATCCTAACACCCAATACCTTTCTTGTGAGATAACTGTTACGAGGTGAGAGTATGTGTATACTGAAACCGGTCTCAACCCCAGGACAGCATCTATCCTGTTTGCACTCTGGGATGGAGTTTCATAAAACAAAGTCACAAAAAACACCAGCTTAACGGTTTGACTGACATAGATATTGTTCTTTCAAATTGTTGTATGAAATGGATTGGCGAATCAAGGATTGAGCTTCTAACCAAGTGGATATGTGAAGAAACTGCTTGCTTATTCTGCAGCATTGCTGGTAGACTGCAGCAGTGTGTTGCCTTTGTGTACCCTGCTTACAGTGCTGTGGTTATGTAACTAGCGGGATCGTCTAGGTGTGGTCGTTGGGACATCATGTGAACAGTTTGAAAATATTGTACCCTGTTTGTCCTGATTGGGGTTTTATCTGTATTGAGAAGCCTGTGAAGCTATTGCTAGTAGCTGTCCTGTTGAGCCATTATTTTTATATATATATGCATGAGTTAATTAGGAATAGTTGCATGGAAACTTTTGCATGAATATTGATCTTCAGCTAGTGACCATATTTTTGAATTCTATAGACGTATTTCTTATACTTTTATGGCTCACGTCAAATAATCAGAACAAGTGAATTCTTTAGATTTCCATATTTGTAAATAGTTTTTAGAAGGCTGTTTAACTGTTGATTGGTGTTCACCAAGAGTGTGTGTTGTTTAGAGTTCATGCTCTTTAGACTGGTACCGTTACCACCAGTCTGGTTGTCCAGGGATACTTCTCAGGCAGTGTTAACCTCAGCAAGCTGCCAGGATCTGTTCCACTATCTCAGCTTAACAGTCACAAGTTTCACATCTAAACACTGGCTGGCATGTGTTCAAGTTTGGGGCATATACTTCTGTTCAATTATTTATAATGGCAGGGCTATAAATATACTCATTTTCAAACGAGCAATATTTGGCTTCCAGTTATTTGATAGTGGTTTTTTTCCAAAACACCAAACCTTTCAAAGAAAGTTTCATATACTAAACTATGTTCTTTGATAATTTTATGTAGTGCTGGTCCAAGTGTTAAAAGTTTTATTGCCTGGTTTATGAGGTGCCACTGGCATTATTTTGTTACCATGTATAGATATCAGATGTCTCTATTGTGTATATATATATTTCCTGTAGGTGCTAAATCTTTATTGTGTATATTTCCTGTAGATGCTAAATCTTTATCGTGTATATTTCCTGTAGGTGGTAAATCTTGACCATGTATGTTTCCTGTAGGTGCTAAATCATGACCATGTATATTTCCTGTAGGTGCTAAATCGTCATCATGTATATTTCCTGTAGATGCTAAATCGTCATCATGTATATTTCCTGTAGGTGCTAAATCTTTATCGTGTATATGTCC
Organism: Haliotis cracherodii; assembly: GCF_022045235.1. Taxonomy (NCBI): domain Eukaryota; kingdom Metazoa; phylum Mollusca; class Gastropoda; order Lepetellida; family Haliotidae; genus Haliotis; species Haliotis cracherodii. The sequence goes on along the minus strand of NW_027266276.1, from coordinate 15,490,489 downwards.
TGTAAGTTCTAAATCGTCATCATGTATATTTCCTGTAGGTGCTAAATCTTAATCGTGTATATTTCCTGTAGGTCCTAAATCTTTATCGTGCATATGTCCTGTAGGTGCTAAATCTTTATTGTGTATACTTCCTGTAGGTGCTAAATCTTTATTGTGTATATTTCCTGTAGATGCTAAATCTTGACCATGTATATTTCCTGTAGATGCTAAATCTTTATTGTGTATATTTCCTGTAGATGCTAAATCTTGACCATGTATATTTCCTGTAGGTGCTAAATGTTTATCGTGTATATTTCCTGTAGGTGCTAAATCTTTATTGTGTATATTTCCTGTAGGTGCTAAATCTTTATCGTGTATATGTCCTGTAGGTGCTAAATCTTTATCGTGTATATTTCCTGTAGATGCTGAGATCAATGCTTGTGACAAGAGTGGAAACACAGCTCTTCACGTGGCAGCTCGACACGGCCATGAACTGCTCATTAACACCCTCCTAGAGAACGGGGCTGATGTCATGAAGTGAGTAGAAAACAGTGTTGGTGTTTCCTGGGGGTACCATATATGTTCCTTCCTGACTTGAGCTTGGTGAGAGTGGGTACAGTGTGGAAGACTTATTTTCAGGAATCATCACAACTGATGGCGTTTGTTGATGCTTCTACCATTATTTATGCACACATTATTTGGCTGTAAGTGTTCTCCAGTTTTTTATGTGTTATATTGAGGCCATAACAATGTCTAAGTTTGAATTTGGGTTGTACAGAGGGAGCACCTAGTGATCATGTCATGTAGTTTATGTTATTGTTAGGATTTATGGTACTTAGCTTGGATCAGTAGCTTGAAAAAGTTTCTTTCTTGAGCACAGCCTTTAGCCTCAGCTCCAGAACATCAGGGCCGTTTTGTGGATGTGTGTGTTTCTGTTTCCAGGCGTGGCTGTAGTGGAATGCTCCCAATCCATGTAGCAGCACTGAACGGCTACGTAGACTGTGTACGGAAACTACGCTCTGCGATGCCATCCATTGACCTCAACATTCCAGACGATGGTGGGCGCTCATGTCTTCATGGAGCTGCCTGCAGTGGGTCAGTCAGAGATTCATAATCTGTTCTGTTATATTTGGTGTTAAGTGTGTTGACTTACAGGAAGGATAAATCCTTTCATATCGGACCTATGTAGTTCACAAGTTTGCAATGGTAGTGTTGATGATGATGTTGGTATTAACGGTGTTGACAATGTTGGCAATAACAATGTTGATGTTGTCAAAAACTGTTGGTGTTGGCAATGATGGAAGTGATGATGTTGACAATGACGGTGTTGATGTCGGCAATAACAATGTTGATGATGTTGGCAACGACCGTCTTGATGTTGGCAAAAACTGTTGTTGTTGGCAATGGCAGAAGTGGTGATGTTGACAATGACGGTGTTGATGATGTTGACAATGACGGTGTTGATGATGTTGACAATGACGGTGTTGATGATGATGTTGGCAATAACAGTGTTGATGATGTAGATAATGACAGTGTTGATGATGTTGACAATGACGGTGTTGATGATAATGTTGACAATGACGGTGTTGATGATGTTAACATTGACAGTGCTGATGATGTTGACAACAAGGGTGTTGATGATGATGTTTCAGGAAGGTGGAGTGTGTGGAGTACCTCCTCCAGGAAGGCTGTGATTTAACTCGCCAGGATGCTGAGGGCAGGTAAGGACAGATACTGTTTGTCAAAGTTGCTTTTCAGATTCAGGTCAGATAAGGTCCCCAGGACTCCAGCTTGTATACATGGTGTAAGACATGACTGAAGTAGAGACTGGATGCTTGCAACTTGTGACCAAGCTGATTGTGTGTCACTGTATCACAAGAGGGTTATTTGTTTTCTGTGGTTTTCACCACCTGATAGCCTGACCCAAACAGGTGTATTATCTGCAGCTGGGATACACCTGGAATATTACCGACATCAGTGTAAGCCATCACTCCCTACTTTCACTAGTTACTGAGGGTGGGATTGTTTAAGCAGGTATCTGGTGTTTTTGGAAGACAAGTGTTAAGGTGTTCTAAATTCTTCTACTTGTTGAGAATTTATGTCAGATGGTCATGATTTCCAAGTCAATTGACCTTGAAGATTACTGAAAATATGTGATAATGCCACCTGAATCATGTTCCAGGACGCCCCTGCACTATGCAGCAGCCAATGTGCACCAGCAGTGTGTGCTCATCCTGCTCACAGCAGGTGCTTGTGTCAACATTGTGGACAGGCAAGGGTGTACTCCTCTACACTATGCTGCTGCTAGCGATGTGGATGCAAAGTAAGTTGATGTAGCTGGATGTGTTGTCATTGTAGAGGTTCAGTTGTAATATACCTAAGTTTATATGGTTCTGATATAACTGGTAGGGATGTCACGATATGGGTGTCACTCGATACAATACATATCTTGATGCAGAAGCCACGATACGATGCATACCTCGATATGATACATACCTCGATACAGAAGCCACAATACCACATGTATCTGGATACAGCATGCACAACATTTTGTGAGGAAAACCCCGTCATTAGACTGAGTCCACAGACTCACTAATAAAGGTAAAAATGGACAACTGACTAATACCCATCAACATGACACTAGTCAAGTCAACTATTCTGTATGAGAAAATGATAATAAAACAAAGTTACGAACTGTATTATGGCTTCGCATCAGAAAGACAAGGTGAAAGTTAAGAGGAATTTAAAAAATAGTTTGTACTTGCTTATTGATATTAATATTGCTAGATCAGCATGGAAGTTGATATGGGGTTAGATGTGAATCGATGCCCTATTACGTGTATTGGGTACCGTATGGTGCAAAGTTGGCCAACGGTGCACCGGTGAATCGCAATATCACTAGTAACTGGCATATTACAGTGGCATGAAACATTCACTCATCAATTGTGGATCAGTATTGACATGTTTACTTACATCTGCATTTGGTGCTTGGTGTATGTTCAGGATGTCTAGAGTGTTGGTATGTTTGTCTACAGGGTGGTAGAGCACCTGCTGAGGAACGATGGGCGGCCAGGACTGAAGGATGATGAAGGCAACAATGCTGTCCACTACGCCGCTCTCAAGGGACACAAGTTGGCCTTAGAAATGGCAAGTACCTTAGGAGTTGACTCAAAATAAGTGTCCAATGTTTGTTGTAAGATGTCCTGAAATACAGATGGTGTTACCACAATATGGGAGGGATAGTAACTTGCATTACTAACAACTTTCACCAGTGTCCGGATCATCATCATTCCTTGGTGACGAACATGAAACCTCCACTTGGGAATTCAGGGCGGGCCGATCCCTGATTTACAAGCAGCTGGGACATAGCTTAGAAAGCAGTTTGCTTGTTCCAGCAATACAACAGTCCTGTGTACTGTGTTCTGTAAGTTGTGAGATTTATCATCTGTGTTGTCCCCAGCTTCTGGATGCCGCAGCGACAGACTTGTTACGGAGCGGGGCAGCATACTCTCCCGGACATTTGTCGGTGAGTTGCTTTACCTGGTGTCATTATGTGTTGGTAGTGTGGAGGGCTCCTTGTCATTACCTGATTCAAACACTAGAGCAGAAAACCACAAGGAACCCTAAAATAACACTGAATATGGCTATTCTGCTGCATTTCTCAGGAGGTTAAATGGAGAAATAGACTCAAAAAGAATAATGGCACAATACGAAATAATGTGGGCTCGTTTCCAACTATGTTTAGAATTTATGACATTATTACCCCAGTGAAAAGATGAGTGTGCAATTAAATTACATTCTCAGCTCACTGAGGAGAACCGGGTGGCAAAACTAAGTTTATGTTGATAATGCTACATATCTATGTTGTTTGTGCCAGGTTTTGTCTCAGTAGTGGCTTGGAATCAATAATTAATGGAAATGAGACGTTCTGAACGGTGTAAGATTTCATTCTCTAAGGCTTGGTAGGCATGTGATACAGTGCATTCAACACTGAGGTACAAGTGTATTTGTATACTGATGTTTGTTTTCAGTCGTACAGTGGTCATAATGAGGCTCTCCACGTGTTGCTAGGTTACATGATGAATCTTGATGTCAAGGACCAGGATGGTGAGTATATTTGACGGACACAGATTATTTAGAAGTAGAGATAGTCACTGCACTGAGAGTATGTGTTTCACATAGCTACAACTTCCTGCTTACTGAACTGGGAATGTTTTCTGTGATGACATCACTCTTTCACATTTATATCTGTTTGTGATGTGGTTTTGGAATATTGTTGTATATTTTTAAGGCCGGACCATGCTGGACTTGGCTTGTTTCCGTGGTAACACAGACTGTGTTGAGACGTTGTTGATACAAGGAGCCAAGATTCTTGTACATGACAACATCACACGGCGCACACCTCTACATGCTGCAGGTGAGTGTGGAGAGGGGCTATGCAAGACTGAAGAGAAAATAATCTGGTTGTAAATGATTTAAGTGCTTTCATATGTCTTGGATATAAATGCTGCGCATTCTTGGAAGATGAAGGGGAGGCAACTCAAGTGATGGGACAGTTTACTTTACCTAGTGTAAAATTGTAGCTTCACAAAGAAGCAGAGTAAATGAATCAGTTGTTGGTTATATGATCAGATGGTAAATCGGTCAAATATCTGTAAATGTTGGATTCTGACCCCTGCTTTGATAATCGTCAAAATTGCTGCCTGGAAGCCCCCTGGGAATGCTGCAGGCCATTGCTGCACTTTGGTTCTCCATGTTGAGCTCCGGCTGTAAAGGAGACTTGAATTACCAGACCGATGTTTCGTCTTCTCTGTTTCAGCAACAAGTGGTCATACCAAGAGCCTTCACCTTCTGCTGGAGACGGCAGAAGACAGCAACATCGTCGACTGTACAGATATGTATGACCGGTCAGTAGATTCATTGCACCATGAATAAGGTTGACTCAACAGCCATGGTTCTCAGGACTAAAAAACTACCACTTATTCCTGACTAGAAACTGAATATTCTGACAACTGATAACACACTGTTCTGGTAGTTTTTTACCTGTAGTCCTGTTAGCATATAACAGGATTTGTCGTGTGTTGCTTAGGCAACAAGTCTGGCCTTTGTAATGTCATGTTGCATACACATCCTTGTTTTTGTGTAGGACGCCGCTAATGATGGCGGTTGCAAATGGTCACCTTGATGCCTCCATCTACCTCATTAGGAACGGTGCCATCGTCAATGCTCGAGATCTAGATGGGAGAACAGCACTACACAGAGGGGTCAGTGTGCACATATTTAAATCTACTTGAAATAAATTGCACAGACGTTCTGTGTAGTGAGAATGTGTCTGTGCAGAATGATTACATCTTTTAGGGATTGAGGCCTAGTTGGTTGCAAACACTTCATGCATTATTATTTAAAAAATATAATCCTTGTGATAGTTATTTATCATACAGTATAAGATAGCTATGCTTATCACAAAGAGAAATGAAGAAACATGGTTTATGTTATGATAAAACATTATTCTATTATGACATAATTTCTTTAGATTTGAACAATTGCTCGCAACTTGATGACGTTAATTTTTAGAGAGGAGTGTCTCGTGAATGTTCCCCATGGTATTTCCTAAATATTCTCACAATTTTCATGTTGATTATGGTTACCCTTTCTCAAAAAACCGATTGCCATATCTCGCCTACATTTGGATGCTATCATTGGCCATTGTGTTTATCTGCGTTGCCCAGCTACTACATTTAAGGGGAACAACTCACCACCCTCTAAAAAATAAATTTGTAAATTAACAACATCAAGTAAAAAGCGTATGTTCAAATCACTTGAAATTACGTCATGATAGAACAATGCTTTATTGTGAAAAGAACATGCCTTCTTTGTTCTGTGCGATTCTTCACATAGCGATCTTGTATATGAGGATCAGGTACTAGTTCCTCCAGGCTGTTGAAAGGTATGTGACTCTAAGGTTACAATGTCTGCTCAGCATAGATGGTACTTGTAGGGAGGATCTTGCACTATTCAACTGGAAGGGGAATGTAGGTATAAGTCTATTCGTGTGTGTGCGCTCCATGACTCTGTTGTTCCATCATGCTGCAGGCTGCCAATGGTCACGAGGAGTGTGTGGATGCACTGCTTCACCACGGGGCAGACATGTCTCTGAGGGACAACCTGGGACGGACGGCTGTACACATGGCAGCCATATGTGGCCATGTTGGCTTGCTTGGGTCCCTCCTTCTTGTAAGTGCTACACTGGTGCATGTTGCCATTAGCAGCTAGGGAATACCACCTTTTGTACCCACGTTAACAAGGACGATGTTAATTACTTCTGTTAGATTGTTGTTGAAGTTTTAGCTAATTATTTCTTATACTTAAAAATAATACTTAATAAAATGTTATTAATCAACAAGAGTAAATTCTTATTACTAGACTTATTAAATGGAATAAAAGGATCAACAAAAGTACATTTTTTCTTCATTATCATTTATGCCAATCGGGATAATTTGCTGGATTTGAACATATTTCATCCTGCATGTTTAATTTAGGATGTTCAACTTTCTGTTACAGATGGGTCCTGTAGAAAAGTTAGAAGATACAAAAGGCTACACCCCTTTACATTTTAGTTGTTTTAATGGTGAGACTTTGTCAAGTTTTGGGTCTAGTGTTATTTGGGGGATGAACAAAGTGACTTAAGTTTGTTCAACTTTTGAAATCAACGATAGAGTCTAAACTGTAAGCACCATGTGTCTAGTAGAGAATCAGCAGGATCATGAGATTTTTTTAATTCTTTCATAACAGCCTCTGTGACAATGCTTGTCATAAGAGGCGACTAACAGGATCGGGTGGTCAGGCTCGCTGACTTGGATGATGCATGTCATTGTATCCCAATTGCGTGGATCGATGCACATGACATCAATCACTGGTTGTCTGGTGCAGACTCAATTATTTACAGACCGCCGTCATATAGCTGAATTGTTGCTGATTGTGGCGTTAAACGACAAGCAAACAAACAAACATTACGGCCCAAACTAAGTAATTTTCATTCATAAGAAGTTGAGCAATTCAGTGAATGTTGGCTGAAGGCAGTGGTCGTAACATTTGAGCTGTAGTCATAGCAGCCTACTGATACTGTGAGCCAGGGAAACCAGTTATTGATAGCTTCGCTGACTGTGTGTTTGATGTTTGTGTTGACGCTGATACAATGGCGGCCTTGTGTTTCAGGTCATGATGGCTGTATAGAGTTGTTTTTTGAGCATGACCAGTACAAATATTTTACGGGAAACAGTTTCACTCCTCTCCATTGTGCTGTGTAAGTATTGCCTGCCTGTCTAATGGTCATGAGTAAGAGATGAAGAATAAGATTTAGATTTGAATAAGTAAATGACCATCTTTCCAACCTAAAAACACCAAGATTTGTTCAAACTCCAGATTTGTTCATGTCTATGTCCAGTGCTATCCCCCGCCATATAATTAGGGGGGATATGGTCTTCATTTGGTCTTTCTGTCTGTATTTTGTTTCCAAGCACTTTAAAACCGTGAAAGATTTTTCATCCAAACTTGGTACATGTTTAACCAGGGGCTGAAGTGGTGCCTTTTGCTATTGTGGGGGCTGGGGGGATTTGTCATCTTCTGCTGACTCTTGTGAAGATCCGGGTTAGAATAGGTCTTCAGCAACCAATGCATGCCGTAAATGACGACTATGCTTGTCGTAAGAGGCGATTAACGGGATCAGGTTGTCAGGCTCACTGACTTGGTTAATGCATGTCATCAGATGCCAATTGCGTGGATCGACACTCATGATGTCAATCACTGGATTGTCTGGTTCAGACTCGATTGTTTGCAGACCCCCGTCATATAGCTGGAATATTGCTGAGTGTGGAGTTCAACGACAAACAAATAAATAAATGTTATTTAGTGCAGAAGTAACTCCTCATCCACTTGTATGATACAAGACATCAAAACAAGCAAGAATAAGACACCTCTTTCAAATGTTTCTTGTGGATACATTATAAGTTTTCACTAAAATACACACGTAGATATTGGATCTTAAGGTGTTGTTTTAGGGTGTATTTTGAAAGAAGGTCTGGGTTTTTTTCAGGATAAATGGGAATGATGCTTGTACTGAATTGTTAATAGAGACGTTGGGCACTGAGGTGATCAACATCCAGGACTCCAAGGGCAGGTGAGGTGGACACAGGGCAAGCTGGGAATATTCATGTGTCAATGATGATAAGTATGGCTGAAATGTCAGATGTTCTTGAACATTCTGTGTTCTTGGGAATTGTCTGCTTCGATAACAGCACTTGAAAGTATCTTTGGAATCTGTCCAATAATTTCTGATAACTCATGAACAAATTTTGATACTTGGGTAGTTGACTTTGGAGAAGTCAACTTTCAACAAGATACTTCAGCAGCTGTGATGATAATGATTAGAATATTGGGACTACAGTGAATATGTCAGTGAAGATGGTGATAGTTTTTGTGATAAATGATTATAATTTGACTTGCAGGACCCCGCTGCACGCGGCAGCTTACTCAGAACAGGGAGAGTCCATTCAGATACTTCTCAGTCATAAGGCAGACGTCAACATGGCGGACTATGCAGGCAAGACGGCCATCATGTACGCTGCTATCAATGGAAATGCCAGCTCAGTAGGTGAGTATACGTAGAAGTCTCTGGGGAAGTTGGGTTGGAAAACTTCCCTCGTGCCTCATGTTTGTCATGGCTGATGGTGTGTGAATGTCCCACATTTGGTGTGGATTGTTGCTCATGGTTTCAGCTATAGTCTCCCTGAGGCAAGCGTGTCCACTAGCCTATATCAAAGCCTAGTTTCGTTCCATGCCTCATCAAGGCCACTTTTCTTGGATCAACCCTGGCGCCATCTCGCGTCTTGCAATGAAAACGGGATATCTAATCAGATCTCTGTTCTTCTTTCGTATAGCTTCACAAAGATGGCGAATACCATAGCCGACGACCTAGTCGATCAGTTAACGAAAACATTAAAGGGTTAAAGGATGAAAAAGACATATTTGAGTCAACAGACAGGCAGTGGTAAACCACTTTCATACGAAGGTGTACCAGCCATGGATGTTGATTTTGTGAAACGTTCTCTGATTGGACAATCGATATGTGTGATAGTCCAATCATATTTAGCACAGGAAAGTGGGCTTGATATGGAAAGGGTGGAAACAAGACTTTGATAAAAAGGCTAGTGGACGCTCTTGCCTCGGGAAGATGATGTTTATCTTGACTCAGATTTATTTACGTTCCATTGTTATGTAACTAGAATATTGCTGACCATTAAACATGCTCCCTTACTCTCTCTCACTACATGCTGTGCAGTGTCAGGTTTAGCTTCTTGTAGGTTAGTATGCCAGAATTACTCTGATAAAGATCCCAAGCATGGGGTTCTATGTTGACTTAACCCACCTCACTCACTCACTCACTCACCACAGTTATTCAGTATGACTCCTGTTACAGAGCTGTTGCTGGAGAGTGGTGCTGAACTTACTGCCTCTGACATCGAGAGAAACTCACCGCTGCATCATGCCTGCTTCAATGTAGGTGGTCGTATTGTTCTGTACTCATTACTCAATGACAACAGCAAGGGGATGTATTTCTCCTTATTTCCCTTGGAAGTGCTTCATTAAAAATGTTTGTTGTTTCCCCAAAGAAATGAGCCCTCTGCTGTTTGTGGGGGAGAAGCCCTGATTATGACCCTTGGTATGTCATCGCCCACTCTTGGGTAGACCCCTGGCGTGGTAACCTCTCAACCTGCGTCACAGCGTCTTCCTGCCACGTTCAGCTGATCTGCCTGAGATACTGTTTGTGGGGGGAGAAGCCCTGATTATGACCCTTGGTATGTCATCGCCCACTCTTGGGTAGACCCCTGGTGTGGTTACCTCGACCTGCATCACAGTGTCTTCTTGCCATGTTCAGCTGATCTGCCTGAGATACTGTGGGAAGCAGCGTTGAACTCCATGTCAATATTGCTGTACAATTCCTGAGGATTTTGCACAAAGACACGGTGTCATCTAGCTACAGCATTATGTGACATGCCATTGTGTGTTTCAGGCAAAAGAGGATGTCGCTCTGTTGTTGTTGGATAAGATAGAAGACTCCACAACTGTAAATATGGCAAACTCTGAACTCAAAACGTAAGTTTCTTCATAATTAGAATAATATGCCAGAAGTTCAGTGTGAAATATAAGGAGATTCTGAAAGAAATACAAGTAATATGTTAGAATGTTTTGTAAGAGTAGAACAGGATTTATGCATGCCTGCTTTGATTGCATGGTGAAATGTTGAAAAGTATAGGCAAGGACGACTTGAGTCCTGATTGGGAAGAGCCCCACATTGCTTTGTAACTGCCCCTCGGGGAAGGCCCAGAAGAAGTCACCAGCACTCAATTCTTGTTGTAAAATAAGGGTAGAACCATCACTATCTATGTCTGTGTGAGCAGTTAGAAGCTGCTGGCATTTGGCTTGCTGGCAGGCATTTCAAACACTGTGTAGGAGTTATGTTAGTTGTAATATGATGGTTGCTTTGTGGCCCTGGTTTATGTCAGTGTGGGACCTGGCTGATCATGTGATATCTAGATAGTTGTTTGTGCAGTCAAGTAAAACATTCTCACATCTCACAAGATTCACTGGGCTTGCCAAGTGGTTAAAGTACTGTTGAAAATGCTAGAAACTACTTTTAGCCTACTACTGATCAACGTATTTCAGTCAAAAGGAGTTCTATCCACAATTTACAGTTGAAAAATTTGAATGAAAACAGCAAGTTGATTTATTCTTAGTCCAATTAAGGAAATTTGAAACGGACTATAGAAATATGTGTATGCGACTCCATTATAATCATAACTCCTCGTCACCCAGTACACTGTGATATGCTTCCTACTTGCTGTTGTCTCTGCAGGCCCCTGCACCTGGCCGCCAAGCAAGGGTTGGTTCCAGTGGTGCAGGATCTCATATCAAAGGGTGCCAGTCTCCTGGCCTTGGATGAGAGTGGTGAGTAGCAGCCATCATTTAGGATAGGTATCAACACTTGCCTTGACGTGCCATACTGACCGACATCTCCATGCTTTGAAGGGACAGAACCAGTTGCCCTTTATATCAGTTCAGAAGTCGACTGACATGGGTGTAGGTGTTAGGATACTGGTAGTGCAAGCCCACAAACTCACTCATGTATTAAAGTCAAATTTTGTTTATTCACTCAGAAATAATGAGAGTTGACTTTTTGAGAGTGTTGTGTGGGAATTGGCATGGAAGTTTGCTCATTTTGATAGATTTGTGATCTTTGAGAATGCTGTGCCCTAACTGGGTTGTCTCCCTTTGCAGGCTACACTCCAGCGCTAGCATGTGCCCCCACAAACAGAGTGGCAGATTGTCTTTCCATAATTCTTGCCCACATGCCCTTTGGGGGCACACCAAACAACACGTTAAGTCGCTCCATCAGATACGATCATCAGACGACAGCTTTTGGTAAGTCGTATACTCATGCCCGTCTGGGTAAGTCCAAATAAGTTGCTATATGTATAATGTCACGGCCATCAGTTTGTTATATTCATGTGCCTTTTAATAAATGCCAGTACAGACCATGATCCAGCTACTAGTAGAAACATTGTTTGTAATTACATTGAATATTTTGCAGGTGGTGCATGTTAGTAGATTATGTCAAGGTTCTGTAAATGATGTGTTCTGTAAATGATGTGTTGTGATGGTGGTTTTATTTTTCCAAGTTTTGATGTTTTGTGTGATAGATTTATGTATCATTTATCCACTATTTACATGCTTTACATTGTCTGGTGTGTATAATAATAGGCAAGGGTATATGGTTATACCAAGAAATTCCATCTGTCCACTGTCCTTCCAAGGACATTCTTTTGTGCAACCTATAACTTGAAAACTGCACAGATTCTTGTCAACTTGGTGAACACTGAATATACCTATAGGAGAGATGCAGTGTGAAATTTGATTTTAATATTTGGATTTTCTGAAACACAACTTTTTATTCATTTTTTTACTTAGAATTTTTTACTTTAACATTTGTGCGACCTATGACTAGAAAACTACTTCATGGATTCTTTTTAAATTTAGGGAACAGTTTTCATACTTTCAGAACAGGTGCAGTGCAAAGTTTGATTTTGATATGTGTATTTTCTGAAAAAAATAAGATTTTGTTCATATTTTGAACTTATAAATGTGTTTGAGTCAAAGTTGGAGGTATTTGTGGGCCCTGCTCACTTTTTGTCTTATTTGTATATTACTTGATACCAGTTCATATGGATTCAATTTTCCAATTCCCCCAAAATAAGATAAGTGGACAAATCATCTGTGCCATTTCCATTTAGTTGCGGCTAAAGAAAGACATATTTGATGTTGTTGCTGCTTCAGGGCTGCCGAGGACCCTGGACACCGCGGACCAGGTGAGCGTGGGCAGCCCGGCAGGAAGTGTGCAGGATGGGAAGGACTACTCAGGTTCATATCAGAGCTCCGACTCCGAGTTCTACTAACAAGTGCAGCAGCTCCAGTCGGCAGCACTCGTGTCACTCAAACTTCAGCAGGGAGGTCATCATCATGTACCAGTGATCATCTTGTGATCTCATGAACACAATAATGTTCCCTTCAAACTGTCAACACGCAGGCATTCATAGAGCAGTTACTTAACTCTTGTAATAATCAGGAAAGTTCTAACTCAAGGGTACAGACATTCTGGTCATACTCTAACTTGGATATATGCTTGAAGTAAGTTGGCCCATGGCATTTTGATCAGATCAAGTCAGGCCTTCTTAAAAGGGCTTAAAGCATCAAGTCTGCCCTGGCAGTCTACGCGTCATTTCTCCCTGTTCCGAATGAGCTCAGTGTTCAGTCCTCACTGATTATGACAGGTTCACTTCCACACGTAGGCCTTACAGGCTGTTGGTTGATCTGGCTAGAAATGACTATGACCTCCATATCAAAGTCTTGACTCTGTGTGAACTTAGTGAACTGGTGTGCATCACTGAACCTTGGTAAAAGAGTTATGTGAACTTGTGTGCATCACCGAATCTTAGCTCAAGAGTTGTGTGTGAACTTGTGTGCATCACCGAGTCTTAGCTCAAGAGTTGTGTGTGAACTTGTGTGCATCACTGAGTCTTAGCTCAAGAGTTGTGTGTGAACTTGTGTGCATCACCGAGTCTTAGCTCAAGAGATGTGTGTGAACTTGTGTGCATCACCGAGTCTTAGCTCAAGAGTTGTGTGTGAACTTGTGTGCATCACCGAGTCTTAGCTCAAGAGTTGTGTATGAACTTGTGTGCATCACCAAGCCTTGGCTCAAGAGTTGTGTGTGAACTTGTGTGGATCTCAGCGCCTTGGCTCAAGAGCTTGTGTGAATTTGAGTGAAGTTGTGTGCATCTCCGAGTCTTGGTTCAAGAGCTTGTGTGAACTTCTGTGCACGAGGGTCTTGGCACAAGTGTTCATATCAGAGTTTGTTCTCAAATAAACTAGCAGGGCTGCTTATCACAGCTCAGACTATCGGAGTCATTTTGCTGTACTGAAGCCAATGCGGACAGTCAGGTACCTCGGGGCTGTGTTGTATTTCTGTTATCGGTTCACAGCCCATAGGAAAAGCTCCATATGCTAGGAGTTGCATGACGACACAGCGAAAAACTGGAATTTGTAAAATGAATAAAGGATAAAATGTCAATGTTTTGACCAATGTAACAATTAGGCAGTGATTTACCTTTGTTAGGAGAAAGTCATTGTCATTACTTTCTAATTGCTGGTTTCACAGTGTAGATCTGGACCCCTTCTGAGAGAGTGTTCACTTTGGCTGTCACTGATATGATCTTTTCCTCTGTAGAGTCTGGAATATACAAACAGCTTTAGCACTGCCCACTTGCAGCCAATCAAATCCCTTTTTATAACTAGCCAATGAGATTCCTTTTCTGTATTGATCATATGTCATTGCATCATTTTGAGTAAGTTTGTATTTTCATCTGATCCTCTCACTTCAGTTTGTTGAAGGGTTTGTGATTTTCCTGGAAATTTGTCTGAGAGAACATAGCTAAGTTAATTCTTACATTTGGTCACAACCGTCTGTGTCATGTTTGTTTGTTTTACATGTCATGTCCCACTGTATTCAGAGTACACAAGATCAGTGTCTTCATGGAAACCTTCCTGCACACCCAATAAGTCCAGTGAATTAACCATGTGTAACACAGTTTCCTTGTTTAGTAAGTCTGTGCAGTGGGGTCTTTAAAAGTGCAGACATTCATATTTTAACTGAACAAAACCAGGGCCCTATCCAAAAATCATTTTTGCATTCTTGCTGTCATAAGTTGGGGCTCAAGTAGTGGAGTTGGATCATCTTTGTGCCAAGGTCAATTTGTGAACAGTGGCCCAGTTGCGATCATCAACTGACTTCAGGTGAGGATACTGTCTGCAGATGTCCAATGTCACACTGTTGGTCACTGTCCACACTTGTGATCAGAGATGTGTTTGTGTGAGCAAAAGATCTCTCATAGATATTCCAGATTTTACAGTGGGGTTTTATTGTGCCTAGGTTGGTCCCGTATAAAGGTCAAGAGGTCACAGGAACACAACTCTTTACGAGAGTTAACATTGTTTTTACAGTAATCTTTTAATTCCTTGGGAGGGGAGGGGAGGGTGGGGGAGATATTTTGAGGAACTTTTACACAAGGCTGGGTAACTTGTGCTGTAGAGTGTAGAGCAATCCCCCAGATACCAATGAAGTCTGAATCTTGTCAAAAGTTCCCTGAAGTTGAAATATTATTTTGGAGGCTTTAATTACAATTTGACTCCTTGCCATACCCCTTGAAAGAAAATGTCAGAAATTAAATTTTTTATGACATATTATATGTGGACTGCCAACTTACGGGGATAGAATGGATCTTATGCTATTGGAAGTGGCTCTTGACCAATATGAGGACTTGAGCTAGGCACAACACTGTTATTGTTACTGTTATGATTTTATGTGACTGTTATGTCTTTCACTGTGTTGTTTCTCAAAGCTCAACTTGTTGCAGATACATAGTTCATAATAATGACACAATCTAGCATTTTGTCATCAACAGCTTCAACAATCAGTGTCTCGCATGTTGTCTGATACAGATACACGTTAGGAAGTTGTTTCCTAAATACCATTGTCCATTGTCCACTCTGTGATTGCCCTAAACAGCCCTGTTCCCGTCCGGACTCCTCCCGCCTTGTTTCATGGTCAAGTGCCTGCATCATTCCACATGTTGAACATACCAGTGATGAAATACTTCCATGTACCTATACTTTGTTATCTGCAATGTGGTTGGAGATTAATTGCTAATAGGTTATATGAGATTGATCGGGGGACATAGAACCTAAGCTGGTTGATTGTTTTATGGGTAGCCGTGTGAACTTGAACTCTTGTTTGTGTCCGACTTGGGTTGCCTTTTAGTGTCAACAATGAACTCACTCTCAGATTTGCCTCAGCTGTAACTAATGTGTTATATCTGTCCCTGAAGTATTCTGTGGAAATATTCTTCCTTTTTAAGCCAGGCGTTTGTCTCCTGTTCAGAGTTAAACAATCAACCTTTCCATCAGTGCCACCCTAAATTTGGAGATTGTCTATAAGTTCAATAACCAGGTACCATCAGTAGATAAGTGACTCAAACTGCTGAGTTCATATGGCTTGAACAGCTGTTAGACAGTAGTAGTAGTGTATGTAATATATTCAGTAAAAAAATGTCTGATTTACTCAAGATGCCAGATAACAAGCCATTATGGTGGTTTTGTACTGTTGGCCTACTCTCGTGTCATGGATAATCTGTGTCGTATAGAGTGACTGGCGCAGGACGCATGTTGAATATCACTTCATGGTTTGGGTTACTGTCCATTGTTGATATTATGTTTATTGTTTTAAGTGAAAGGATAGTTTAGTTCTATTTATTTATGTCATCAAACAAAACCCACCAAGTAGCTCAGAAGAAGTTCTGAGAAGCCATGAAAGACCCCAGTTGATTTGGTTGGATGTAATGAACTGTTGGGTTAGCATGGGACAGCCTACACACTGGATGCTTGTCGCCGTGAGATGGAATGGGACCATATCTTTCATAGCTGAATATCACAGTAAATAGTAATTTGTCTTCTGATTTGACCTATTTATTGAAACAGTTTTTATCTCTGCTTGCCGTGAGTGGTGGATGTGGTGTTCAGCAGTAGTTGTTCCTCTGTCACCACCAATAGGCTTTGTCTCTCGACACCTCAGTATCTCTCCTGCCTGGATTCCAGGTTTGCATAGGTCCATATCCGGTTCATAGCCATAGCAACCTGTGCCGGTTGTAAGAGGCAACCAAATGGATCTGGTGGTCAGGTTCTGTGACTTGGTTGATGGCGTGTCATAAAACTGGAATATTGCTGAGTGTGGTGTTAATCAACAAACAAACCTCATGATCTTCTGACGGGTTTAATGAAATCCCAGTGATCATACTGTCGTCACATCTGTAGAAACCTTCATTGAAAGTCTCTTTTTATCAAGCAAAGGTGGTTACTCTTAATGCCTAAACATTTTGGCAATTCTGAAACTTCACAATTGTTTTATGTTTAGAATGTCTACTGTTGTTCCTTTCCCCAACCAACATTGTGTCTGTCATGACTGACACGGTGACAGTCAGATTTACCACAGTCCACGTGTGGACTCCTAATACCTATTGCATATAGTCACCCTAATATCTGAAGTATTATGTGTTTAACACAGACAGATAGATACATATATAGATGTGTGGTGGGTTTTGTATGGTATCTGGGAGTGAGATGATGAAATGTGTGGATGGCGGTGTGTACTAACACCTTTAGATGAGCACGTGTTGTGAGACAACCAACTGCACAGAACAGACGTATGTTCCAACATGCACACTGCTGCACCACTCGTATCAAGATCAAATCTTTGTTCACTGCCGCGAAACAATCATCTGAAGACGTTCCATTACGGGATCTTTTCACCAGCCAATAAAATGACAGATACAGATCAGGAAGTCAACATTTGCCAATCAGAAGGCTGCTTTCTCTGGCTTTACAGCACTAGTTGCGAAGTGTCTACTGCCATTCCAGACTGTGCTTTGAAAACTAATTTGACAAATTCTCAATTCAGAATTTGATAACCGAAGAAAAGACAATTCTGGAATGTCTAATAGATTGCCCAGATTGAATGGCAGTACTCCCCTCGAGTCAACACCATCAACACCCCATCGACTGTTGACTTATGCAAATCTAAGCACGATATTTCATCGCTTGATCAAATACAGGACTCGTTGCAGTATGTCATAGCTACTCGTAAGTATACACGTTTTTTATGATAATTTCTGGAATATTGTTTTAGTGGAATTACCCCTACCTCAATTTGAAATTGATTACAAAAGATTTTGTTTGGACAAAGGGCCTTGACCCAGCCTAGGTGGTATGCATACTAATTATGCATAATCCCAAACAGGAAGTGATGTAAAGCACATATTCCACATGTGTCGTACCACAAGATAGCCGTACCGCGCTGATATTGAGTTTCCCACCTGAGAGTCACTAATGACAGGTACATTGTTTACCGAACTCAGTAAAGAAAATCAGCATCGATCAATCCTAATTGATGTGTCATTAAAGTTGAACAAGGAAGAAGAAATATTTTGCATATGAAATATTTAATAGGTTAGTAAGTGTGCACCATTACGATCCATTATAAATTAACTGCTGTGATAATATAGCGTGCCATGCTATACATCCATGTCAATGTCTGATAATAGATGCTAATGTACAGTAACATTGGCATTGTCAATAATCATTTATTAGTCCTATCTTTTGTTTTAAACATATTTTATTGACATTTAAAAGGTCAAATGGATTAGGCAGAAGTCCTTTGTGTTCAGTGACTGCTCTATACGAGTGTTCAAACTGACAAATCATTGAACTTCTTGGAAAGTATTTAGCAAGTCAGTTTTTCCTACTTACTCCCAGTTTATACCTAACGAGTTAAATATGTACGTTCTGACATCTTCACCGCATGAACTTGCTGAGTATGCATGGTTGGGCACTCGGCGTACTTGGTTTTTCTTAACTGCATGAAGGTATGTCATTCAACAAATTATTCAAATCCCAGCATGAGACTCCGGTTTTATTGCAGCTCCTAGAAACACTATCTAACTCTCGGTATTCATCAGTACTGTCTACTACGTATGGGGTTATATAATCTAGAGCCAAGTAGGCTTCAAGTTGAACATCTGTCTCCATCACTAGAGTCTGACCAGCTATTGTTGGTCATCAAAGCACTGCAGTGATGAGAGTAGTCATGGGGGTGTTTGTGGTGCAATGCTCTTTGGGTTAGTACATGTTGCTGAACTGTCACTTTAGGATCCTGTCTATGAACAGCTCCAGATGCAAGGCGTACACAAATTCCAAACCTACACTCAGACTACTGAGAGTTTGGAGGTTTATTTGACATGCACGAAAAGGGCAGTAATTCTTCCTTAAAAGCACATAATTCTTTACTGGCACCTTTGCCTTGAGATTTCAGGGCGGTGGGGTAGCTTAGTGGTAAAAGTGTTCGCTCGTCACGCTGAAGAAGGGGGTTCGATTCCCAACATAGGTACAATTTGTGGAGCCCATTTCTGGTGACATGATATTGCAGGAATATTGCTAAAAGCGGCATAATATTACATTGCTTTCAAATTACAATGTATGTTATGATCACACTCAAATCACTCTACACCTTGTAATCACAAGACAAAGGAGGTGACCCATGGTGTGTTTCAAAATGGCAGCAATATATGAAAACTTTCAGACACATTGTCTCTGTTAATTGCAATAAACTTTAAAAGTGCAATAATGGAAAATGTTCTACCTTCATCTCTTATGTTATTTCTAGGATTACGACTACTCTTATTTCCAAAATGGATCGTACCTCTAACTTTGAATATGGCTGCTGGTGACCTGATTCACGAGCGAGGTGATGATCGGATTGGTTTATCTGGTCACCTCTGATGTCATATTGCAATTATAAACTACCTTTGCTGAAAACAAAACCTTGCCTTATTTTATGGATATACAAAATGTTACATGATGATTATGTTCCAGACCTATGGCAAATCATAATGATACATGAGTAGTGGTCGATGTGACAAACGCAGCATTAGAAATTGGCACTAGTCCTGCAGTCCTCGCCAAACTGACCAATACTTAAGGTGTCATAAGGACTAGCCGGAATTTGCCCTTTTTGAAAGGTTTTGATATATATTATTGTAAGGACTAGTGGACTAAAACTTAGTTTTTATCCTTGCTTGAAATGCCCAGTAATTTGAGTGCGGCACTGAAATTTATGTACGTCTTGAAGTCTGGTGTTGCTTGCCGACCTGATGAAATGTTATGCTGCCCTTAAGCATGAATGTAGCACCTGACATCAAGGCATCCAGGTAATGTATCCACCCCAGACTGGCCTGGTCCCTGTGAGGTGTGATCACATACAGCACTGTCATGGACTATTTTGTATAGATTTCCTCTGTTTTAAGGCTGTATTTCTGTTTTTAACTAATTTTTTTTTATCCTTTCCTGATTTTTTTTTCATGAATTACTTTTTTTCTAAGATTTGAAACGACTTTGGTGCCGAAACAAATACCACTGCCTATTAAACCGTCATAGGCCACACCTATTTTGTCCATGGTTAGAAAGTGGGGAAATGATAGTCAAGTAGAAAAATGTGGATTAGTAATAGTTTCTTTTGTTTTCACTATCAACATTTTTTAAATAGTTTGTATATTTCTTTTTGAATGATGTGAAATGACAAATCCATGGCTTGTTGAAAGAAGATTGTTCTGATTGTGAAGTAAGTGTATTAATTTACAGTACTGGAGGAAGGACACTATCTAAACAGGAATGTTTATATGTATCTAAGAATTCTATTTACATATTTGGAAGATATTTACTGATGCAAAAACTATATTTCCAATAAACAGTTTGTAACATCACATACTGTCACAACCTTGTAACAAATACAGACTGGCACAGTGTTAAACCTTGGTCACTTCTTACCTTTCACTTTATCATTGACAGCATATTCCACACCAATTAGCTTTAAAAAGCTTTATGAAAGTTTCAGAGCCATCAATTGAAGGAACGGCTGAAATCTGACAGCATGCACCTCTAACACTTTGAGTTTGAATGTTTGCAGAAAAGATCATCCATGAAACTATCAATAATGTGTTTTGTTATAGCAGTTACATGAGACTGTTGGTGTATAACACTTTTTTATCACTCCCCTAACCTGTATATGGTTTGTGTATATCAATGTAGATTGTATATCTAGTGAAAATAAGATTCATATTTTCTCATACTCATATTGTATAAACCACTTATTTGTACATTTCTGAGATGTAAAAATTAATTATTATAATAAATCTAACTTACAATGATGTTTGTGTTTGTCATTTGGTTTTTACATAGACCACCTTTGTGTATTGTTGACTGCAGAATCAAACAGAATCAAACTCCCCTCAGACTGATTGTTACCAGGACATAGGGAACCCAGTAATACAAGGTTCTATGTTCAGCTGTAGAGCGTTACATCCCAGCCATGTTTGTTAGAAAGGGGAAGCCGCTTCAACTTCTGGAATCCTCTGTCACATTTCAGACTACTTTTACATGTTTAGGGAACACTGAGGAGGTACATACATGTCTTGCTTCAGGTATGAACAGTTTGTATGTGCGTGTTTATACAAAACGAGCTTCACAAGCGCTTTACTTTGTTCAAAGAGAGATATGCTGCAGCACCAGGTATGATCCTTTGGACAAAATTAAAGGAACAGATTTGGGCTTGGATGACTCCAAATTTACTACCTTGGTACCTGTCCCCTATTACCTGACCCTACCCGGTACCTGCTGTAGGTCTCAAGAGTTGGGTACAAAATGTTCAGTTGGGAATTGTTTTATCAGAGCCCTGACCAAAAGTATTTAGATATAGTATAATATCTGATAGTGCATACACTGAAGTTGAATGAAGCTTTGTGTCTTAACTCAAACATAAATTCAGAAGTAATCTGTGCACAGTCAGAAAGAATTAGCAACTTGTACTTTATTATTAATGTCATTAAACAATATATCACATGACCCCAAGTCCGGGTAGTCATGTGGGTACGACCCACCCGACCTGAGTACCCAAGTTACCCATCCCAGCCATAGAACAGATGCTGCTGTCTTTCCTCCATGTCCAGTGTCATTAGTTCAAAAGTTCAAGAGAAACAATAATGTTTCAAGTATGTGGAAGAATGCTCATCTCTTATCCAGTGAGGTTAAAACCAGGACATGAATGGAAGTTGGATGTTTTCCACTTGTATGGTATGAAGGACCGCAGATACGTACTGTACCTTCATGTGTCACAAGACATGAGCAGCACATGTCCACACCCTGAACAGTCAGGTGAAGATGAGAGAGAGAGAGAGTGACGGAGTGACCAGTGATGAGGTTGTGCTCCGACAGAGGCAGTTGATCCTCACAAGTACCAATGTAAGTCATCTAACACTTGCTAATTAGCCATTACAGGTGGTATAACAGAATGTCATAAAAATGGCTGACTATGATACGATATAAACCAGTTTCCGTTCAGGAAAGTTGCAATGTTGACAGAAATGACATATGCTGAATGAGTGCAGACACTTTGTGTGTGGTTTTGCTGAGTTAGGACTTCCGTGTCAATGAAGTACCGGCACTGTGGGAAATGCTTGAAAATGCTTCATTTAAAAAGTACGAATCATAAGGCTATGAAAATAGCATGTGTCAAAACATGGTAAATCTACCTAATCTAGCCTATCATTCTTAACTGACACTTACATTAGCCTGAAAAGATACTTTTACAGGTAAAACGAAGAAAAACTTAAATATATTGGTGTGTTGTCATGCATGTATGAAACGACCTATAATCTGAAGTAATTACCTAACACCTGTGTCAAGGTTATGACCTCACACCAGCCCGTGCATTCGCAGACTACATTAGTAGGATTTTAACGGAGTCACATGCGCATGTTTCTATAGTGCGTTTCAGACTTCCCTCATTGGACTTAATAAATCTGATCTTGCTGTTTTCATTCGAATTGTTCACCTGTACAATGCCGATTAGTCTCTTGGTGTTGGAAAACTTCAAACAAGAGGTGTGTAGATCGGTAGTTACACGATATTTCAATAGCAACAGCTGAGTATCAGAGCCTAACCACGTCATTGATTTGTAAGATTGAAAAGTTTGGATTGGTGAGCCAATTTTATATCGGAATACATGTTCAAACCTTTTGGCCTCTCTCCATACAAAAATCACACCAGCGCTCTTAAGACTATAGGTCCCCAGCAACCTTTGCCTGTTGTGTGGTCAGACTTGCACTGGGTATTTGGTTGATTGATGCTGATTATCAGAAATGAGCAACTGAGACTAAAACTTTTGGATTCGTGAATCAATTTACATTATGCTTACTGTATTCTAGGCCAAAGGCCCACATACATATATGTTATAAAATAATATTAAGGTAATGGATATACAGTGTATATGACCTTAAAAAAATTTTCGGATCAAAACAGCCCTTTTACAGAATTTGGACAATTTGTTAAGAATTATATTATTAGTATGAGTCATGAAAAAAGAGAATTGTTCAAAGTTGCATTTTCTTTATATTTGGGGATATATATAGCTTTCTTATATCATCATACAACGGACTTTTTAACATAACGTGAAACTCCTCTTCCAAGCATAATCAAATTACAAAACTGACAGATTCGGTTTTCTATTGCGATATTTTATCTACGTCCAATATCCGTCTGATCAGAATGCATGTTCGCACCTTTTGGCCTCTCTTGGTACAGGCGCTGTTGCAGTGCAGGTCCCCAGCAACCTATGTTTGTCGGGTGCTCAGACGTATTTGGTTGATTGAAAGTTATCTGATCTCACTTGCGAGGGATAAAGATTCATACTCATGTCAATCACTTGATTGTCTGGTATGGACTGGACTATTTCCAGACCGCAGCCATATGACTGGAAAACTGCTGGGTACAGTGTTCAAGAAGACTTTGATATATACTCCCAAAAGAAACGCAAGTGGTTTTAAGCAAATAGGTAACAAACACGGAACCATAAATTGATACGAGTTTTAGCATGTAGTGAAGCCTGATGGTGTTATCAATATTTTTGGTTGCATTTTGGAAGCCCCGAGTAAAAACGCAACATAAAAAACGAATCGCCAAAACGCACCATTTCAATGAATATGTGGGTATCATGTACCAATTTCTCGCGAATTCGAAAATGCACGAATAGTAGGTGGTAAAAAACTGTGGCCGATTCTTGGAACTACCACTCCTTGGTCAACAATGCCACGCCAAATTCAGAGAAACGTTGGAAGCTGGAGAGTCTGTCCAAGATTTGTTGCCCGTCATTTCAACGTTAACATAACCACAATTTATCATATAATGGGTAGGTTTCTCGGCAGGATAAAGCCAACGGATAAAAAAAGGTATCCGTTGGGGTCATATGCGGATAGAGATGCAAATATCAAAGGTCAAGTAGGACTACTTTCACTGTTTGTAAACAAACATGGCGTCGCCCTCGGCATTCGACGATCGAGTCAGAATTAACCATAGGCAATCTGGATAAACTACAGGGATAATTGCTATCATTATCAAAAGAACAGTCTAATATACTGAGAATCAGTGTCTAACTGTGACGTAGCTAAGGCATTTTATAAGTTTTGGCAACTTTGGAGATATACATTTTGAAACAATTTTGCGAGGGCACGAGGCCTAGCCAAGCGGGATCAGTGCTTGTAGACCTCTGCGGCTTAAAACCTCCTCCACATATTAAAAAAGTTGGATTGGGCCGAACTATGTTTGAATTGTTACCTTGTTTCGTTTTGTCGCTGTGTGTACATCTGACTACACTTCTTAACGTAATGACAGGACAGACCGACTGTCAACAATGTCTGACCGTGGCCCTGACGTCTCATAGACTAGGCTTAGAGTAGCTTCCCTTTGACAAAGGGCAGTTACTCTAGCGGATAGACCGATGGATTGCCGCGAAAGGCAATTAAAAACAACTGTTGTTTTGCGAATATGTTGCTTCGCCACTGTATAAGAAACAGATTTCAGTTGGAACTATATTGGCTACTGTCACTGTCCGACTGACACATCACTTACCCTGTGACGTAATAAATATTAATGCGCGCATTCCAGGAAAACTCGCAGTGTTTCGGTAATGTTTGTGAGAGAAGGAAAGCGAATTTGAAGCACAGAATTAAAGAATGACATTATATGATAAAGAGGTTATCACGCTTGTGTGTTTGGGGATGGTAAATATCCTGTATTAGGAATAAACACTATGTATTTAGCTCGCCAAGGCTCGCTAAATACAATGTTTATTCCTAATGCAGGATATTTACCATCCCCAAATACACTCGCGTGATAACCTCTATGTACCGTCTCCTGCATCGATACAATGCTACACAGACCACGGATGACCTTCCTCGGAGCGGTCGTCCTAGGGTCACCACACCTCGACAAGATCGGCAGATTACCTGTCAACACCAGCGACATCCGTTCCTAACTGCAAGTGAACGTGCTCGACAGACAATAGGAACACATAATCGACACATTAGCCTGGACACTGTGATCCGACGTCTGCGTTCCAACAACCTCAGATGTCGCCGACCAGCACGTCGTCCTGTTCTCCAACCACGGCATCGACAAGCACGACTTCAGTGGGTACAGGGTTATCACATTTGGCGTCATCCAGAGTGGAGGCGTGTTATTTTCTCTGATGAAAGTCAGAGGGATCCATGGGGTGGACCTAGCATCATGATATGGGCAGGGATTGGACTTAATGCGAGACTAGGACCCATGTGCTTTCTGAATGTTGGTTAATGTCGGGGACACAGCGTCACTGCTCAGCGGTATATCGACCAAGTGATCAGACCCCACGTTGTTCCATTTTTTGCACTACATCAACAACACATTTTCCAGCAGGACAACGCTCGTCCCCATGTTGCCAGAGCTACCATGGCCTTTCTGCAACAAGACAACATCCGTGTTCTACCGTGGCCAGTCCTCAGCCCTGATCTGAACCCCATCGAACACTTGTGGGATGAGGTTCAAAGGCATCTGCACAATGTGCGCCCAGTCCCTACAACTGCCGATGAACTACGCACAGCTGCTTAGGATGTGTGCAGGAGGATCCCTAGGGCCTTCACAAATCGTCTGATCCACTCAATGTACAGGAGATGTGTGGCAGTGATGAATGCTAATGGTGGTCACACCAGGTATTGACTGACATTTTGGGTATTGACCTGAAACTGTGTAAGCCCTTAACATTTGAAAAAAACAATTATGTCATCTGCCTTTTAATCCATTAAACAGTCTTCAGTCAAATTTTTGTCAATCTTGCCGAGGTAGTATTTCTTGTCTTTACTGTTGAAAATAAATAACATATATACTGCATACTCGACTTGCGTTTCTTTTGCGTGTGAGTATATCTAATGACTGTATGCATTTTCAACTTCTCTCCTGAATCGTTAAGATTCATGAAGGGGTCATTTTGTCCTTACCCATACCCATTAGAGTTGAAGCTGTACTTTTGAGGAATGAAAATAGACAAAACACCCATGGTCCAATACCACATGATGATTGATGATGATGATGATGATGATGATGAAGAAGAAGGCTGTTTACATAAGGGTAATAATTTGCTGCAGGACATACATGATCTGGTAAACAGGGCACTGATAGAACTTGTCACACATTTACGATGCGTGTTCAGTGGTCACAACAATGTACGGGGCACAGGGGCCAAGGGTCGTCAAAGGTCAACCAATCGCCGTGCAGAGTTGCGCCCCTTGGGCACGCCCATGATTTTGGGTGGTTCGAATCCCGCTTTGCATTGATTGTCTTTCTAGATCCGCACCATACTCACTCACTCACTCACATGTAACGCGAACACATGCAACCAATAGACTGAAATCAGTGAAACCTAACAGTATATATGAGATTCAGACAATCCGAGCGCCGTCGTTCATGGACGATCATGTTCGGAGAACGCAAGTTACTTCCTTATAACTCGGCGGCGCACGCGGTCAGCGAGGGCTGACGGCAGGTGCTAAGATTTATGCTAGTTGTTAGATCTCTGAACGGTTAATTCTAAATTATTGATGGCTGAAGTTGTAGCAATCACGTATCCTTTACATTCGTCCTGGATGACATCACGTTGGTCGATGTTTCCCAGTTCGATGTGTTAAATCCGACTGTACATAAATAGCATTTTTGAAAGATTTGCCACTAGTTCGTATTTCTGAATGGTATTTACAACAAATTCCATTTTGACAATGCCAACGGACTGTATTCAAGACATGGATCAATATGAACACTGAAAATCTAGATAATGTATTGGCGGATGGTGAAAATGTACAACATGTGATTAAATAATGGCAAATGATTCTGGGAATTACGATATTAAAACCGATTTTTTTATTTTTATGAATTAAAATAGAATTCATATATTCATAATAAAACTGAAAACCAAAACCAAAACCAAAAACCCAAAACAAAACAAAAACAAACAAAATAACTCTGAGTGTTTCAACATAACATTTATTATTCATTGATCTTGTGTGGTCTTTCACAGATTTGAACTGCTGAAACCACTTGCTTCCTAATGACTGCATCACTTTTTACATGTAATGACTTTGAAATGAAACACATTGCATTCCTTTCCAGCCAATATGTCCTTTATCCTATTAGGTGACCCTTCAGTTGTTGCCCTGGGTTTGTATGATCTCAGCAATGGAGTGTCTAAAATACCTTCAAAACCAAGGCACGAGTAACCAGAAAACACTTGTTCAGTGATGTAACATATACTCTTAAAAAAACCAAACAACTTGACATAGAAGTAAAACCACTTTTTGCCAAATATCTAAAATAATTACATTAAATGAGAACCAAATAAGTCAAACAGAAAGATGATGTGTCTATAATTCGCGAAAACACATGCAAAGCACGTAAACGTAGCGTTTGGGGATCAATTTTACAGCTTCATCCAAACGCAACCGCCTGTAAAAAACGTGCAGCACAGAATCCTGCATTTAAGCATGCAGGCCCCCCTGCTGAATGGGTATAAAAATCCACATCAACGGCTGGTCCTACAGTCCTTATAACGGCAGTAGAGGCGGTGACAGAATGCCAAGACTCAATGCAGCTCAACGGGACAACGCCATTGGGAGATTACAAGCTGGAGCAACTGCAGAAAATGTTAATCGTCTGTTACATGTTTGCGAGAGAACACGCGAAAAAGTGAAAAACACGTGCACCACGGACAACTGCAAATGCACGTGCGGATAAGGGTATAAAACGATTGCAACGGCAAGTCAGACATCCACAGTGATAAAAAAACACAAAAGAAATGCTACGACTCACAGTCGAACAACGTGAACGGGCCTTGGGTATGGTACAGATGGGAGCCATCCACGCCCATATTGCACGAACCTTCGGTTGCTCCCGTGTTGCTGTTACCAGCTTGATGCAACGTTACAGACAGACAGGGCGGACCGCTGACAGGCCAAGAACAGGCAGACCCAGGGTGATCACACCCCATGATGACCGGTACTTGCGTACCTTGCACTCCGAAATCGCTTCCTGACAGTGACGTCATCGGCGACAAATGCCTTAGATCACAGGGTTAGTCGACAGACAGTGGCCATTAGACTCAGGGCTCATGGAATCAGGGCTTTTAGACCATGCAGAGGACAGCTATTGACAGCGCAACATCGTCGTCTGCAATTGAGATGGGCCAGAAGTTTACGACGTTGGCAACGACGTGACTGGCAGTGGGTTGTCTTCACTGACGAAAGTCGATTCTGTATGTTTAGGGCTGATGGAAAAAAACGTGTTTACCGCCGAAGGGGTGAACGAACGGCGGCGTGTTGCGCGCAGGAGGTCGTACCATATGGTGGAGGGACCGCATGTTGTGGGGAGGGATCTGTGGGCAGGAGAGGACACAGCTGGTCATCGTTGACGGAAACTTGACAGCTCAGCGTTACATGGATAACATTCTTCGTCCAGTTGTCCTACAGCAGCCATGTGGTGTCATTTATCAGCATGACAACGCTAGAGCCCATACAGCCAGAATTGTCACTAACTTCCTTGCAGCCAACAACGTCAACGTCCTGCCGTGGCCTGCACGCTCACCCGACATGTCCCCCATAGAACACCTCTGGGACTTGATGGATCGTCGTGTTCGACAACGACCACACTCTCCAGCCATCCGGCAAGAACTGATCTTGGCCCTCCAAGAAGAATGGCGTCAAATCCCACGTGACCTCATCAGACGACTGACTTTTTCTATGCGTCGAAGAGTTTTTGCGTGTATTGAGGCATTTGGTGGTCGCACACGCTACTAATGACTTGTTATTGAACGTGAGCGATTGTTTATGTACTCTGCCTATTGTCCATGATTCTGAAAGCTCGAGTTTTGTACCACACCCAACTTTGGGGGGCTCTGACGTCAATTTCGGTCGCGGTATGAATGTCATTTTCAGTGTTGATTATGTTGATATATTGATCTTCTCAATACACTTTAATTCATGCATGTATGTTTTGTTGTTTTTGAGCAAGAGTGATTTCAAACGTTTGGACGTCAGTTTATACAACCAGGAATAACTCTAAGATAGCTTTGACTTCTCATCCTGAACGGAAACGTGTCCCCGGTGATCCAGAGCCAGTGTGCATAATACATGTATGGGCTTGAAGTATGACCCACTACAACTTCTGAGCAAAGCCAAAGATCCTGATGAGAACATGGAAAAGCTGAAGGAGATCAAGCGTAGAAGGATGGCAGAACCTTAGGAATCGCAGAATCGAGTGGAAGTGTCATGTGCAACGGAAGAAACACATGGATATGTGGTTAATATCAGAACATGCCGGCTAAGGTAAAACGTTAGTGTTCGCATAGTCCAGAAAGTTACAAGTGAGCCTTGCTGTGGGAGGTGTCCCATTACGTTGCTGGAAGGCAATGCCACGTGTCTGTACAACGGTGCTTCAAAACTTCATCCCAATATCTCTGGGCATTCAGGTTTGCCTGAGTAATAACGAGCCTGCTTTTGACATCACTGACTCCTTCCAAGACCATGATGCTACCGCCTCCAAATGGTTGAACTTGTTGAACACAATTTGGCTATTAACGATCACCAACTCGTCCATATACTCGCTGCAGACCATCATTTAAAAACAAGCAACACCTTCTCTCATCTTGCCAACGTCGAACACACCTGGCCCATGTCAGCCTGTTACGTCGTTGTTGACGTGTTAACATCATGCTGTGCTACGGTCGACATGCTGATACCACGTTCTCTTGATCTCCTATACACTGTCCATCGACTGACCCTGTGTCCCAGCCTTGTCGCTGCCGCTGCCACTGCTGTAAAAAAACAGTTTCAGAAATGAATGGTCCGGATGTGGCAGTCTTCAATGGTCATGATCAATCGTATTTAACATATTTAAGTACTCTTAATAGTAGAAAAATAATTTAGTTGGTAAACCTTCTTTTGGACATTAGTTTATATACATGGAATTAATATTTTCTGTGCAAAAATAACCATCATATCTTGGGAGTGTTTAGTGTTCATGTGTCCACCTACGACTGTGCAGGCTGCTCCTTTGCCTATGTAGCGCCTGCACCGACGACGTCTTCTATGGCGGATTGTGCCGCCACTCCCAGGCCCTCTACGCGTTTTCTCTCTGAGGAGGACTCTGATGCAGGGAGTAAGGAGGTAGAACGTCGTCTAATCTGGGTGGCGGACGTGCTCTGTTTGGAACCACCCAACCTCAAGAAACCTGAAACCAGATTGCCGAGAGACTAGGAAGCATCATTGGGTAAACTAGGTTTGGTACGTCGAAGTTTAAGCTGCATGGCTTACCCTTCCGCATTGTGTCGCCTTCTGTGGATAAAGAAAAGCAGATGTTTAAGAGGTGGACGCGTTATATAGGAAGATAAGGCACTTGTGGCAATTGACTGACAGTGACATATGCCTCGCGTTGATGCCACTGTTACTAGCAGTGTCCTTTTTAAAGGCCATGATTAAAACGATCCAGGAGAATCTGTATAATACTTGGGCTACTCCCTTGCTACCAGTGACTTTTCAGGTCGTCCCTCATGTAGACAGCATGGCGAACATTTAGTTACATGCGTTTGAATCGATGACTATTTTAACGGCAAGGTGGACAATACAGCGCAGACTTGATTTGATAGGGCTCACTCACAGATCACCCTAAAGGTCTTACAAATCTTTGGAGCAACGTCTACATGTGCAGGCGTTGGACGGAAGTCGTATGGTCACCTCCAGCCTAAGAGTCGAAGTGGTTAAGTCCACTCTCGAGATAAACACCAGCGACCTTCCAAACCCAGCACTGGCGGTTCAGGGAACTTTCGGTTTGGTGTCAGAGGTCGCAAGTGACTTAGTGCCAGACAACTGGTTTCTACCACAGTGGTAGACTCCCCATTATGTGGCCGATTGGTGGCTTACTGGTAAAATTGGTAACAAATATTAAACGACCCTTGGGTCATCAATACATTGAAATATGGTTATTGCGTCAACCTGAAATGGCAGCCGCCACTAACCACATCGCCAGATGCCTGCCATTACTCAAAGGATCATGCCGTTCTTTTGGCCGATCTGTCGCCCAATCGACATTCTTGTAAGGTAGTTGTGCGAGTAATTCCAAAGGATCAGCTCACATCAGGTTATTAGTCTCCAACAGGATCAACAACCTGAAAACGTTCAGCAAGTATCTGGAGACTCCATGTTATCCCTCAAAGACTTGCGGTTAATCATATGTCTGGGGGACTTAATGGTGTCGTTGGATCTGCAGGAAGCATACCTGCATGTTCCCTTTTCATCCAAAGGGGAGGCACTTCCAATGGCAAGTCCTTAAATTTGGAATTTCCTCGACCATGGTTGTTTATGTGAATAACCAATCCGGTGGTTGCCCAATTGCACAGCATGGGTGTCAGCTTTCATCAGTACAAAGATGATTGCATCCTCAACGATCAGGATCCACTGACGTTAGTGCAACACATTGCCCTTTCACGGCGCCTGTTGTCACAGTTAGGATGGTTAATGAACCTGGAAATGTTGATTCGCAGTCTCTCCAGTTCACAGGGAGTATGACACCAACTGAAGTTTACTAATGGTACCCAAGGTAAGATACGTAAGACCTAAGATACAGTCTCTCGGGACATCACAGTTCGCGATTGGCAGAGTCTACTGGGTCTACTGGCGTCAGCCGAAGATGCATGCTCAGGTGTCGTCTTTAACTGATATCCAGCGGTGGTGAAGATCCCATCGAACATCTGCGACGGGGTCTCTTTGCGAAACTTCGTGCCAACCCTTCGTGCCAACACATGGATCACCTAACCATTTCAGGGGCTTTCATATCAACAGCCTCGAGTTTTTGGCTGTCATTCTGGACAAAAACAGTGGAGACAACGCCTTAAGGGCGCCCGTGTGCTGATCTCCACTGACAATTTGTGGCTCATTACATACACAAGATTTGGTCCACACTTTCCAGCCAGTTGTTAGACCGAACTTTTCAGTTTTACCAGGTAGTCACATTCCAGGCTTTGCAAACGTTGTCGCTGACGCACTGTCTTGTCCTCAACAGTCCACACTGACAGAATGGCAACTGCATCCTGACCTGTTTCGGATGGTGTTGTCAACGCTTGGCCATGCCCAACGTCGGTCTTTTCACATCAGTTTTCATTTCCTCACCGATCCACTGGCTTGGGATCATGACGCTCTCGCCATCTCTTGGAAAAAACATACTGTGTAGGAGTCCTGCAGAAGTTGAGGGAAACAAAGCAGATCCATCTGGATCCACTTGGTAGCGCCTTATTGGCTCAGGAGATTGTGGTTCCCAGAGCTTACAAAGTTTGTAGGAAACTCGGTCATGGAGCTCCCTCTGTGGCAGAAGTAACTCATCAACCCACTCACAAAGCAGGCTCATCCGAGGACAGGCTCGTTAGCTCTGTACGTGTGGTGCATTTGCAAAGATCATTGAAAACCTGAGTTTTTTTGTGAGAGCCGCAGATGGAGTTCTACTGGGCAGCTTCACAACACCAAGTAGGATTTGCTTGTGGCTTACTGCAAAACAAAGCCTTTAGATCCGATGAAGGTCACTACTGCGATTATTGGCGAGTACTAACTGCATATAGCTAAACAGTTGCGACGGGGTACTACCGATACCTATTTGGCAGCTTCAGGTCCGATTAGTTACAGCGATTAGTACAGCACTGGAAATCACAGCCTTGTGAAAGGGTTTACGACTGCAAGATCAGAAAAGGCACTTCAGGTCTCCGGCTTGGGATCCAGGGGTGGTACTACAACATTTGGTCTCACCACCCTATGAACCGATGGAGCAGGCTGAATTACAGTTTTTAACTCAAAAATATTTTTTTCTCATTGCATTGGCTACGGCAGCTCGCATGGTTAAATTGATGCTTTGGACGTCACACAAATTAAGTTTGACAGAGGGTCAGATGCTAAGGTTCACTTGGGCCTTATGCAGGATGCTGTGGCTAAAAATCAACAGTTGGAGCAGGATAATCGGCGGTTGACGATATCGCCATTATGGTCAGTCCTGGGTACGGAGGACACTGAGGATCCAATCTAATTAAAATCTGATCTTTGTTCTCGCTACCGCTAAACAAAGATCTGAGGACATCCCTTTCCGGGTCACGTCAGAACGACCTCTCGTTAATTTTGACCGACCAATGAAATGACTGACAAGAAATCGACATAAGCCAATCAGATGGCAGCTTTCTCGAGCATTACGACACTGGTTTCAAACTGGCGACTACTTTCGAAACATATTTTGACGTATTCCCGATTAAAAATGTTAAAACTGATAAGAAGAACATTCTGGGATGGCTTATAGATGACCTAGATTGTATGGATATAATCATAAAACCCGTAACTGTCATTCTGAATACCCCGTGTTAAATATTTTGTGGTTGCATAATCAGAAAACACATTCCGACTGTCATTTTCATGATCTGGTTAGCGACGCTCTGATTAGTTGGATGAAAGGTCGTTCTGACGTGACCCGTAATGGGATGTCCTCAGATCTTTGTTTAGGGATGGCGAGAACTAAGATCTGATTCAATTAGATTGCTGAGGATCTCTCGTTTTGTCCTGTGCGAACACCCAGTCGTTACTTGGAAGTGACAAAGAGTTCAAGAAAGCAGATGAAGATATTGTTCCTACCTCTATTGACCAGAAGTAGAGCAGAGGTGACGGAGAATACCACGCTGTTGTGTCTCCGCGCTACAATTCTGAAGGTGTATCAGCACGCAGGATCGGACCCACCTCAGGTGCACAATCTCCATGAAATCAGCCTCGGCATCCACGATGGCCCTGCATAACAACTGTACGGTGACGGATGTCACCAAGGGATGGTTTTGGCGCACTGACACTACATTCGCCAACTACTATCCGAGGAACCTCTCTGTCAAAGATGTAGAGAGGGTTCATCAGTTCGAGCCACTTGTCCTGGCGCAGCAGTTAACTGTCCCACGTTCGCGTCATTGATTTTGACTACCATTCATAAATAAATATTGCTTGACAATATCTTATGGCCTCCGTTTCTGTTCACCTTACAAACGATGTCGCATCCTGCTGTGAGTCGTCGACCCCTCATCTGTACTCGGTGCATTGCCAGATATTTCCCTTTTGTCACATGTGGCTCAATAAACATTCTGAGGGATTGTTGGGCTTGGATTGTTATGCCCTACATCCTATAGTTCCGATCCTCCGGGCGTCACGTATCGGATGTCACAAGTGATAGGAGAGTAGTGAAGAGGGCGCCCGCTGAGCATAGCCTAATGCAGACGTAATCCGGGTGGTTACCATTACCGCAAATTGCACACCCTGCGCCATCTGTGGAAATGCATTGCAATGTGATGTGTCAGGATAACAAATAATCTACATGAATTTGATTATTTATGACATAAGTATACTTATTCTGACACAACAGGACTCAGACTCTCCCGTCCATCCCCCGTCTGATGTTCACTCAGTGCAGACTGAGTATTGTTAAGTTTTGGACGGTCTATTTCTTCCCTGAATCAGGGGTAAATTGTTTAAAGATCCTTAATGTAAGTACGACAGACAACTCTGCTGTCCCAACGTTGATCTGTCCTGACAATTTGCTGTGATTCCCCTTCTCAGTGTATCATGTACCCCTCTCACCTCAAGACCTTAAAGATAATGAAACAAGTTCCACCAATCCATCTGCTCTTTCCCCTTGTTTCTTATTCTATACCCCCAACCACCCCTTGAATTGAGAATCAAAAGGATTAAATGAAAAACATAATTTTCTGCAGATAAGTAACAACGCGTGTGGTCTGTAGTTGAATAATGAACAATTTGCATACTCATATATGCAAGGAAGGAAGTGACAACTTGGAGACGATGGTTGCAGTATATACAGTTTTACTCTATACATGTAGATATATACATACAAAAGACACTATGTGCCAGGTCAGCACGTAGTGGTAGTGGTTGTTGTCCTGGTGCCCCGGAGCACCCAGCCTAACCCCAGCTAGGCTAAGGGTAAGACCTTTCTTTCTCCTTCTCTCAATCTCTCTGGACCAAGGCTTATATATAGCCATGGTCACCTGACATTTAGTAAGTAATAAATATAAATGTAAACAGTAAATCATCAGTGACATACTTGCACATCCTGTTCAGGATGGCAGACAGTCGATGTACACAAAAATGGGGATTAACAAATAGGATTAGCATCTTATAAATAACAGCAATTAAGTGTTTCAAGGCATATAGATGTCATGGCTCCAGGGTAATGAGCCTTTGCAATCAAATGTTCTTCAGACAATGGATGTCGTAAATCAGTCGCTATGACATAAGCATCAACTGTTATTTTGGTAATCTGCTGCTCAGTTGTTAATCCTAAGGCGATAAGCCTTTAAGCTGACTGTCCTCTTTAATAACATGTAGGGACAGTCCATTTTGGACATAGGGGTGTGCCCATTCGCCTACCTACAACATGTAGCCATATTGAAGCGTTGTTTCTGATTACAGGGTTCTATTCTATATTACATTGTTTCTGATTACAGGACGTCATTACCTTGTGTTGCTTCTGATTACAGGATTCCATTACATCATTTAGGATAACAGGACGTCGTTACAGTGTTTTTCTTCTGATCATTACATCGTTTCAGATAACAGGACACCATTACAGTGTTTTTCTTCTGATCACAGGATTCCATTACATCTTTTACGATAACAGGACGCCATTACAGTGTTTTTCTTCTGATCACAGGATTCCATTACATCGTTTCAGATAACAGGACGCCATTACAGTGTTTTTCTTCTGATCACAGGATTCCATTGCATCGTTTAAGATAACAGGACGCCATTACCTTGTTTTTCTTCTGATCACAGGATTCCATTGCATCGTTTAAGATAACAGGACACCATTACAGTGTTTTTCTTCTGATCACAGGATTCCATTGCATCGTTTAAGATAACAGGACACCATTACAGTGTTTTTCTTCTGATCACAGGATTCCATTACATCGTTTAAGATAACAGGACGCCATTACAGTGTTTTTCTTCTGATCACAGGATTCCATTACATCGTTTAAGATAACAGGACGTCATAACCTTGTTTTTCTTCTGATCACAGGATTCCATTACATCGTTTAAGATAACAGGACGCCATTACAGTGTTTTTCTTCTGATCACAGGATTCCATTACATCGTTTCAGATAACAGGACGCCATTACAGTGTTTTTCTTCTGATCACAGGATTCCATTATATCGTTTCAGATAACAGGACGTCATTACCTTGTTTTTCTTCTGATCACAGGATTCCATTACATCGTTTCAGATAACAGGACGTCATTACAGTGTTTTTCTTCTGATCACAGGATTCCATTGCATCGTTTAAAATAACAGGACACCATTACAGTGTTTTTCTTCTGATCACAGGATTCCATTGCATCGTTTCAGATAACAGGACGCCATTACAGTGTTTTTCTTCTGATCACAGGATTCCATTGCATCGTTTCAGATAACAGGACGCCATTACAGTGTTTTTCTTCTGATCACAGGATTCCATTGCATCGTTTCAGATAACAGGACGCCATTACAGTGTTTTTCTTCTGATCACAGGATTCCATTGCATCGTTTCAGATTACAGGACGCCATTACAGTGTTTTTCTTCTGATCACAGGATTCCATTGCATCGTTTAAAATAACAGGACGCCATTACAGTGTTTTTATTCTGACCACAGGATTCCATTGCATCGTTTAAGATAACAGGACGCCATTACAGTGTTTTTCTTCTGATCACAGGATTCCATTACATCGTTTAAAATAACAGGACACCATTACAGTGTTTTTCTTCTGATCATTACATCGTTTAAGATAACAGGACGC
Organism: Haliotis cracherodii; assembly: GCF_022045235.1. NCBI lineage: Eukaryota > Metazoa > Mollusca > Gastropoda > Lepetellida > Haliotidae > Haliotis > Haliotis cracherodii. The sequence goes on along the minus strand of NW_027266276.1, from coordinate 15,454,031 downwards.
CATTACAGTGTTTTTCTTCTTATCACAGGATTCCATTACATCGTTTCAGATAACAGGACGCCATTACAGTGTTTTTCTTCTGATCACAGGATTCTATTGCATCGTTTCAGATAACAGGACACCATTACAGTGTTTTTCTTCTGATCGCAGGATTCCATTGCATCGTTTAAGATAACAGGACGCCATTACAGTGTTTTTCTTCTGATCACAGGATTCCATTACATCGTTTCAGATAACAGGACGTCGTTACAGTGTTTTTCTTCTGATCACAGGATTCCATTACATCGTTTAAAATAACAGGACACCATTACAGTGTTTTTCTTCTGATCATTACATCGTTTAAGATAACAGGACGCCATTACAGTGTTTTTCTTCTGATCACAGGATTCCATTACATCGTTTAAGATAACAGGACGCCTTTTCAGTGTTTTTCTACTGATCACAGGATTCCAGTCGACGTTTCAGATAACAGGACGCCATTACTTCTGATCACAGTCAGCGTTAGCGTGTGTTGTTTCTGATCACAGGGTTCCATTATATTATTTCTGATCACAAGACGTGATTACACCATTTTGTTTCTGATTACAGGGTTCCATTACATTGTTTCTGATCACAAGACGTGATTACACCAGTTTGTTTCTGATCACAGGGTTCCATTACATTGTTTTTCTGATCACAAGACGTGATTACACCATATTGTTTCTGATAACAGGGTCCCATCACATTGTTTCTGATTACAGGGTTCCATTACATTGTTTCTGATCACAAGACGTGATTACACCAGTTTGTTTCTGATCACAGGGTTCCATTACATTGTTTCTGATCACAAGACGTGATTACACCATTTTGTTTCTGATAACAGGGTCCCATCACATTGTTTCTGATTACAGGGTTCCATTACATTGTTCTGATCACATGACGTGATTACACCAGTTTGTTTCTGATCACAGGGTCCCATTACATTGTTTTTGATCACAAGACGTGATTACACCAGTTTGTTTCTGATCACAGGGTCCAATTACATTGTTTCTGATTACAGGGTTCCATTACATTGTTTGTTTTCGACTGTAGGACATTTTTGCAAAGCAAGTTATCTGCATGATGATGATGATGTCTATACATTGTTGTAATATTTCTTCTTGCATGATTTAATTTAGTATCAAACCTATTATTGCCCTTTACATATTTCAATGTCAGATAACTTTAAGTAGTAATAAATATTTTTAATGATACCAATCTAATGCAAACTATGTTGTCAAATGCATCACAGCTCAATTTAACTCTGATAACGTCTTTTCTTCATTTTGTACAAGCTTTGATGTCTAAAAACATGCATTAAACCTGTTTGAAATGACAACCAAAATGATTTATTGCCATATGGTGACAAAATAAATCTCTCAAGGAGATGAAATGTCTCTATTATACTAACCATGAAATAACCCAAACTGCCATACTTTGAAAAGACTTCCCTCAGATCAGACGAAGCAATGCACTTAAATGAGCATCCACCACTAAGAGAGAACATTCTAATTTTTGTTCATGGAAGTCAGATTCCACTGTTGCATAGTTTAAGTTGTGTATGCAATATTCATGAGGGAGAGGCAGCCCCACCATCTGTTGTCTGTTTGCTGATGGTGATGGTGGGTGACCTCAACTTCTAATATGACAGAATATCTATTATGGGAAGCCATTTTACATAGCTGTAATACCATTTTTAATGTCCAACTGATTCCTTTTCTGGGGATTACCAGCTAGAAAATTGTCCTTGCAACCTATACCTATGCTTTTCGTAAAGCTGGCTGACTTGGTTTACAGCTCAATAGCATGGAGTGTGGAACACAATATCAATCACTGGTTTGCCTGGTCCGTATCTGATTATTACAGGCTACAGTCACGCAGATGGAACATTGCTGAGTGCGGCATTAAACAACAAACACATGAACAAACACAGTAACAATATTAAGGCATGAAGAATTAATTTCATTGTGAAGTGACATGCCTTGATTTTGCGAGTGGTCCAGCATTCACATGGAACACAGACAACACTGGTTTCTTACAAGGCGAGGATGTCTTTGTCCAACAATAGTGTCCATTGTAGTGTTGCGTTTGTTTGTTGTTTAATGCGGCACTCAGCAATATTCCAGCTATATGACGGTGGTCTGTGAATAATCGAGTGATTGACATCATGAACATTGATCTATGCAATTGGGATATGATGACATGCATCAACCAAGTCAGCGAGCCTGACCACCCGATCCTGTAAGTCACCTCTTAAGATAAGCACAGTAGCCTTTTACGGCAAGCATGGGAAGCTGAAGACCTATTCTACCCCAGATCTTCACGGGCCGTCTATTGTAGTGATATGGCTAAAAAATGCAAAAATAAATTCTTACTACCTGTGTACTGTGAATAAACAATAGACAAAAAATACAAAACAGATTGTAATGTATTTCAATATATTTATTTCCGCCATTTATAGAGGGCACAACCAGCATATGCTGACCAATCAAATCACAGCAGGCTCCAAGAGAGACCACTCTTAATCTACATTGAGCAAATAGTATACTTCAAGACATTTGGTCATTTTAAGAGACTGAACCAAACTTACACAAGCCGTCATTATGCTCAACAGTACAATGTTAACAAACTAACTTGATACTTCTTGCCTGCATATTGCCTTGTTTGAAAGAAAACAAGGATTGATATATTTAGCTAAACTAGGCATAAATTGGGCTGTGTGCACAGCAACATTAGCCCTGAAGCAGGATAATGAATGATCACATTCTAACATGACCACAGAAACACAACCCCAGTCAACTCTTTCTGAGTCTTGACAGTCTGGTCTTTTCTAACCATATTTGTCATGCATAACCATATCAGTTTATCATTATCATCTCTTAACATCTAACACTGTTCAAAAGGTTGGTCGAAGGTAAATGATTGTTATTCACATATGTTCTGAAAGGCATATATATTCTCAAACTCCATGTTTGCAAAGATACATACCCAACTAATTATCCACAGTACCAGCCAAACTAGTTACTTGTCCTACAGATATATTTCGTAGATAAGCAAAGATACAGTTTGCAAAAGAAAATGAAAAAAATGTTGGGTAGACCCGAACTTAATTTTTTTAAATGCTCTTGAAACAAAATATACTAATCCAAAAACATTCATATTATCAAATTTTTAGACAAATCCAGTATTGGCATAAAACAAAATACTTAGTGCAGATAAGACAGGATTAATTGTAAGACAAGAAACGAATTGGTCTGGCCAAGTTAATTCAAACATGAACAACATTTGCCATTTTCCAGTTCCAATAATGTGTATATTCCAAGTTGGTTCCTCTTTTCCCTTCCTGCTATCACTGAATGCTATACTGATGTGACACTCTCATTTCAGGAAATGCTTGAAATAGTGTAGAGATGCGTGACACAAATCTCCTTGAATCAGCAAATTGCTATTTTAGGGCTGTACATTTTTTACTGTGATTGATCAGGGTTCTGTTGCATTTTGTGTAGACAACAACCTTCTCTTTCATCACAACAAATTAGTGTAATAATATTGCGATATGTTTCATGTAAGCATCTTACATCTATCTTCAAAAGCATTTCCTGACAATGACAAGTTATCTTGTAGGTTACAAATATTGCTGAGATTTCAAATGTCTCTTTCAGAAAATAAATGATCGTGAGATTGATTAAAAATCTGTAAAAATTGATCCTACCCTTATGTGTGAACAAATTTTAGAAACATATTTCAGATGCATAAAAATAGAATTGTCTGAGTGTCTAAACAAAGTAAGGATATAATACCAACATATACATTCATTTTTTATGCCTTATTTTAAATATATGACCATATATGAAATTTGATGTTCATATGTTAATCACCTCATCCCTATTTTTTTATTCTTTGGTATAAGTTAGCTTGCTGTTATTTCGAAAGTAGAAAAATATAACATTATGTGATGAGTTTTTTTAAATTACCGAAACGAAATTTACTGAGCAAACAAAGCAATATATAAAAAATATTTTTCAGTTGCAAATATTTTAATCTTTGTCAGATTGTGAAATTTTGAACTTATAGTTAAATGACAATGTCGCTGTCTTTGTTTATTGATGGGGGAAAATGTTGTACTATTAGCCATCTAGACCTACTGCATGGAACATGTTAGTTAGCTGGGGCAGCACAGTTCACACAAAATAAAACAATACTTGGCGATCAAATAAAAATAATTTGGCGACATGGTGCAAGACTGAAATAGAAGCTACCAACATTACACAGAGCCATTTACAAATAAAAATATTCTGAATAATCAAATAAAATCACTCCAACAAACCCAAGCTCTCCTCTGTACTGGGAGGATGAAGTGCTGATAAAGACTTGCTAGTGTGAAAGGAAAACAGGCACATTATTTCCTGTAAAGGCCAGACCAGTTTATTTTGTGGTTTGACACATTTTTGTGGTAAATATGCCAAGAGACAGGAGCCCCCTCACCCCCTTCCCTATCATGAATGTTGTCCAGGTTGATCGGAGTACAATTTCCTTAAAGATAAAACTCTTTTGAAGTAAAAGTACAAGATGGTATAAAAATAGGAAATTGATGGAATTATTTTTACTATAAATATATGGAGTTACCTTGTCAGTATAACAGGAAACAAGTTAGTCTGACCATACAGATTTTCTAAGTCAAAGGTTCAAATACAGAGGGTCAAGAATGATCAAAGTTGATTTTGAGTATAGTGACTTACCAAGGAAATCATGGTATTTACTTTTTCCCCAAATAAACATTTTCCTACAAATCACCAGTGAAACAAAAACACAAGTTGGTGTCGAAAAGGTGAAAAAACTAATAGAACAAGCTATGATTCAGAACTAGATCCATGGTTTAATAAAAAAACATCTGGCAAAAAGCATTTTGGCCTCAAGAATAGCGAAAGTGTGTGATATGTATCTTGTGTTTGCCAATATCAATATCATGAATAAAAGGGAAACTGTTTGTAGAGAATATTGTCAAAATACAATGGCATAAGACATATTTAATAAGAACCTTTCATGTATGTGAAAAGTTCAACCTAGCCTTTTATTTGCAGCGATCTAGCTTTTCTGAATGATGTGATTGGTCAAAACCCTTCTCCTATTTCTCCAATAAGGATACTGCTAGTCATGTAGCAGTCAATGACAACACTTGATGAAAGGTACATACATGACATAGACCATCCTCACCAGTCAGGGGAGTTGGTTCTGCCACAGTCAGCTACATGCCCTCAACATCAGAACTAGTTCCTAAAAGCCACCAAAACAACATTCATTGAGTGGCCTTTTAGGTATTTTTCAGTCTTATCACCAGAACAGACAGAAATAAATTTGGAACTCACATTTCCTGCTTGATAACAGTAATGAACCAAGTGAACTATCAGAGGTAGGCTTCCAGGGTAAACTAACAAGGAATCAGTATTAGACAATGGAATCTTTTATAATCCTACTGAAAATTTGTAGTAGAGTATCTTTTTGAGTGAGTGAGTTTGGTTTTACGCCGCTTTTAGCAATATTCCAGCAATATCACGCCAGGGGACACCAGAAATGGGCTTCACACATTGTACCCATGTCGGGAATCGAACTCGGGTCTTCGGCGTGACGAGCAAACGCTTTAACCACTAGGCTACCCGACTGCCCCAGTATCTTTTTGAGGCCCATGAATTACATGTCCCTTTGGGTAATAATAAGAGCACTGACATGTTCAATACAGGAATTGTAGGCGATGTGGCAGAACAGCTGTGATGGTGAAGAAAATCTATGAATTTACACAGAGATGAACATGTACATTTGCTGAACAGTGTACCCATTGTTATACATGTCCTCAAACATGTATACATTTCTGTACAGGCCCTACACTATGTATACAGAATTGTACAAATCTTAAACACTGTATACACAGTCATAAAAACCCTGAACAGTGCATACAGAGTTTTCCAGGTCCTGAATAGTGTATACACAGTTGTAAATATCCTGAACAATGTGTACTGAATTGTAAAACTTCCTGCATACAAAGTTGCACATTTTTAATGTATGCAGCAGAGGGTAGTCGGGTGCATGTAAACAATACACGCATCTGAGGAAATACAGGTTGTCTGCTGCTATATCTATGTACAAAGCCATCAGGTAGTAAAGTGACAGGTTCACATGCCGTGGTAAGACTTCACATCAACAGCAGGTGTCTAGAACCAATGCTGACGCTGTGCATGGATGTCAGTTGCCTACGCTGACTGAGGTCCAAGCATGCAGTTGATATGCACATATATATGAGGAGGTGACCTGCCACAAGCAGCTAGTAGCAATTTTAGAATTACCTTAATTGGGATTATTTCACAGTGAAAGCGCATAAAACTTGTGTTCAGCAGTTCGTAAATGGTATGTACAAAACCGAAAAAAATCCTGCACTGGAAAGTTTACATAGGCAGCCTAGGTAACATACAACAGTGTTGCAGGATGATATATACTTCATGACTTAAGCCTAGAGTCACATCCAACAGAGAGGCAGGTACCAGTAGGTCATGAAGAAGGCCACAAGTAACAGACAGGATTGTTGCAGATTCTGTGCTTAAAACATGAACAAAACCAGAATGAACACAATATTGTTTCATGTTTCTATATACTTCGTGAATCTAGCAATGACTGACATCTAACATTGTTGTAGGCCACTGTCATGTGTAACAACATTGTTGCACCCCATGACACTGTCTTGTTGCAGGCCATGACACTGTCCTGTGTAACAACATTGTTGCAGGCCATGACACTGTCCTGTGTAACAACATTGTTGCAAGCCATGACACTGTCCTGTGTAACAACATTGTTGCAGGCCATGACACTGTCCTGTCTAAACATTGTTGCAGGCCATGACACTGTCATGTGTAACAACATTGTTGCAGGCCATGACACTGTCCTGTCTAAACATTGTTGCAGGCCATGACACTGTCCTGTGTAACAACATTGTTGCAAGCCATGACACTGTCCTGTGTTACAACATTGTTGCAAGCCATGAACAGTCACACTAGAAATACAAGATTGTTGCAGGCCATGAACACAATCATGAACATTGTTGCAGGTTACCAGACACTTCATGAACAACTATCACTAACCAACAACATTGTTGCAGAACATACATAAAAATGAGGTCATATACCATTGTAACGAGGTCAGATTCAGTGTCATTAGTTCATCAGTAATGCAATTTGATTCAAGTTCATTTTGGAAACTAAAATCAGCAGTAACTGTCAATAAAGTAATTGAAGCATGGGGTTATATATAACGGACTGCTGTTGTTATGATTACCAACGAGACTGACATTGAACACACAACATGTTTCAGTTATTGCCGAGTTGAAATATGTTTACAGTAATTACATATTGTGATGGGTATCAACATACAAAATGACTTAATTACATGAATGAAAAACAAAACAGTCATACAATTAACCCACAGAGGAATGAAACTCTGTCTTACCGAAACTCTAAAATTAAATTCGAAGCAACCATTTTATCTTTGGGGAAAGGCCTGGGTAGTATCTCGGGTTCAGTCGAGGGACACACTTTGAAGGATATAACATCTAATACATTTTATGCAATGGGGCAATTTTATGTTTATCTGCCCCCAACCAGGTGATACATATTATCATTTTCATTATTTATCAAACTCCTCACCCCCATCTCCCCAAAAGGATGCAATGGTTGGATCCCTCAATCAAAAATATACTCTCCAAATGATGGACCAGTTAAACACCTGTACAGTCTTAATGAGATAACAAACTGTAAAGATGCTGAAGCATGTATTCACAAGGACTGCAAGCAAAGTCAGTTACCACATGTACTTGTGGTCATGATAAGCAGCTGTTGTAAGCTGTGGTGACATTGAGGTAACCTGATCCAAACAAGCTCCACATTGCACTCTTGCATACATTAGTGTCCAGTAATAGGTCAAAGGGATATATTATATCAAATGTTCAACTGTGAGTACCACTATCACACCTGTGAGTTCCTCTTTTAAACACTTTCACAAATATACTTAGAACCTATCTAGTATGGATGTGAAAGCTCTATTGCCAACAATAAACCTCCTCCACGGTGCTGAGCAAGGCAATTTCACAGTTTTCAGCAAAACAATTTTGTTCCAAACACTCTTTATCTTTCAGTCAGAATATTCATCTTCCGCCATGTTTGACGTATTACTGTAGCCACTATTTAGAGGAAGGAAGTAAGTGTTCTCACAGCATTAGCCTTGAGGAAGAGTTCTCTTGCTGAAGTTCATAATGGTGACCCTAGTGACCCTAGTGGACATCTAGAGAAGTGAAGCGATACGTGAATCATGATGCCTAGTAATCTAATAAAGACATAATATTTCAGAGTATTGTACAATTGTAAGTGTTTGTTCAATCAGAAGCAACACTGCCTTAATGAGAGAAGTCACTGGACTCAAAGGGGTGCTCACAGTTGCTGCACAGCATGGGCACAACATTCAATCACATGGTGTACATTAAAAGCCATTTCACAGTCATATAGTTGCTGCCCCAGTTCCCCTGAGGAGTTAAAGCCAAAAGTCCCGACTTAGAAATCATTACAAATAGAAGGCACAATTTATTCAAGTGCAAGTTATAACCAAACCACAAGGAGAGCTTGATAAAAGAATCTGCATCTTCTTTGTAGTTGAGTCACGACTGCTCTACAGTGGCCCCATCCACGCCCAGCATCAGGACCCCTTGACCTACATAGCATGTGAAAAGACCTTGAAAATCATCTCTGCCCCAGGAAGTTTCCTGGAAGTGATAGATTAATAATACCTAACTAGTAGAACTACTGCTTGTTTCCTTGTACTTGATAGATTAATAATACCTAATTAGTAGACCTTCTGCTTGTTTCCTTGTACTTGATAGTTTAATAATACCTAAATAGTACACTTTCTGCTTGTTTCCTTGTACTTGATAGATTAATAATACCTAATTAGTAGACCTTCTGCTTGTTTCCTTGTACTTGATAGTTTAATAATACCTAAATAGTACACCTTCTGCTTGTTTCCTTGTACTTGATAGATTAATAATACCTAACAAGTAGACCTTCTGCTTGTTTCCTTGTACTTGATAGATTAATAATACCTAACTAGTAGACCTTCTGCTTGTTTCCTTGTACTTGATAGATTAATAATACCTAATTAGTAGACCTTCTGCTTGTTTCCTTGTACTTGATAGATTAATAATACCTAAATAGTAGACCTTCTGCTTGTTTCCTTGTACTTGATATATTAATAATACCTAACTAGTAGACCTTCTGCTTGTTTCCTTGTACTTGATAGATTAATAATACCTAACTAGTAGACCTTCTGCTTGTTTCCTTGTACTTGATAGATTAATAATACCTAACTAGCAGACCTTCTGCTTGTTTCCTTGTACTTGATAGATTAATAATACCTAACTAGTAGACCTTCTGCTTGTTATGAGAGACGTGATACCCTCATAATTCAAAGAAGAACGAAAACTTCTATTTCTGATTCCTTGAGACTTTGTTCTTCTTACCAATGCTTCTGTAAGTAAATAAGTTCTGCATTCCTATAGAATTAAAAAAAAAAAGGGTTACGTTTGAATAGTTTCAGGAACAGGGCCATATTTGTTACAGCTGCCAGCTTCAATTTCTAATCTCTAAACTCTCGACGTTCACAAACCCAAGGGCATAACAATGCTCACTCAAAGAGTCTTGTAACAATGACAGTCTTCCTCTTCTGTGGAAATCTGTGCAACGGAGAGGAAGCTGCCATTTTATAGTGAGTCTTCTACATCATTCTAGGTCTTAACTGCTTAGCTGGCATATTGCTCAGCTACCATCCCTGAATGGAATCTTCACCCACGTCATGTTTACATGACAGGAAGTCGACAAATCACATACCATTGTCCTCAAAATAGGTCTGAATAGTTTATGTTTGATTTGCGTACTTCAATTTGATCACAGAGACAGGTCCTAGTTAATATTTCAACTCAATGAAATTCTCATACTTGAAATCTAGATGGTTCCTGGTGTGTGTCAGTCCCCTGAATGACCTACAACACACCAGAATGAAAGTTCAATGTTTGTGAGACTCAAGGTAGGTTTCTGGTTGGTGCAAATTTTATTCGATTATATTTGTTTATCTATAAATACCACACTGACATGTTTCTTTGTCTCAAGATAGAAAAAATTGCTAAATATTCTGTCATACAGAGAATATTTTTGAGAGAAAATATTACAAATAGCATATTTGATAGAGGCCAGCAGTAAATCTACTCATTATTCACAGCAATTACTATACAAACATTCAAGTTACATAAAAAATGAATGAATTCACTTTGCATAATTCTTTTACAGATCAATGATTTTTGATAACTTATTATTCTTCATATGAAAAAAATGACCAATTATAGAACATGTTTTTCAAGAAAAAAACATGTCCTCTTTTTTTCATAAAACTATTTACTAGGCCATACTGAAAAAGCAATACCATCATCTGTTGAAAGAGTAAGAAGACATGGATATGTATGTCGACGCAAACTGAGGTTGTTAAACTGGCAGTGTATGAAGTGATCTTGTTTTCAGGGGCAACGGTCTCAGTTAATGAGACAACAATTAAAATCTGCATCCTCCAAGAAGTGAAATTTGAATGCTGCGATGAGATCTGATGAGATCTAAGCTTACTGAAATGGCAAGGCGTTCAAGGTGCTCACTGAAATTAACACCTTAAGTTTTATAATGGAAACAATGCTTTTTTTCAACAAGAAAACACTATTTGAAGTTATTAGTCCATATGATGAGTGTTATTCCAAATGTAAAATAATCTCAATGTGCTAAAATCGACAAAATCCACAATTTGCATCTAAAACTTGCTTGCAATTAAAACCCTCATAGAAATCAAATGTCCCACTTTGGTAAAAGTGGTGAAGGGCTGTTTAAGAGGTCCTGCTGGTCAAGATGAAAGTCTTGAAAATTTTAAGAGAAAAACAATTGATTGTATCAACTAAAAAACCCCAACTTGATTGATAATGATCTTTCTCCTCTAAAACAACCCTTACAATTGCTGTAAAATATCTAAAGCAAGAAGTAACACGAAGCTCTAAAGCTGATTATAATGCGATCTCCATTCATAAATATATGTGTGTATATATATATATTTCCACAAAACAAAACAACAAAAGAAAACAATTGAAACCAGGTGACAGGCAAGAGAAATGAAATGTTGTGTTTATAAGGTCATCGGAAACTAAGCTGCCTTTTATAAAGTTCATCAATCTTGAAACAAATGGACGATGTCAAATACATAATGCTTGTTGACAAATACACAGACTGGGGTCCATTGTCCCATTATCAAGTATGTGTGTCGTTCACTCCCCAGCTTCAGCTCTTTGAATTACATGACAGTCACATGACAGTCACATGACCATCAACTGATACACATACTCGATGTTGCCCATGCTTCATTCCAGTGTAATTCAGAGTGACATATAAAATCTTTAGTCCACAATATGTCAATATCTTCCACTATTACAAATGTGTATGTCAACCTTAAAATTTCACTTCATATAAGCATAATTAAGACAAATCAATCTTTCAAAGTCACTTCTCTTACTGGCACATCATGCATCTAACTTCACTTTGTTGAAAGATAACTTCACATTTACTCCCACTGAATGTCTTTATCTCTGAGCGGGATGTAGTACTTGAATGATGTGTCACAGTTAAAATCAAACTTCACGACATCAAACAATCCTTGTCTTTTTGTTTAGATATGCATGAAGTGTCAATTTACATATTCACTCGGAAACACTTGTGGCTATATACTTACATATTACATACACTTTATTGACATCAGTATTGTTTGATGTCTCCACACAGTTTCACTATATACATCTGACTGTACACAACTATACAATATTGTGCTGAGGGCTGCCCACAGCACTTCAGTCACCCGACAGTCAACACCCTATCACATATCTCTTTGGTGCCCATGTACTGTACATCCCCTCGTCCTCGTTAGTGTGACGTGTGTCACACACACAGTCACGTGACCACAACTAGCACGCCGGTCAGCACATGGTGTTGAATCAATTGTACATAGGTCGTGCCACACATTGGCCGTGTCCACTACAGAAAAGTCCCCAGATGTTCTAATGCAGAACACGTGGTCTTACATGTTACTTCTGTCCCCTCAACTGTTTTGAAAGTATTGCCCTTCAATGTAGCGATATTGTCATGTGAAAGGCATACCCCCGTAGTCTGCAGGGTGGACACACCTGGAGCTACCTGGCTCCTTCATAGAGAATGGACTGATCCATCTAAGAAGATTAAATGCCCTCAGTCAGGCTGGTGATTCAACCAGGAAACATTCCTCCGAAGACATACTTGCGATCTTCATAGATATGGCGCGAAGAACATATTTACATAGTACAAAGTAGGATTCTACATTTCTGCATCAACACTTTTTCTGACCAGGAATTTTCACCACTGCCTTAATCACACTCCGAAGTAAATACCAACCACACTATACCTTGGATTCTGACATCCACTGTTTGCTGTTTTATCCTGAACCCCTTCATATCAGAGTAGGCTGATCAAGGCCTGTGTCTTTGGTATGCAAAGTGGAGCAGTTTACTTTTGATAAGAGGAACCCTTCCTGATGTTCTTCATGCTGCTGAGATGCCGTCTCGTGCACTCCTTTCACAGATATGTGACATGGACTGATAAAGGACTGAAGTACTGAATTTGTACAAACGTTTGGTGAGTGGTTCTGTACACAAGAATCACGATCAGGAAAATCGTCATCCCTTTCTGGAACTACCAATGAGAGGCCTCAACTTGTCAAACATCATCACTGTGATACAGTTGCCCACCAAAGTCCTTTGGTAAGTGATGCATTCTGTCCGCAGCCGCTCACTCTCATCTACAGATTCAAAAATGTCTGTTGCATGTTTTTTAAAGTTATCATCTTAATATCAGTAACAAGAACAATGAACATGGCTGTAGTGACTTGATTATGCATATGAGGGAACACAATCATGGGCAGATATCTTCACACGATGAGGACTATATGCGAGACGAGGTTCTGCCATTCCCTGCTCCAGACTGTAAGTTCCCCCAGTGACTCGTCCATTCCTTATCAGTTCTGACGTTAGATGACCTGTCTCACAGAAAGCATCCTTCAAAGTGAATATTCCTCAGATAGCAATTATGTTTCGATATAAGACAACATTCACAAGGGAGCCATGATGATGATGACTGGAACCAGCTAGCAAACAGACCAGATGCACTCACAGGACTGAGCTTAGAGTGTCACAACCTCCGTGCACCACCTTCACTTGTCATCTGGCGGGGCGACATATGTCTCCATCATCAACGATGGGAACTGTGTTCCGTCCATCTCCATATCTAGCAGCAGGTTGGAGTGCTCCACACTGATTGTTCGGAGGTCTGACATGCGGGTCAGAAATTTGGCAAGAGCACTCCCACCACGAAGTCTTTTGGCGTTTTCATACGACTGTAGTGTTTCCACATAGTGAGATTGTATCTCTTCTACTTTCTGCTTCTCCTTCAGACCAGGCCGCTCTGCAACACACAACAACCACATCAAGTTAATCCATGCAAAAACTTCTTTGCTTTGTACCTGAAATATAATCAACTGACTACACTGTACCTTTCAATGTCTCAGCAGTATAATGTCATCGGACAACATTGAATTTTGAGGATGTTTAATAGTGTTGTGAAACCAAGAGGGGCAACCTAGCGGTTAAAGTGTTCACTCGTCCCGCCCAAAGCCCGGGTTTGATTCTCCACATGGGTACAATGTGTGAAGCCATATTCTGGTGTCCCCTGTCATGATATTGCTGGAATATTGCCAAAAGTGGTGTAAAACCATACTAACTACACTCACAGGAACCAAGACGGTCCTGACACATAATAATATGATGTCATCCTAAGGTATGTTCGTTTTTTTAGTTGTTTTTTAAAGCAGCACTCAGCAATATTCCAGCTATATGACGGCGGTCTGTAAATAATCGAGTCTGGACCAGACAATACAGTGATTGACATCACGATCATTGATCCATGCCATTGGGATACAATGATGTGAATCAAACAAGTCAGTGAGCCTGACCACCCGATCCTGTTAGACGCCTCTTACGACAAACATAGTCACTTTTTACAGCGAACATGGGTTGCTGAAGACCTTTCCTACCCCGGATCAAGAGGGTTGTCATCATAAGGAGGAAGCTCCCTTGTGCTTGCTATTTCATGGGAGAAGAAACAGAGCCTCTTGAGATAATGGTTATGGTCAATACAAGGTCCATATCTAAACTATTACATAAAACAGAACATTTGGATTGGAAGTAAACAAATAGCAAATATAAGTACATTTGACATTAGGAGCATGGCCAAAATGCAAAGGTCAAATATAGGTTAAAATGTTAAATACCTAAAAAAACAGAACATATGTGCTGAGCCACAGAACTAGCAAAACAGATACCAAATGCAACACATTTTGAAAGTAAATGGCTGGGTAAGAGCCATAAGAAGTTTCAGCTTTCAATATAGTCCAAGTGCAAATGTCAAATCAAGATCAAAATTAAAAATATCACAAAAATTGAATACACATGCTGAGCCCCACTACTAACTACACCTGTACCAAACAGCATTACAAGTGGAACATAAATGATTGCGCAATTAATGGCAACAAAAAGCTTTTTCAACAGAGTTCCCGCTGGCTTTGAAACTGCCAGTCCTTGTGGACTGGCAATTCTTAAAAATTACCAGTCCCCCCTAATTTTTGCCAGTCCCAACTTTCAACAAATAAAAAAAATGTATGAAAATTATTTGGTTTTAGTTCTTTCAACAACATGTTCAGTGCAAAGCTCTCTGAAGTAACTTAGTTAGATCTTTACATCATTCACACAACCTTCAGTCACAATTTCCCCCCTTATTTTTTAATATTTCCAGACGAGGTTGCTACAAATGGATATTTAACCTAGAGATAGACCAGAATAAACCCTGATGGTAACAGACAAGCTGACTTTGTTCGAAAAATGTACTTATATGAATATCACCAATGTTTTCTTCAACAACAAAGATTTATAAGGTACTTTATTTCCCGTCCAAATTACTGGGTCCAAGCCTAATTTTACTGGTAAAAAACTGGTAATTATCGGTAAATAGGAACGCTATTTCAATTAAGCACACTTGACAGCCACATTGAAAATCAAATTCAACCAAATTCAGGGGCTGTCATTGGTGGAAACAAGGATGTGAAGTATTAGCTTCAATGATTCAATGGTTTCTGAGGGGATGGTTTCATCGCAACTGCAAAGGTCAAATGAAGGTCAAATGTAAAATATAGTGAAAAACGTAACCTATGTCTTGAGCACCATTACCAACTACACTTATATCAAATTTCATTTCATTGTGAACAAAGATTGCTGAGTAATGGCCATAAATAGTTTGTTCAATATGGCGGCCATGGTAGCCATATTGAAAATCAGATTAAAACCTCTTGAACAAACTGGAGTGTGATCATTGGCAGGAACAAGCATGGTACGTTTCAGCTTCATTGGTCCTGTAGTTTCTGAGGAGAATATTGTTCATGATGGATAATGGACAACATACACCCGACCAAACAGGCGATGACATAAGGTGAGGTGAGATCGGGTTTAATGTCACGTCCAAGATTATTGCACTTATATAGCGACGGGCATGCACGTGTATGTCTGTGTGGCTGCATGAACTAGTCCGGAATGATGCCGATTTATAGTGCTAGCACACTGAGATACCATGCCGCAGTTTAACATAAATACCCCACTCAGACACAGTATACTGACTCCGAGCTGACCAGTCCTTGTTTTAGCCCCTTAATGCCGAGCGCCAGACAGGGTAACAACAAGTACCATCTTTTAATGTGTTTTGGTATGATGCGGCTGGGGATCGAACCCCGGACCTTCCGCTCTCCGGCCAGACGCTCTACGATTAGACCACGGAGGCAGTCGCCATGACATAAACTCACTTGACTTTCAGTCAGGTGAGCTAAAAATATAAATGATTTGATGCTGGTAAAATGAAGTTATTCAGCATTACAAAATTTTACAATATGCACATGTTCCCTCTTTCTCTTGGACAGAGCATCAATTTGTCTGCTAAATTAGTTAAATTATCATATGATTCTTCATTAGTCTTGTAACCTTTGAGACATGTGAAGCATCTGTAAATAAATTTTCTCCTCCATACCTGAGAATATGGCTATGGCAGTGATGAGAGCGTATTCAGCATTGTCGGTCTTCAGCATGGCCATGTTGTCACAGAACTCGTACATGAGCTCGGCATACCTGCCAAGCCCTGTTGCCTTCATGTTTTTCAGAGTACAGGGCAATCCATTGGCAAAGATTATGGCCTTGGTCTCAGAGTCATAGCAACGGGCTGCCCTTATTGCCATACACTCACAGGAGGCAGCCTGGAACACAGATATTATCATAGTGATGTGTCAGGAGTGAGTGAAACACAGGAGGCAGCCTGGAACACAGATATTATCATAGTGATGTGTCAGGAGTGAGTGAAACACAGGAGGCAGCCTGGAACACAGATATTATCATAGTGATGTGTCAGGAGTGAGTGAAACACAGGAGGCAGCCTGGAACACAGATATTATCATAGTGATGTGTCAGGAGTGAGTGAAACACAGGAGGCAGCCTGGAACACAGATATTATCATAGTGATGTGTGAGGAGTGAGTGAAACACAGGAGGCAGCCTGGAACACAGATATTATCATAGTGATGTGTGAGGAGTGAGTGAAACACAGGAGGCAGCCTGGAACACAGATATTATCATAGTGATGTGTGAGGAGTGAGTGAAACACAGGAGGCAGCCTGGAACACAGATATTATCATAGTGATGTGTGAGGAGTGAGTGAAACACAGGAGGCAGCCTGGAACACAGATATTATCATAGTGATGTGTGAGGAGTGAGTGAAACACAGGAGGCAGCCTGGAACACAGATATTATCATAGTGATGTGTGAGGAGTGAGTGAAACACAGGAGGCAGCCTGGAACACAGATATTATCATAGTGATGTGTGAGGAGTGAGTGAAACACAGGAGGCAGCCTGGAACACAGATATTATCATAGTGATGTGTCAGGAGTGAGTGAAACACAGGAGGCAGCCTGGAACACAGATATTATCATAGTGATGTGTCAGGAGTGAGTGAAACACAGGAGGCAGCCTGGAACACAGATATTATCATAGTGATGTGTGAGGAGTGAGTGAAACACAGGAGGCAGCCTGGAACACAGATATTATCATAGTGATGTGTCAGGAGTGAGTGAAACACAGGAGGCAGCCTGGAACACAGATATTATCATAGTGATGTGTGAGGAGTGAGTGAAACACAGGAGGCAGCCTGGAACACAGATATTATCATAGTGATGTGTGAGGAGTGAGTGAAACACAGGATGCAGCCTGGAACACAGATATTATCATAGTGATGTGTCAGGAGTGAGTGAAACACAGGAGGCAGCCTAGAACACAGATATTATCATAGTGATGTGTCAGGAGTGAGTGAAACACAGGAGGCAGCCTGGAACACAGATATTATCATAGTGATGTGTCAGGAGTGAGTGAAACACAGGAGGCAGCCTGGAACACAGATATTATCATAGTGATGTGTGAGGAGTGAGTGAAACACAGGATGCAGCCTGGAACACAGATATTATCATAGTGATGTGTCAGGAGTGAGTGAAACACAGGAGGCAGCCTAGAACACAGATATTATCATAGTGATGTGTCAGGAGTGAGTGAAACACAGGAGGCAGCCTGGAACACAGATATTATCATAGTGATGTGTGAGGAGTGAGTGAAACACAGGATGCAGCCTGGAACACAGATATTATCATAGTGATGTGTCAGGAGTGAGTGAAACACAGGAGGCAGCCTGGAACACAGATATTATCATAGTGATGTGTGAGGAGTGAGTGAAACACAGGAGGCAGCCTGGAACACAGATATTATCATAGTGATGTGTCAGGAGTGAGTGAAACACAGGAGGCAGCCTAGAACACAGATATTATCATAGTGATGTGTCAGGAGTGAGTGAAACACAGGAGGCAGCCTGGAACACAGATATTATCATAGTGATGTGTCAGGAGTGAGTGAACACAGGAGGCAGCCTGGAACACAGATATTATCATAGTGATGTGTCAGGAGTGAGTGAAACACAAGAGGCAGCCTGGAACACAGATATTATCATAGTGATGTGTCAGGAGTGAGTGAAACACAGGAGGCAGCCTGGAACACAGATATTATCATAGTGATGTGTGAGGAGTGAGTGAAACACAGGAGGCAGCCTGGAACACAGATATTATCATAGTGATGTGTCAGGAGTGAGTGAAACACAGGAGGCAGCCTAGAACACAGATATTATCATAGTGATGTGTCAGGAGTGAGTGAAACACAGGAGGCAGCCTGGAACACAGATATTATCATAGTGATGTGTGAGGAGTGAGTGAAACACAGGAGGCAGCCTGGAACACAGATATTATCATAGTGATGTGTGAGGAGTGAGTGAAACACAGGAGGCAGCCTGGAACACAGATATTATCATAGTGATGTGTCAGGAGTGAGTGAAACACAGGAGGCAGCCTGGAACACAGATATTATCATAGTGATGTGTGAGGAGTGAGTGAAACACAGGAGGCAGCCTGGAACACAGATATTATCATAGTGATGTGTGAGGAGTGAGTGAAACACAGGAGGCAGCCTGGAACACAGATATTATCATAGTGATGTGTCAGGAGTGAGTGAAACACAGGAGGCAGCCTGGAACACAGATATTATCATAGTGATGTGTGAGGAGTGAGTGAAACACAGGAGGCAGCCTGGAACACAGATATTATCATAGTGATGTGTCAGGAGTGAGTGAAACACAGGAGGCAGCCTGGAACACAGATATTATCATAGTGATGTGTGAGGAGTGAGTGAAACACAGGAGGCAGCCTGGAACACAGATATTATCATAGTGATGTGTCAGGAGTGAGTGAAACACAGGAGGCAGCCTGGAACACAGATATTATCATAGTGATGTGTCAGGAGTGAGTGAAACACAGGAGGCAGCCTGGAACACAGATATTATCATAGTGATGTGTCAGGAGTGAGTGAAACACAGGAGGCAGCCTGGAACACAGATATTATCATAGTGATGTGTGAGGAGTGAGTGAAACACAGGAGGCAGCCTGGAACACAGATATTATCATAGTGATGTGTCAGGAGTGAGTGAAACACAGGAGGCAGCCTGGATCACAGATATTATCATAGTGATGTGTCAGGAGTGAGTGAAACACAGGAGGCAGCCTGGAACACAGATATTATCATAGTGATGTGTCAGGAGTGAGTGAAACACAGGAGGCAGCCTGGAACACAGATATTATCATAGTGATGTGTGAGGAGTGAGTGAAACACAGGAGGCAGCCTGGAACACAGATATTATCATAGTGATGTGTCAGGAGTGAGTGAAACACAGGAGGCAGCCTGGAACACAGATATTATCATAGTGATGTGTGAGGAGTGAGTGAAACACAGGAGGCAGCCTGGAACACAGATATTATCATAGTGATGTGTGAGGAGTGAGTGAAACACAGGAGGCAGCCTGGAACACAGATATTATCATAGTGATGTGTCAGGAGTGAGTGAAACACAGGAGGCAGCCTGGAACACAGATATTATCATAGTGATGTGTCAGGAGTGAGTGAAACACAGGAGGCAGCCTGGAACACAGATGTTATCATAGTGATGTGTGAGGAGTGAGTGAACACAGGATGCAGCCTGGAACACAGATATTATCATAGTGATGTGTCAGGAGTGAGTGAAACACAGGAGGCAGCCTGGAACACAGATATTATCATAGTGATGTGTCAGGAGTGAGTGAAACACAGGAGGCAGCCTGGAACACAGATATTATTATAGTGATGTGTCAGGAGTGAGTGAAACACAGGAGGCAGCCTGGAACACAGATATTATCATAGTGATGTGTCAGGAGTGAGTGAAACACAGGAGGCAGCCTAGAACACAGATATTATCATAGTGATGTGTCAGGAGTGAGTGAAACACAGGAGGCAGCCTGGAACACAGATATTATCATAGTGATGTGTCAGGAGTGAGTGAAACACAGGAGGCAGCCTGGAACACAGATATTATCATAGTGATGTGTCAGGAGTGAGTGAAACACAGGAGGCAGCCTGGAACACAGATATTATCATAGTGATGTGTGAGGAGTGAGTGAAACACAGGAGGGAGCCTGGAACACAGATATTATCATAGTGATGTGTCAGGAGTGAGTGAAACACAGGAGGCAGCCTGGAACACAGATATTATCATAGTGATGTGTCAGGAGTGAGTGAAACACAGGAGGCAGCCTGGAACACAGATATTATCATAGTGATGTGTCAGGAGTGAGTGAAACACAGGAGGCAGCCTGGAACACAGATATTATCATAGTGATGTGTGAGGAGTGAGTGAAACACAAGAGGCAGCCTGGAACACAGATATTATCATAGTGATGTGTCAGGAGTGAGTGAAACACAAGAGGCAGCCTGGAACACAGATATTATCATAGTGATGTGTGAGGAGTGAGTGAAACACAAGAGGCAGCCTGGAACACAGATATTATCATAGTGATGTGTCAGGAGTGAGTGAAACACAGGAGGCAGCCTGGAACACAGATATTATCATAGTGATGTGTGAGGAGTGAGTGAAACACAGGAGGCAGCCTGGAACACAGATATTATCATAGTGATGTGTGAGGAGTGAGTGAAACACAGGAGGCAGCCTGGAACACAGATATTATCATAGTGATGTGTCAGGAGTGAGTGAAACACAGGAGGCAGCCTGGAACACAGATATTATCATAGTGATGTGTCAGGAGTGAGTGAAACACAGGAGGCAGCCTGGAACACAGATATTATCATAGTGATGTGTCAGGAGTGAGTGAAACACAGGAGGCAGCCTGGAACACCGATATTATCATAGTGATGTGTCAGGAGTGAGTGAAACACAGGAGGCAGCCTAGAACACAGATATTATCATAGTGATGTGTCAGGAGTGAGTGAAACACAGGAGGCAGCCTGGAACACAGATATTATCATAGTGATGTGTGAGGAGTGAGTGAACACAGGAGGCAGCCTGGAACACAGATATTATCATAGTGATGTGTCAGGAGTGAGTGAAACACAGGAGGCAGCCTGGAACACAGATATTATCATAGTGATGTGTCAGGAGTGAGTGAAACACAGGAGGCAGCCTGGAACACAGATATTATCATAGTGATGTGTGAGGAGTGAGTGAAACACAGGAGGCAGCCTGGAACACAGATATTATCATAGTGATGTGTCAGGAGTGAGTGAAACACAGGAGGCAGCCTGGAACACCGATATTATCATAGTGATGTGTCAGGAGTGAGTGAAACACAGGAGGCAGCCTGGAACACAGATATTATCATAGTGATGTGTGAGGAGTGAGTGAACACAGGATGCAGCCTGGAACACAGATATTATCATAATGATGTGTCAGGAGTGAGTGAAACACAGGAGGCAGCCTGGAACACAGATATTATCATAGTGATGTGTCAGGAGTGAGTGAAACACAGGAGGCAGCCTGGAACACAGATATTATCATAGTGATGTGTGAGGAGTGAGTGAAACACAGGAGGCAGCCTAGAACACAGATATTATCATAGTGATGTGTGAGGAGTGAGTGAAACACAGGAGGCAGCCTAGAACACAGATATTATCATAGTGATGTGTCAGGAGTGAGTGAAACACAGGAGGCAGCCTAGAACACAGATATTATCATAGTGATGTGTCAGGAGTGAGTGAAACACAGGAGGCAATTGACAACTGAGTTGAAAATTAAGTAATCACAGATACCAAACCTCAATCTTGCCAGTTCCACTGAATGCACTGATGATTCACTTATCAGATACGAAACCTTGTTATTGCTCTCACCTTCAGCAGGACGATCTGATCTTCCTTGTCCAGTGAGGTGAAGCCGGGGAGACACTTGGCGAACTCGACGATGAGATGCGTGATGAGCACTGTCATCTGAACCATCTCCCCCATCATGTTGTCGGGCGTCGCCTCCTTCTGACCAGGCTCGATTATCTGCACATACATGAGAAAAGAATTTTTAAATCTTAGTTAGTATTTCTGTCCTCTTGGCCAATAGTACTAAATGCAATAAGACTAACAGCAACGTACAGGACAGGATACAGGAATGACAGACCAAAGACTAGAATATGGTAATCAACCTTCTTGTCAATGAATCCTGGCATGGCTAAGGGACATAACTCTTCACAGTGAATTGTGGCATCTTAGACTGCTGTGACACGTATGCCCTTTATTTAACCTCTACCATGTGTCAATACAGCATCAATAATATGTATGACAGATTAACTCAATACTATTTTCTGCTGCAGTAGCAAAATTACAGCTGAATCAGACTTGCCTGAAAATAATCATGTCAGACTCATGTAACACAAAGTACTCATCCAATTCAATTTAACAAGGATGGTGTATTGTGGATATGTTTTTACCAGAATATCCATGGGATTTCAATGACAGACAGACCTTTGAGCAAACATTTAAACCACAACAACTCCGATTGGCCATTATTTGATCAACACTGGAAAAAAACCTAGGTAGCCTCTACAAACACTTTAAACCACTGTTCGAGCTTACCGTTGCCTTGGCAATATCCCGCTCATCTGGGAACTCGAACTTGTCCTGAAGTCTGCACAGTTTCTCAATTAAAAGCCTCTGCTCATTGCCAATCTTTGTAAGAGGATTATCCATGAGAATGGCTGTGCCAGGCATAATGTTGATGTCAGGCTTGAACTCCTGATACCGAGACTCCGAGTCTGGGGAGAAGCTGTTCCCATCCGGACTCTCAGCCTTCTTGGGAATCTGTGGCACTCGCGACTTGGCCTTGCGCCGGGCGTCCCGAGCCTTACACTGCTCCTCTGACAACAGGCCTGGAGACAGACAAAGAAAAGGTAGGCATGTGTACTATCTTTAACTTATTATGATTGTTTTAGGTCCTGTTTCCACAGTCAGCGTAAAGCTAATGTCGGACAAGTTGTTTATATAACATAGCCTGAAGTGGAAAACATGTGGTCTGTCCAGATTTTCACTCGAGGACAAGATAAGTAGTTGTGAAACACAAACACCTTGTAAAGGTCAGTGAAATTGGCCTTCGCTTCTAAAACATAACAAACACATATTCTAGAAAAGTGGAAATACGATCAGAGTTCAATTGTGAGACAATATATCACAAGTGAGTACGTACATTCCTCTTTCATCCCGACTTCCTTGCACCGTCGTAGACGACAACACTGACATTTCCGCCGCATCCACATGTCCATCTCACAGTTTCCACCATATTTACATGTGTAGGTGGCACCCCGTGTAATACTGCGCCGGAAGAAACCTAGCAACACAAGTCACCATTGTTACAATTAACTGTAAAAGACATATCTAATCAAGTTGATGATTTGCACACATCATGTTCTCTGGACTGACTTAGGCAGGTTCCAAACATACATAGATACAAACATGAATGAGTGAAGGACCCTTAAGCTATAGACGACAATGTTACAGTGAGGGATGATAACTCGTATGCTACATTTAACATAATAATTTAAAAGTCTCTAATAATATACAATAGTTTTAGTTTTTAACACAGACCCAATTTCCATGCATGGGACTAGATGTTTTAACATGTAAGGTACACAAGTTTATTAATTTCTGCGTATATTTAAACTGAGGTGACCCTGACCTTTACAGCCTTCACAGCTGAGGGCATTGTAGTGGTATCCCGAGGCTCGGTCACCGCAGATACGACACAGTTCCTCCTCGATGCTCTTGCCCGCGATGCCCACACCCTTCTTGGCCTTCTTGGCATCGGGAGGGAAACACTGGTCTGCCTGGGACGGGGAGGAGTCGTCCACATCAAACTGGAATGTTCCAGGAGGGCTGCTGATGCTGATTCTCTCCATCAGAGATGTCTGTTGGGTACTTGTGTCGGGAGGCATGTCGCCCTCGGACAGCACTGAAACAGGGACGTTGCTACAGTGCCTGGGCTGTTGTTGCCATTCTTAAAGCTAACCTTGGGTGTGATTTCAATCACCTACTTTTCCAGATCAAACTGTCACAATGTTAAACTTGAGAATATTTCCCATGTTAAGGGTGTCATCAATAACCACCAATCTACCAGGGTGTTCTGATACTTTGTACCATGATTGAGCATCACATCACGAGGTAAAGTTCTGATACAAAATGATACATAGATAAGGAAAGAATGTTCTATGTTCACAAGACGGAGCGAAACTACTGCTTCCTGATGGTACATACACAAGCTTACTATGTGTGTTTTGATGGAGCTTTGAGTCATTCCCCTGATGGGGGATCATTCTGTAATGTCAGTGTTCGTAAGAGGGTCCTGGGGTCTTTGAGATTTGGTCCTATACTACTTGAATACAGGAACTCCATCAATGTTAAACATTAGGGTTATGGTGAGGACCCCATGATTTTCTGGTTTCATATATAACACTGAATGTGACAAGTGTCATGTTTTCATGCATACCCCAGTACTACCAAGCATCATTGTGACATTTTACTATGGAAATATATATCCTCCCAGCCCTAGTAGGAGTGAGTGTAGACATCACACAGGAACAATAGGCCAGAAAGACCATCAGGAATGTGCCTACTAAGTAGCCATGTCAAGGATGGAAAATAACCAAGAACGTCTACTAGCCGGAATAGTGATAACATACAGCAAACTCCCAAAATGTTTGAAATTCTACTAGCCTTTAGAATACCTTCAACATTAACAAACTGGTCCAGACTAGCAGGCAAGTGCTAATTTTCATCCCTGCATGTGGAGAAAGCCACTCAACATATATCTGTAATAATCCCACACATATTAAAAAAGGTAGTCAGTGCCCAAACCAGCCCGAACATGACCCCTAGCATCACTTTCAGTAGAATCAAGTGTCATGACATGGACCATTAGTAGCTGAGCTTTCTTGACCTAACAGACATTTACTAGACTCGGGCTTCAGACTTGTGGCTAAAGTCGCAGACTGAAAGGTGTTTCATCAATCAGTAGGCAATGCTACCAAGCTAATTACACAGAAGAAGGACTTGTACATGTTTGTTATGTGTAGGCCTATTACAGCAGCTAAATTACATCTACAGCTTGAAGTAGTTTAGCTTTCCTCCAACAGTAAGATTGACAAGCCGCACACTTGGATGTGACTGAAATGCTTCACCATGCACCATGAAACCCCTTCACTCACTCACTCACTCACACCTTATCATGTGATACACACATAGGTATACTTTTAGGTATACTTTTAGGTATACTTGTAATTTCTACAAGGCCAGATCAATTTCATTTCTCTCTTACAGATATTTCATAAACCAAGATATCAAGATCCACTCGCCCACTGAAAAGTAATTGGGGTTGACAGGATTTACACTACAGAATTTTGTTTAAAGTAAAGACAAAATAAATTACTTTTTCCCTCCCTCTCAAAAATCGGGCTATTTTAAAGATGGAATATTCACATGAAGTCAGCCCTTGAACTCATAAGTTCCAGAACTACTTTTCGTGATTTTAAATCTGATAATTGTGCGATATTCTGCTGATGGTATGACGACAAATTGTGCAATTTCGTTCAAAAATGCTATGAGAGATAAATCTCTTCACACAGAAAACATTTCTATAAACATGTCTGGAACATGAAACAGTTTACCTTGGAGACTATCTAGAAATGAAATATATCCACGATCAACACCCTTGATGAATGTTTGCGGAACTGAGACTGGGTCCCAAAGTCGGGTCCCGGGTTAAGTATCAAGACGTTGATACTGGCTCAATGTGTCACGCACGTCTTTCATGATAAGGTACATGTGACCTGGTCTGACCCTGGTGTCTAAACTCCTCACCTGACCTCTGAGAAACGTCAGAGTAAAGAGCTCTGAGAATATTTATTTGCCTGATGCACACGTGCATCATCAAGAGCTTGGCAGCAGAACCACACTTTAAATAATGTCTTCATCATGGGGGATTCTGGCGCACATTGGAAAACTGGCTTCACACCAGCTCTAATGGCAATACAGAAATTATGGTCAGTGAAGACAAATTCAGAAACAGCTTGAGTGGAATTATAGTTGCATCCTATTTTGGCCTTAGTCATGGTTTCATAGCTGAGTTTAACTGTTTCAAAGGACGGGTCTTGATTTCTTGAACAATGGTCTTCATAAACAAACTACAAACAGTTACTTATGGAAGCAGTTCTATGGACATGGATTTCAAAGGTGGAGAAAAGTGCTACATTACAAGAATTAGGGACAGACATGACAGGGGCTACAGCACAAGAATTAGGGACAGACATGACAGGGGCTACAGCACAAGAATAAGGGACAGACATGACAGCTGGGCTACAGCACAAGAATAAGGGACAGACATGACAGGGGCTACAGCACAAGAATAAGGGACAGACATGACAGGGGCTACAGCACAAGAATAAGGGACAGACATGACAGGGGCTACAGCACAAGAATAAGGGACAGACGTGACAGGGGCTACAGCACAAGAATAAGGGACAGACATGACAGGGGCTACAGCACAAGAATAAGGGACAGACATGACAGGGGCCACAGCACAAGAATAAGGGACAGAGATGACAGGGGCCACAGCACAAGAATAAGGGACAGACATGACAGGGGCTACAGCACAAGAATAAGGGACAGACATGACAGGGGCTACAGCACAAGAATTAGGGACAAAATAAACTAAACAAATGAACCAATCTGTATTTTGCAATCACTTGTAATCCATGCATCCAAGCTCGGGATCATCCTGATTGTTGTCATCACTTTTGTCAGTTACAGGTTGGGGTTCACTTGTACTTCTTCGGAAATTTCCAACTGACCTTAAAACCATTGTCCCTGTCAGAATCGGACATATCAGCAAGTTGTGATCAGGATACCACACAAAGGACATCGTATGTTCGATACTTCATCATTTTATACAGAGATGGGCCTCAGATGGGCGATTATTTTAAACACAGAAAAATCTCACTACAAAATAAATGAAGGTACTGAAATGCAAACAATAAATGCAATAAAACAATTGGTATGTTTCGCACATTGTTTTCTCACCGAATAGTGAACTCGATTTGTGATGTGAATAGTCTTTGTTACATTTCTGTCGTTGAAAGAAAGAGGAGTATATTTCAATCCCACTCAAACGAAAGAAATATAGCGTACAAATGGTTATTGTTTAATTGTGGATAGGAGAATGTCTAAGAGGTGCCGAAAAGTGTTTTTTTTGCTGAGATTGTGTGCAGGCAACAATGACCGTGAACGGAGACTTGCTTGCTTGGATGCGAATGTGAAGGGCGGGCTTGTGCAAAGAAGTGTGTAAGTTTGGAGGAAATTACCTCGAACATGACCTAATATGGAGCCTCTATATCCGCCGGTATTTTCGTTTCAGCCTTCCATATTGATAGACATGACTTAAGTGCAGATAAACCTTATTTATGCGCCTCTTTTGATGTTAAAATGTGATATTTACAATTCAATGTTACGATCCATCCAAGACTGCAAATTTGTATGTACCCATGATACTAGCACTTTAACCTCTATCCTTGGCTACGACATGTCGGTTAAACCATCACAATCTTGTTTGTCTGGTGTCATTTGTACATGTCTATCGGAGCATGATAATCTAAGAAAGTAATCGTGTAGATTATTCCTGTACTCGATCCAAATGTGTGAGTCTGATCAATGTCTAATGTGCCGTGACAGCCCCAGGGGGAGCTGACCATTGTTACTGTCCTGTTGACGTCCACAACACCGGCCACAGTCTACATTCTGATATGCATCAATACAGACAGCGTTCTTACAGTTCAAGGATTAATGTTGGTTGGTTGGTTTGTTGTTTTAACGACGCACTCAGCAAAATTCCAGCTATATGACGGCGGTCTGTAAATAATCGAGTCTGGACCAGACAATTCAGTGATTGATATCATGAGCATTGACCAACCCAGTTGGGATCAATGACATGCATCAATCAAGTCAGCGAGACTGACCACCTGATCCTGTTAGTCGCCTCTTATGACAAGCATAGTCGCCTTTTACGTCAATTATTGGTTGCTGAAGACCTAATCTACCCCGGATCTTCACGGGTCTCAAGAATATTAAGTTCCAGTAATTAAAGTAATTATTTAATCTTACAGTTCAGTACTCTACACCATTTCATTACTTTACAGGATCCTTGAGATTAGTAATAGGTGGTCCTATGGATCCCTAGTTTTGTAGATCAAGGTAAAAACCCTGATGTCTACTTTTGATGCTAGAAAATATTTCTCGTCTACATGTACTTCCTAAAGTTTTACAGTATCATTGATCCTAGTTCCAATATCTATTGCATCTGCTGGATAACAAAGGTGTGATATAAATTATGTCCCTTGGACCATTGTAGAAGTGTCAGCAACAGGAATTGTTACAAGTATTTATGTCAGGGGTTTCCCATTCCGCCAAACACACACCAAACTATTTCACATCAAACAAAGGAATGTGTTACCATATCACATGACCTGTTCTGCACATGTCACATGACCCAGGGGGCACCTGCCTGGTGTGGACACAATGCAACATTTGATGTGCACGCGAAGGTCTAGACAGAAATGCACCAGATGCCAGTAATCACCATGCCTGTGTTCGCCTAAACTTTCTGCTCAATTAAATGTTCTAGTATTACGTGGTGTATGACATGCGTTATCAAGTAGGTGACTCTAGGCCCTACAACAGATATAGCTGTAACATCTGCCTTCTACTCTTAGTCAAAAATTGCAATTAAATGTTGATCAAATCATGAAGCTCCTCCACATGGGAACATGTGGAGAACATATCTCTCCTACCTTCGTACAGTCTACTGACCTGCCTTGACCAACATATCATCATGTTCTTGTGGAGAACATATCTCTCCTACCTTCGTACAGTCTACTGACCTGCCTTGACCAACATATCATCATGTTCTTGAGGAGAACATATCTCTCCTACCTTCTTACAGTCTACTGACCTGCCTTGACCAACATATCATCATGTTCTTGAGGAGAACATATCTCTCCTACCTTCTTACAGTCTACTGACCTGCCTTGACCAACATATCATCATGTTCTTGTGGAGAACATATCTCTCCTACCTTCTTACAGTCTATTGACCTGCCTTGACCAACATATCATCATGTTCTTGTGGAGAACATATCTCTCCTACCTTCTTACAGTCTACTGACCTGCCTTGACCAACATATCATTATGTTCTTGTGGAGAACATATCTCTCCTACCTTCTTACAGTCTACTGACCAGCCTTGACCAACATATCATCATGTTCTTGAGGAGAACATATCTCTCCTACCTCCTTACAGTCTACTGACCTGCCTTGACCAACATATCATCATGTTCTTGAGGAGAACATATCTCTCCTACCTTCTTACAGTCTATTGACCTGCCTTGACCAACATATCATCATGTTCTTGAGGAGAACATATCTCTTCTACCTTCTTACAGTCTACTGACCTGCAACATATCATCATGTTCATGTGGCACTGATATACCTTCACCCTGATGTAACACACAGTAAGTGGATCTATGCTGACATCAGCAAGGCATACTGTAACCCTGATATAACACACAGTAAGTGGATCTAGGCTGACATCAGCAAGGCATACTGTAACCCTGATATAACACACAGTAAAGTGGATCTATGCTGACATTAACAAGGCATACTGTAACCCTGATATAACACACAGTAAGTGGATCTATGCCGATATCAGCAAGTTATTTTTGTCCCTGACATGTTAAAAACAAGGCTTTGCCTTATGATCTGGACCTGTTACAACTAGTTCCTACCAATGGTTCTATGCACATGGCTCTGCAGTGACAATAAGGTCCTACAGTGGCAATAAGGCTGCTGTGACAATAAGGTTCTGCAGTGACAATATGGCTCTGCAGCGACAATAAGGTTCTGCTGTGACAATAAGGTTCAGCAGTGACAATATGGCTCTGCAGTGACAATAAGATTCTGCTGTGACAATAAGGCTCTGCTGTGACCACAAGGTTCTGTTGTGACAATAAGGCTCTGCTGTTGACAATAAGGCTCTGGTGTGACCACAAGGTTCTGCTGTTACAATAAGGTTCTGCAGTGACAATATGGCTCTGTAGGGACAATAAGGTTCTGCTGTGACAATTAGGCTCTGCTGTGACAATAAGGCTCTGCAGTGAAAATAAGGTTCTGCTGTGATAATAAGGCTCTGCTGTGACCACAAGGTTCTGCTGTTACAACAAGGCTCTGCAGTGACAATAAGGTTCTGCTGTGACAATAAGGCTCTGCAGTGACAATAAGGCTCTGCTGTGACCACAAGGTTCTGTTGTTACAATAAGGCTCTGCTGTGACAATAAGGCTCTGCAGTGACAATAAGGCTCTGCTGTGACCACAAGGTTCTGCTGTTACAACAAGGCTCTGCAGTGACAATAAGGCTCTGCTGTGACAATAAGGCTCTGCTGTGTCCACAAGGTTCTGCTGTTACAATACGGTTCTGCAGTGACAATATGGCTCTGTAGGGACAATAAGGTTCTGCAGTGACAATATGGCTCTGTAGGGACAATAAGGTTCTGCTGTGACAATAAGGCTCTGCTGTGACAATAAGGCTCTGCAGTGAAAATAAGGTTCTGCTGTTGACAATAAGGCTCTGCTGTGTCCACAAGGTTCTGCTGTTACAATAAGGTTCTGCAGTGACAATATGGCTCTGTAGGGACAATAAGGTTCTGCTGTGACCACAAGGTTCTGTTGTTACAATAAGGCTCTGCTGTGACAATAAGGCTCTGCTGTGACAATAAGGTTCTGCTGTTACAATAAGGCTCTGCTGTGACAATAAGGCTCTGCTGTGACAATAAGGTTCTGTTGTTACAATAAGGTTCTGCTGTTACAATAAGGCTCTCCTGTGACAATAAGGTTCTGCTGTTACAATAAGGCTCTCCTGTGACAATAAGGTCTTGCTGTTACAATAAGGCACTGCAGTGACCATAAGGCTCTGGTGTGACAACTAGGTTCTGCTGTGTCAATAAGGCTCTGCTGTTACAATAAGACTGCAGTGACCATAAGGCTCTGGTGTGACAACTAGATTCTGCTGTGTCAATAAGGCTCTGCTGTGACAATAAAACTGCAGTGACCATAAGGTTCTGATGTGACAATTAGACTCTGCTCTGACAATAAGGTTCTGCTGTAAAATACGGCTCTGCTGTGACCACAAGGTTCTGTTGTGACAATGAGGCTCTGTTGTTGACAAAAAGGCTCTGCTGTGACAATAAGGCACTGCTGTGACAATAAGGCTCTGCTGTGACAATAAGACTGCAGTGACCATAAGGTTCTGCTGTGACAATAAGGTTCTGCTGTGACAATAAGGCTCTGCAGTGACAATAAGGCTCTGCTGTGACAATTAGACTCTGCTGTGACAATAAGGTTCTGCTGTGACAATAAGGCTCTGCCGTGACCACAAGGTTCTGTTGTGACAATAAGGTTCTGCTGTTGACAAAAAGGCTCTGCAGCGACAATAAGGCTCTGCAGCAACAATAAGGCTCTGCTGTATGTAGACGTATGACTTGTTTCCCTAAATAAACATAACCCAATTGCTTGTCCCCCTGCTTCAAGATGTGAGTTCAGCCTATGGTTTCAAGTAGTCCCTTCCTGGCACTCACTCATCCAAGGACCACAAAGCGTGAAGTAAAGTTTACAACCAATGACTAGTCCTGGGCTCTAATCAGCACCATGTCTCCCTCGGGGTTCCATCCCTTCTGTTGTGGGGAAATAAAAGACTACCTGGGTGTTGCATGTGATCAGTCTAACCCAATGGAGGTTACTTCACAACCATTGAGAGATTCATTTGTTTTGTCCTGAAACAATTCAAAATGCTCATTTTCACTCCCCACTGCTCATTATTCATTCATTTTGAAGTTCAAATTGTAATTAAAATCAGCGACAGGAATTTGCGCTGTGAATTAAGAGCTGATGGTGCGGTGTCTTCCAAGTCAGCTCTGATTCAATTACACCAACTGCTGCCTTCTGCTGGTTGGCTCGTCAGTCTTGTGTAATTGAGTTACACTAGATGGGGTTTGGGGTACTCAAAACGATGAGGCCTTACTTCGCATCCATTTAAAAGAGAAACAAATAATACATCAGCCGTTCTTTTTAACACTGCAACATTTGACCATGTGACAAAGATGGTTCAGATTTGTAAAGACACATATCCTCCCAGGGGCTGGTTGTTTCACTGAATACAAATACCAAATGAACATTAAAACTTCTGCAATTATTATTTAAAAATACCCCCAAAACAGGAAAGAGATTCACAATGCTACCAAAATTGTAAGCAGTAGGTTTGAGGCATTATTATTGTTTCCATATTATTTTTTCACTTTCAATCCAAGATGAGTGGTACTCTTTACAAATAAATACCAATATGAACAACCTCATGAGAGAATGCTGTTTGACCTTACAAAAAAGGCTGTCAGCATGATGTCATCTTAAGGAGAAACATGCCAAACTTAATCTTCCTCAGTCTCTCAATTTCAAAGGGAAAAAGGTTTGTAACAAAGCCAATGTGGCTGTGAGAAAATTTATAGCGTGCTCAAAATTATCTTGAACAACAGAACGTCATATATGTTGAACCCCACTACAAAGTGAAGGTGTACCAAATTTCGTTGCATTATGAACAAAAATGATTAATGGTGATAGTTAACGATCAGACTTGAACCTCTTGAATGCAATGGGGTGTCTTCATTGTGGAAACAAGGATGTTAAACTTTAGCTTCATTCGTCCAGTGGTTTCTGCGGAAAAGATGCTAAAGACAGTTGATGCACAAAGGAAGCCGGACAAACAGGTCATGACATAAGCTTGACATAAGCTCTTGACTTTCAGTCCCATGGTTAACCGGTGGCTGATAGCATGAACAAACACCTCCATTCTCCTGGGGCCAGATGACACACAATGAACCAGGTCACACATTGTATCCTTTTTCCTCCTTTCAGATCACAAGATGCATGGAATCCCAATGACTGGAGTAAACCTGAGCCACCTAAGGCAGACCGACCGTTTCCTCAACATCAGCCTTGACTGAAAGTGAGCGAGTTGACATCACATCTCCGCTATACATCACTCCTAGGCAGAGTAATGAGAAGCAGGCCCGGCTAGACTGTGAGCAGATGGGCAGCGATGTTACCTGCCTGTCGATGCATACAAATCTACATGTAGATCCAGTATCATCAAAAGCAGCTGGGGTGGCTGCATCAGGTGCATTCATCTCTAGTCTTCATCACAGTTTATCTTTCCGATCAGAGCAATACACAGTGAAATAGAAACCAGAAATGAACAGAGGTCATAAGTTGTGCCCAGGGTTACACAATGATCTTTATCATAAGAAAACGTAAAACTTTATCAATCACTGGATTGTATGGTCCAGACCGCCATCATATGGCTAGAATATTGCTGAGAGCTGTGTTACACAACAAACAAACAACAAAATCATATTCAAGTTGACACAATTAATAATACACGATATCCTGAAGGCACCAACAATGGAGCTGTACAAAGTGGGTGTACCTGTTTTGGAGCTATTATCTCATGTTACCTCCGGGATCAGGTATATTAGTTTGTCACTCTGACCTACAGAACTGTCACTCTAACCTAGAGAACTGTCACTCTGACTCTGACCTAGAGAACTGTCACTCTGACCTAAAGAACTGTCACTCTGACCTAGAGAACTGTCACTCTGACCTAGAGAACTGTCACTCTGACCTAGAGAAATGTCACTCTGACCTAGAGAACTGTCACTCTGACCCAGAGAACTGTCACTCTGACCTAGAGAACTGTCACTCTGACCTAGAGAACTGTCACTCTGACCTAGACATCCAGGCTCATAATCTGTATTATATCAGGGAACCATCTGCACACAATAACTGTCACATGTCACAGTCCCACAAGCATTGGTTTGCTATAAGGGACACACAGTCCTACAAGCATTGGTTTGCTATAAGGGACACACAGTCCCACAAGCATTGGTTTGCTACAAGGGACACACAGTCCCACAAGCATTGGTTTGCTACCAGGGACACACAGTCCCACAAGCATTGGTTTGCTACAAGGGACACACAGTCCCACAAGCATTGGTTTGCTACAAGGGACACACAGTCCCACAAGCATTGGTTTGCTACAAGGGACACACAGTCCCACAAGCATTGGTTTGCTACAAGGGACACACAGTCCCACAAGCATTGGTTTGCTACAAGGGACACACAGTCCCACAAGCATTGGTTTGCTACAAGGGACACACAGTCCTACAAGCATTGGTTTGCTATAAGGGACACACAGTCCTACAAGCATTGGTTTGCTATAAGGGACATACAGTCCTACAAGCATTGGTTTGCTACAAGGGACACACAGTCCTACAAGCATTGGTTTGCTACAAGGGATACACAGTCCTACAAGCATTGGTTTGCTACAAGGGATACACAGTCCTACAAGCATTGGTTTGCTTTAGGGGACACACAGTCCTACAAGCATTGGTTTGCTATAAGGGACACACAGTCCTACAAGCATTGGTTTGCTTTAGGGGACACACAGTCCTACAAGCATTGGTTTGCTATAAGGGAGACACAGTCCTACAAGCATTGGTTTGCTATAAGGGACACACAGTCCTACAAGCATTGGTTTGCTATAAGGGACACACAGTCCTACAAGCATTAGTTTGCTATAAGGGAGACACAGTCCTACAAGCATTGGTTTGCTATAAGGGACACACAGTCCTACAAACCGTGTGCCTTACCTGTACAGAACGAATATGAATGTGCTTTGAATACCTGTACAGAAACCGTGTGCCTTACCTGTACAGAAACCGTGTGCCTTACCTGTACAGAAACCATGTGCCTTACCTGTACAGAAACCATGTGCCTTACCTGTACAGAAACTGTGCATTCGTTTGCACCACAGCCAGACACAGGTATAGTCTCTTCATCAGTGGCTGGCATCTGTTTGCATGCCAGATTCAAAGTTCAATAATCATAACCTGCGTGCTGCTGGATATGAGGCTGTGGATAATTATGAAGCAACAGCCAGCCAGACCAGGAAGTTTCGGCATGCCGGTAACAGATGGGATGACAAATCAAACGCATTATGTCACCAAGCAACAGAACCTGCATGTCACACTAGCTTTGCATATAACATGTAATAGGTAAAATACCCTCACTTTATATTCACATTATACCACATGACCATTGATTGTTTACATCACTGATGTTGACAGACATAACCAATGGGCTGCCTACCTGCCTCAATACTCAATGTGAACAACATTATACACACGACTTGTTTGCTGAAGTGTAACCAAACACATGAAAAGAAGGCTGTTGCTTTCTAAATTTAATACTCGATCACACTTCACCTCACAAAGTATTGTTGCCTGACTGAAAAAAAGTTTTACTAATTCTTTAGCTATCTGTCATACATAACAGCATTCAACTGACTTGATATTTTCCTCTCATAAAGATAGTTTCTCCAAATATCCAAGGGGTATTTTTCAACTTTATTTTCATAAATCATAAACTTGATAATCACCTGTGATTCAGCATAGCATCTTTGTTTGCAGGCAACCTTTCTGAAGCACTGAGGTTTATTGTCTAGTCTGATTCCTAGCTAATTGTTCCACGTCAAACAGGAATAACCCTCACAATCACATGAGACATCAATTGAAAAGTCTACCCATACAACAATTCCAATTTTTGAAAGTGTTTTTAAAGGGAGACTGGTCTGTGAAAGTAAGCTGGCCCCATCTCACACTATAACAGTTGGGGACAGCAATACTAGGGACCATCGGGATAATAAGTACCAAAGATGAATATCTGAAATTCGTAAGAAGTATTTTCATGGAGTCATCATAAGGGCAGTGTACTCTGAAGACGCTTTCTTTCAAAATCTGCCTTCAGATCAGCACCTTCTTTGTATTTGTTCAAGAAAGCACACTCAGACTAACAATCATTACAATTGAATATTGTGAAAGCTCCACTGATATATAGGGTCTACAGTACCACCCTCTAATTCTAGGGTGGGTCCTTGTGCTTTAAGCCCCTAAATTTGAAGTTTTCACATAAAGGGCCATTGTCAGAAAATTCCTAGAGTGAACCCAGGCCTGCAGCCTGATGTGTGAGATCTGATACACTCTCCTGCACTCACTCCCACATAAAACACACCATGCACTCACTCCCACATAACACACAGTCTCAAGTCCTGAAGCAACTACAAATCTACATACACACACGTCCATTGAGATCAGTGTCTCCCTACTTCAAGCAAAGAGAGGGTGTGTTTGTTACCCCAGCAAACAGACATTCAAATTCATTCTAGCAGAATTTCAACTCATGTGTTAAATTCTGTATTGGGACTGACTGAGTGTCTTTCTTCAAGGATGGGATATCCGATTTCTGCCATTGTGACAGCATTGTACAAGGCAGTTACGCCTTCAACTGAGAACACAGTATTCTCCAAGTGCACCGAGGCTTGCATCTCTTCCTCAAGATCTGACTTTAAATCTGAACCATGTGTTCGGTTCACTCTGAAACTCTGAATGTCAAGGCCACTTCAAACTATCTAGAACAAGTTGACAAATGGTTGACAAATACTGAATACATATCACGTAGCTACTGACACAGCTTGGGAAAGGATTCCAGGTTGAATACACAATGCCTTTTAGAAAGTGGTCAAATGTAACAAATGTATTTGGGATTACACTTTCTTGGTAAAGTACAAATTCTAGTACTTTTTGGGTGGCCTACTCTGAGAAGGTGAGTTCAAATCCTGGAAGGGATTCAACCCAAAAAAGCACAAGAATTTCTACTTTTACAAGAAAGGGTTATCCCAAATATAACATTTGTTAGATGCTACGCGAGATCCCTTATCATGCGTACACTAGTTTTAGCCAGCCTCATTTATCAAATGCATTCTTAGAATCTCCATTTGGTTATAATTACCCTGAAACCATTCACAGAATCATTACAACAGGTTCAATAAAATGGCATAGCATAGGGCAGCCATTTCTAGTGTTGCACATGAAGTGGATTCAAAATGGAGCTTTGGTTGTGAATGTGGCCTGTAAGGATAATTTATCCAAATCAAAAACTTGCTCTTATTTTATCCCGCTGATGATTTGATAGCATATTGCACTCAAAAAAATATTTCAAAACAAGGACTCATGAAAAATGACATGTATTAAACATGGGAGTCAAAATAAAGTTTGTTCCTTAAATTGATAGGATGAATAGATGCACAACAGCATCCAAGCTTGAAACGTCACAGCATTGTTGAAAGCAACAGCTGTAGGCAGGCTCTCCTCCCACACATTAAGCCAGTTATTTTATTCATACCAGCCAACATTCGGGGGGAGAGAAAACTAAAAAGTATAATTGAATTGCTTCCCTCCACCAGGTCTTTTCCTGTAAAAAATCTGTCAAAGAAAGTCCCCCACAACATGTGGCCTAATAAACATTGAAAACTTGCTATGTGTAAGGTCATAACTCAGGACCAATGAAATATAATATGCAGTTATCCATATTTGCAGACAGAATGGCAATGTTTCACAATAGTGCCAATGATCATGATGTGACAATGTCTTAAATGTCAATACTATATTTGGCTAATGGAGTCATGCATGGATAAATCCTATCGACATCCAACACCCTGTGCTTAACTGAGTGAAACATACTTCTGCCAGGCTAAAAAATACATTTAAGCATGAACAAACTAAATATATAATAATAAACAGTACAGCTCAATTGAATTCTAAAATGTTTGCAATATTTATTTAAAATTGAAAGAGGTTGCACTTAGCGAGATGTACAGTGTGAAGGTAGTGACCTCATATAAGTTCTCCGTCAGTTATTCTGATGAGGTCAAAATGATATTGGCTTGAACCTACTTCTGGTGATTACATGAGTATCAAGATATGCCAAGTATGCATTCTATCAATAATGGTCGTACTATTACCGACACAGATTGTTCCAATAATACTGATTTTGTAGTTAATACTGATATTGTCATTTTGCCATGCAGTCAATGTTTCTCATACTGGCAGCGATACTGACTACAAACAAAATAGTAATATCAACAATCCAGAGACAATCAATTACATCAAAGATACTAGTAATATACTGAGGCAATCAACTGCATCAAAAATACTAGTAATATACTGAGGCAATCAATTACTTCAAAGATACTAGTAATATACTGAGACAATCAATTACATCAAAGATACTAGTAATATACTGAGACAATCAATTACATTAAAGATACTAGTAATATACTGAGACAATCAATTACATCAAAGATACTAGTATTATGACTGAGACAATCAATTGCATCAAAGATACTAGAATTAATACTGAGACAATCAATTACATCAAAGATACCAATGTAATTTCTCTCAACAGAATATTACTGCAATTGCCACTGATATACTGGGCATAAGTAAGGAGAAGTCTACAGACTATGTATACATCTAGCAGAGTGTGAGAGATTAAGCTAGAGCCTAAGCAGCAGATACATGTTTCACACATTTCAAGACTTTATGGGAAGTTGGTGAAGGAAGTCAGTCATAGTCCAAATGAACTGATGCTCACCAAGAACAGTCAAAGAGAAAAATCAATGTTCACACATTTGAACTTCGTTCTATTGTAATTTCATACATCAATCAAGAAAAGAATGGCTGTTCTTAAATTTGGGGATTTTCTTCAATTTCTTTTAAAAGCAAGAACTATTAATCAATATTTAATGAACCAAAAGTCCTTTCAGCTCTTTAGCCCTTCAGGTTTCTAAAAGATATCATTCTCAAATGTACATTACAAAATGAAAGCCATGAACAAACCTGATTCCCATTAGGATACAAAGTAATGTGCTAAAGTTTATGTTTCGTCTTAGAGTATTTCTGATGGAGTTACTAGGCGGACAAAGGACGGCAGCGAGATGGCAGACAATATGCTGTTCTAGAAGTTCACCTTGACCTTTGGTATTGGTGACCTTGAAGCTAGAAAGCATCCTATGCAGCTGAAGGTAAAAACCCTGAATTACTTACTGTCCTTACAACAGGCCACATGTATTATTCATAAGGATCTGTTGACCCAAAAAGCCATAAATAAGCATATTACTCATAATTAAGAACACTTTAATGAAAGTTTAATTCTTGTTATTGCACAAGGTTTCTGCTGCTGAAGTAATGTTGCATGCGATGGTAGATGAACAAGTACACCGTGGAGGAGATGGAACCAGATGAAGACAATGGCCATGGTGATTCTGTAATGTAATCATTGTAACTGTGTCTCTATAGATGGGCACACACAAGCACATTGTAGCTGTGTCTCTATAGATGGGTACACACAAGCACATTGTAGCTGTGTCTCTAGAGATGGGTACTCACAAGCACATTGTAACTGTGTCTCTATAGATGGGCACACACAAGCACATTGTAACTGTGTCTCTATAGATGGGTACACACAAGCACATTGTAGCTGTGTCTATAGATGGGCACACACAAGCACATTGTAACTGTGTCTCTATAGATGGGCACACACAAGCACATTGTAGCTGTGTCTATAGATGGGCACACACAAGCACATTGTAACTGTGTCTCTATAGATGGGTACACACAAGCGCATTGTAGCTGTGTCTCTATAGATGGGTACACACAAGCACATTGTAGCTGTGTCTCTATAGATGGGTACACACAAGCACATTGTAGCTGTGTCTATAGATGGGCACACACAAGCACATTGTAGCTGTGTCTCTATAGATGGGCACACACAAGCACATTGTAGCTGTGTCTCTATAGATGGGTACACACAAGCACATTGTAACTGTGTCTCTATAGATGGGTACACACAAGCACATTGTAACTGTGTCTCTATAGATGGGTACACACAAGCGCATTGTAGCTGTGTCTCTATAGATGGGTACACACAAGCGCATTGTAACTGTGTCTCTATAGATGGGTACACACAAGCGCATTGTAACTGTGTCTCTATAGATGGGTACACACAAGCACATTGTAACTGTGTCTCTATAGATGGGTACACACAAGCACATTGTAGCTGTGTCTCTATAGATGGGTACACACAAGCGCATTGTAACTGTGTCTCTATAGATGGGTACACACAAGCACATTGTAGCTGTGTCTCTATAGATGGGCACACACAAGCACATTGTAGCTGTGTCTCTATAGATGGGTACACACAAGCACATTGTAGCTGTGTCTATAGATGGGCACACACAAGCACATTGTAGCTGTGTCTCTATAGATGGGCACACACAAGCACATTGTAGCTGTGTCTCTATAGATGGGTACACACAAGCACATTGTAGCTGTGTCTATAGATGGGCACACACAAGCACATTGTAGCTGTGTCTCTATAGATGGGTACACACAAGCACATTGTAGCTGTGTCTCTATAGATGGGCACACACAAGCACATTGTAGCTGTGTCTCTATAGATGGGTACACACAAGCACATTGTAGCTGTGTCTATAGATGGGCACACACAAGCACATTGTAGCTGTGTCTCTATAGATGGGTACACACAAGCGCATTGTAGCTGTGTCTCTATAGATGGGCACACACAAGCACATTGTAGCTGTGTCTCTATAGATGGGTACACACAAGCACATTGTAGCTATGTCTCTATAGATGGGCACACACAAGCACATTGTAACTGTGTCTCTATAGATGGGCACACACAAGCACATTGTAGCTGTGTCTCTATAGATGGGTACACACAAGCACATTGTAGCTATGTCTCTATAGATGGGCACACACAAGCACATTGTAACTGTGTCTCTATAGATGGGCACACACAAGCACATTGTAGCTGTGTCTCTATAGATGGGTACACACAAGCACATTGTAGCTGTGTCTATAGATGGGCAC
This sequence comes from Haliotis cracherodii, assembly GCF_022045235.1. Lineage (NCBI taxonomy): Eukaryota > Metazoa > Mollusca > Gastropoda > Lepetellida > Haliotidae > Haliotis > Haliotis cracherodii. Next base: position 15,412,904 of record NW_027266276.1, on the reverse strand, counting down.
ACACAAGCACATTGTAGCTGTGTCTCTATAGATGGGTACACACAAGCACATTGTAGCTGTGTCTCTATAGATGGGCACACACAAGCACATTGTAGCTAGGTCTCTATAGATGGGCACACACAAGCACATTGTAGCTGTGTCTCTATAGATGGGCACACACAAGCACATTGTAACTGTGTCTCTATAGATGGGCACACACAAGCACATTGTAGCTAGGTCTCTATAGATGGGCACACACAAGCACATTGTAGCTAGGTCTCTATAGATGGGCACACACAAGCACATTGTAGCTGTGTCTCTATAGTTGGGCACACACAAGCACATTGTAACTGTGTCTCTATAGATGGGCACACACAAGCACATTGTAGCTGTGTCTCTATAGATGGGCACACACAAGCACATTGTAGCTAGGTCTCTATAGATGGGTACACACAAGCACATTGTAGCTGTGTCTCTAGAGATGGGTACTCACAAGCACATTGCAACTGTGTAACATGCTGCAGTAATTGCATGTAACAAGGGTACTTCAATTCTGTGACCAAGTCTCCTCTGCAGAAAGCTTGCTTTAATATCCACGTAAGAATAGTTTGGGCACAATGTGTTACCTTTCTGACATCATATACTAATATTGCTCATGCAATCAACCACTGTTTTTTCTGACCAAGATTTTGCTTATAGATAGGCTGATGTGAAATAGTGACATTGCTAAAAAAGCACAAAGAATTATACAACGATGCAACTGTAACTGTATCTACATAAACATACAGAAGAAGAAATGCTGAGACAAAATACATATTCTTGCTCCCTATTACGGATCAGTTGCACAATCCCAGTTGTCTGAGCTTGTTTGTTTGTTTGTTGTTTAACGTCGAATTTAGCAATATTCCAAATATATGACGGCCTGGGCTGTAAATAATCGAGTCTGGACCAGACAATCCAGTGACTGATGTCATCAGCACCGATCTACGCAAATGGGATACAATGACATGCACCCGTCTGTCTGACCACCCGATCCCCTTAGTCACCTCTTACAACAAGCATAGCCGCCTCTTGCGAAAAGCATGAGTTCTGATGACCTATTTGCACCAGGATCTTCACCCGTAAGATGTTTGAGGTAAACGTTTCTACAGGTCACTGTTGCCTCGCAACTAATAATCTAAATATAACCATCACTTGATATAACATGGGTCACAGGTACATGGGCAACCACCCGTAGACACACGCTTTATTGCTAATATGGAGCGTAGGTCAAGTAACATTGTATTTTCTAGTAAAATCCCAGACGTTAGGGAGATACATTTCTACGGATCACTGTCACCTGGACATACAGTGCATTGTGACAATGCCTCGAAGGTCAACGTGTTCCATAGCACGTTCACTGGTCATTGTGACCTAGCTAAACTAACACAGTAACAGAACATCCAGTCAGTGTTAATCAATTCAAAGATCACTGTAACCTAGCCATACATAGTGTTACAGTATGTTCTAAGGTCACTGTGACCTAGCCATACAGTGTTACAGTATGTTCTAAGGTCACTGTAACCTGGCCATACATAGTGTTACAGTATGTTCTAAGGTCACTGTAACCTAGCCATACATAGTGTTACAGTATGTTCTAAGGTCACTGTGACCTAGCCATACAGTGTTACAGTATGTTCTAAGGTCACTGTAACCTGGCCATACATAGTGTTACAGTATGTTCTAAGGTCACTGTAACCTAGCCATACATAGTGTTACAGTATGTTCTAAGGTCACTGTGACCTAGCCATACATAGTGTTACAGTATGTTCTAAGGTCACTGTGACCTAGCCATACAGAGTGTTACAGTATGTTCTAAGGTCACTGTAACCTAGCCATACAGAGTGTTACAGTATGTTCTAAGGTCACTGTGACCTAGCCATACAGAGTGTTACAGTATGTTCTAAGGTCACTGTAACCTGGCCATACAGAGTGTTACAGTATGTTCTAAGGTCACTGTAACCTAGCCATACAGAGTGTTACAGTATGTTCTAAGGTCACTGTGACCTAGCCATACATAGTGTTACAGTATGTTCTAAGGTCACTGTAACCTAGCCATACAGAGTGTTACAGTATGTTCTAAGGTCACTGTAACCTAGCCATACAGAGTGTTACAGTATGTTCTAAGGTCACTGTTATCCATCTTGGGTCAGTCTTATAGTATGTTCTTAGGTCACTATGACCTACCCAAACAAAATACTGTGACACTGCTTCAAAGATCAACACTTGTTCAGCCTCCTTGCACAATATCCTATAGCTTGTGCACCTAACGGTTATGGTATCCCAAGGGCTAGTAAAAGTACTTCATTATGGCAGCTTTACCTAGCATCACTACAGCTATACCTAGTCATGGGTCAAAGTGATCTATCCATACAGAGCATTGCCTTACACTGACCAAGCTTTATCAAAGCATTTTCATAGGTCATTCTGCCCAATTAACAGTGACATCTTATCGTGAAATGGGACTATGACACCATGTTCATAGCAGAGGCAGTTTTTTTCAAAACTGAGAACACCTGTTACTATATTGTCCTTTCAACAAACATTGGAAACAATGTCCGATATTCCCAGCATAGCCTATATGCAAACTACTGTGCTTGTATAAATAACCAGTCCTGAGTGTCTTCAGGTTTTCAGCTTCAGTATTTGAAGCTAGGATCTTTAAGACTTATTAACATTAAGGTTAAGACAAGTGCTCTTGGCTTTCGTTCTTAATGCCAAACACTGTACAACCTGTACCAACAGGAGTGAGTGAGTGATTTGGGTTTAATGCTGCTTTGACCAATATTTCAGTTATATCACATTATGTCTCCAAGTAGGAGGAAAGCCCAAAGTGATGCAGGTCTCTATCATTTACCCCTTTGGTGAACCCCACGAGCACGGGTATGGGGCTGACAATCCTAGAAACATAATAGGGGCAACCTGGGATTCGAATCTATGATCCAGATGTTTCTAGGATGGCCAAAGGATGCAACTTGGCACTGAGAATTGTGGTGCCTGAGACGACTGGGCCACTGGCTCCAAGTTCAGGGTATCTTTCTAATGTAGAGTAATTCCAGAGTGTGGATGCAATGCACAGTGTGGAGTCAGTATGCACCATGTACATGTTCTGTATGCCAATAAGGCAACACTCACAGCAACCTTACCCACCATGCCTGTAATACTGATGATGTGATGGCAAATTTTAACTCACTCACTGCAACCATTGTCCTTTCAGTAAATAAAACAGAAACATGTCTGCACTCATGGCAGATAGGCCAAAATATCAATAATATATCATATTTACATAAAGTATACATTTACAAGCATTATTGTCGATGTGAATGACCACACACATGTGTATGCATGTAGCTATATAAGTGCAATAATCTTGGATGCGACGTTAAACCAAATTTCACCTAGGTGAATAGCTGCAAAGCTCGACTTGATCAATGATAGCACTTCCCAACTGGGTTTGAAACATTCTGCATAGGGGTTTGTCAGGGGTTACTTTTTATTTGTGCTGTCTTAGCCTTGTCCCATTGAAATCAAGCTATCTGTACATTCAATACGCAGGGGGAATTTCAAGTACGGAAATTACTTTTCAACATTTCTTTCAAGGCAACTTGTCTGTGGTACTCAAAAGAAACTAAATTTGATTTTCAAAATCACACTGTCACTGTAACCATGTCAGTATTTCTCACTCCTATTAGCTGGGAAGTGCAATACTCACTCATTCATCTATTTTCAAGGAACCCATTCAAAACATAAATCAATCAGGAGGGAGAGAAAATCAAATAGATTTTTGTTTCATCGTGCAATGTGTTTTGTCTGTAGTATGAAAATTTCCTTTTCATCGGCTTTCTTTATGTTTATTACCAATCTCTCTTGAAAAATCATAACTGTCGCTTCCATCATGACTTGGAAGGTGTATTCTATCAATATCTTATTACTGACTGAATTGATTACCAAAAATAATTTTGTGACTGCAGGCTACTGAAAGTCAATAAAACAGTCTGTGCCTTTAGTTCACCATTAATGGAGGACTTCCTGACTAAACTGACTTGGCATCACAAAATAGGTTAACATGAACTTGACCCTTACCTTTACCCATTTCCGGACTGCAACAAGCAGAGTTAAGATAATCTTCTAGATGTTGTCCATGCATAGTGTAAGGCAGGTGACACTCTTTCTGACCATGTCATTCTACTTCTGCCTGACATCTACCCAGCACCACACCACATCTTGATTCAATACTCGTCCTGAATCTCCAACAGTTGTATCTGAAATGGTAAGTCAGAGAACTTAAAGTTATGAGACAAACACCATTATCTAACAGCAATTTTCATCCAGCAACCAAAGTACCATGCAACTTTTCATCAATCATTCTGCCTGTGACTGAAGACTCTGAAGGAGCATACCTGGTAGCGCTCCTGTCAAACGCACATTCTTGCTGTTTTTATGCAGACATATTTTTTGGCTTGAGTGAAAAACGACCTACTTAACACTAACTCAAGATGACATATTCTGCTTTTCGTGAAGCCAAGATTAACTTTCCTACTTACATGCACACCCAGAAAATCAAATACAAACTTGCATATTAAACATGGCGCTCCTTCTATTGATGTCAGGTCATTGTGAACTACCGTATTTACGTGAAGATGGTGCACACTTTCCCCCTCAAAAAACCCCACAGCTTTCTACGGGGGTGTGCATAACACATCCACAGAATACAAGCCTGAGTCTTCCCCCGGACTTCAGTACAGAGTGACTGAGAATACAAGCCTGAGTCTTCCCCCGGACTTCAGTATAGAGTGACTGGGAATACAAGCCCGAGTCTTCCCCCGGACTTCGGTACAGAGTGACTGGGAATACAAGCCCGAGTCTTCCCCCGGACTTCGGTACAGAGTGACTGGGAATACAAGCCCGAGTCTTCCCCCGGACTTCGGTACAGAGTGACTGGGAATACAAGCCCGAGTCTTCCCCCGGACTTCGGTACAGAGTGACTGGGAATACAAGCCCGAGTCTTCCCCCGGACTTCAGTATAGAGTGACTGGGAATACAAGCCCGAGTCTTCCCCTGGACTTCAGTACAGAGTGACTGGGAATACAAGCCCGAGTCTTCCCCTGGACTTCGGTACAGAGTGACTGAGAATACAAGCCCGAGTCTTCCCCCGGACTTCGGTACAGAGTGACTGTGAATACAAGCCCGAGTCTTCCCCCGGACTTCGGCATAGAGTGACTGGGAATACAAGCCTGAGTCTTCCCCCGGACTTTGATATAGATAATAGGACAGCAACCAACCAACAAACTTGATGGTTACTTATTTTTTAACATGATGAAAATCAAAATTCTACATGTATGCCAATACAGTACAATACACACAAGTGCTCTTTAAAGTCTTCCATACAAACGGTCAGTGCAACGCATATGAACAAAATGAACTTCGAGATAAGGGCAATCTATTCCTATCCATACATGCTTGATATGACTGTAAAATATATACACAAATCTGTTTATACTAAATCCAACTTCATCTACCCACTACAATACATAATTTATCGACGAGCATATGACTAACGTAACAGCATATGTCCGAGTGTGTTTGTCAACCAACAGGTTGAACCTGTTGTCTATCTTGTCTAGTGAGTAGGGATGGGGTTATTCAACAATACCTTTCAGTAAATGTCTGGCATATTCCAGTGTTTGGGTGTTTATCATCATGTAAGTTACATCTCCACACACAAAAACAATGACTCTGGAACAAAAATGTCTAATATCAGGACTGGCTAAAGAAGATTGATAATCGGAATTATCGTCAGTGGGAAGAAATATTAACGATTATAGATATGAAAATTGTGTCATCGATAATATCTTACATACTCTAAGGTGTTGAAATAAGACTTTAAACTACAGATAGACTTGTTATTGTTCATTGCCGATCCATGTTATTGTCATGTTGCAGCGAGATGTGAAGATTTCTAACATGGTCAACATACACAGGATCTGCTGCTGACTGGCAAGAGGTGAGGTGAAATGGGGTTTAACGTTGCGTCCAAGATTATTGGACTTATATAGCGACGTGCATGTACGTGCGTGTGTTTGTGTGGCTGCTTGGACCAGTCCGGACTGATGCCGATTTATCGTGCTAGCTCACTGAGATACCATGCCGCAGTTTAACATGAATACCCCACTCAGACACAGTATACCGACTCCGAGCCGACCAGTCCTTGTTTTAGCCCCTTAATGCCGAGCGCCAGACAGGGTAACAACAAGTACCAACTTTTAACGTCTTTTGGTATGACGCGGCCGGGGATCGAACCCCGCACCTTCCGCTCTCCAGGCGGATGCTCTACCACAAGACCACGGAGGCGGTCTGTCTGGCAAGAGGAAGCACCTACAGACAAATAAGCTCAAATATCACAAGATACACAGGATCTGCTGCTGTCTGGCAATAGAAAGCACTTACAAACAAATAAGCTCAAATATCACAAGATACACAGGATGAAAATAAATTCTTGTGTCTGTGACTGTTGCACAATAACCCGTCTCAGAAAAGTGCCGAACTTGAACTCATGTTTCACAGATTTGATAATCATTAAAAGCAAGATCAATTCAAGTAACTTCTCTCTTTGACGTGCAGTTTGAACAAAACATGCATTTTTAAACATGTTTCCAGGAGATGTTCTACACTATTTCACCAAATCTTACAATTTCAAGAAGAAAATTCTGGAAACAGACTCAACTTTTAATTAATTAAGAAATGTCCCACATGTTTCAATGACAAAGACCACACAACATCACCAAAGGAATTTCTGCAAGGCTGTAGGTAGATTTACTTACTCCCAGAGTGGATTCTGGGTCAGATGGGGTAAACTTTGCTTGTCGTATGAGGTGATACAACTGCAGGGATTGGTGCTTGTTATATCAATCACTGGATTGACAGGTCCACAGTAAACCATGTTCAAGCTGCTGTGATATAACTGGAGTAGTGCTGACTGCAGCATTGACAAACAAATAGTGTATCCTCTTGCAGTGTTTAATCTGTAGCCTGGGATCACTAGTACCAAGTCACTTCTGTGACCAGAGATGTGAGAAAACAAACATTGTTTTATTCAATAATCCTATCTACTGATATTCTTCTCTTAATTTTCGTCAAATGTAGAAAAACCTGTTCCAAGTAAACATGCTGGGATAGGTTCTAATGATTATCATCATGATTATTGTCCACTCATTCTAATAGACATCACAACCATGAAGTCTACAGGCCCTTGTGAAAGACTTCTCATCGCTTCACGCTAGAAACTATCCTTCACACTGCACAAAGATATAGATTAGTATGATCAATAGTAAGGCTCAAATTTCAAAACAATTCACCAATTGTTAAGAAGATCAAAGTGACTTTATAGAGATAATAATTAGTTCATTGAGGTTAAATGTGGAACCAATACCAAGGCACTTCTGCCCTCACTGCAATGGTGTCACAGTATATCATCGATCAGCTATGACTCACACTTCACGGCAGGATGTTCTGACATGGGCCCTTTATCTGAACTTTTCAAATATTCCAGAGGTACACCCACACTTGCTACTTACAGCAGAATTCTAAAATACTTTATTGTCTTTGAAAATGTGGGCCTAAAAAGGGGCTAAAAGCACAAGGCCCCAAATAAAAGAAATATTGCTGATAGCAGAGTGAGTGAGTGAGTGAGTGAGTGAGTGAGTGAGTGAGTGAATTACATTACAATACATTAAATGAATACATTTATCCACATGAGTAGATTTTGAATACAGACTAAAAATACATTAGTAACAACTGCTGAGTGAGTGAGTGAGCGAATTAATTCAATGATTCAGCTTGAATACATTTATCAACATGATGAGTAGAATTTGAATACAGACTTTAGATACATTAGTAACAACTGCTGAGTGAGTGAGTGAGTGAGTGAGTGAGTGAGAGTGAGTTTCTCAACATGTCAACTTAATGTGGGAGGAAAGCCTGAAAAGATGCAGTTCATATATTTTTCCATTTCATGAAACCATGAATCAGATTCAGAATCCTGTGTTATCAGGACCAAATGGGGACCTTGACAACCTGCGGATCCGGGGACCACTTTAGAATGTCATTGTTAGTGCTCCCTGCCATGCTGATAAATAGGACTGCACTGCGCTACAACCAAAACACACCATATTCCCTCACTCACTCACTCACTAAGTTATTTTATTTGAAAGTGATAGCCTACTTGGCAAAGCGTTTCTCTATTCACGTTTCACTGATGCCTATTGTACTGGTTGACACATCATAAACTGAAGCTGTGGTAAAATTGACTGTTTTGAAGTCTAAGGTTTTATAGGAACAAGCTGGTTGCGTAACATCTGTTCCCATTTCTCTGTAGTGTTCACTGAATCTAGCTTGGACAGTACATTGTGCAATGATGCATTATCATATTATTGCTTGGAAATATTGTACAGAATGTTTTCTGGGTTTATATTCATTATTTACAAAAAAGCCCAAAACAAATAGTTTCATAAATATATTTTTACAGCTTATTGGGGATGGATGCAAGTGATCGTAATAAAGTGATTATGTGAATAAAATATCCTGTTTTTCTTCCAGAATAGCAGCATATTATATATCATGAAGAATTTATAGCATTATGGTTGTGTTGTTTTATGACGAGTAGCATTACTTAAACACCAGCATGATGTTCCCAAGCAGCTGCCTGTACAGCCACCAGTACCCACCAAGTACACCACAAGATGTGTTGCCACTCACTCCTGGCAGAAATACACTAAAAAACAAACCCTGTAGAGGGATCAGGAAATAGTGAGTGAGTGAGGTGGGTGAGGTGAAATGGGGTTTAACCTCATGTCCAAGATTATTGCACTTATGTAGCATGTGCGTGTGCGTGTGCGTGTGTGTATGTGGCTGCTTGTATTAGACCGGACTGATGCCGATTTAAGGTGCTACCTCACTGAGATACCATGCCGCAGATCAACATGAATACTCCACTCAGACACAGTATCCTTACTCCAGGCTGACCAGTCCTTGTTTTAGCCCCTTAATGCTGAGCGCAAACTGGGTAAAAACAAGTACCATCTTTAAACGCCTTTTGGTATGATGCGCCTGGGGATCGAACCCGGGACCTTTAGCTTTTTGTTCATTCCAATAGGATACTTTCAGTTCAGTGAAGAACAAAATATTGCTGTTCAGTATTTTTCAAAATCCCAAATCATCCATAGGCACCAGTTCACCACTAGACTGATCTGTACAGCAAGTTTCATCTGGAAACATTCAACGTCATGAAAAATCATGAAAGCAAAAAATATTATAAAGAACAAAAATCCCAAATCCTCAAAATGCACCAGTTCAAAACTAGACAGATCTACGGTCCATCTACAGGAACACGTAAGCTCTCTACTCTGTTGTTAATGCAGTATTTGTGATCAGATAGGGAATATGTTGTCTACAACGCCTAAGGGCTATTCAGTATTGGCATACATCAAGCCGGTAACTAGTGGAAGCCAATATGTTAAATGTGTCTCCGTCTGTGACTTGGAACAGGTGTCTGGCAACACAAATGATTGGCCCTTCACCATTGCTCACAGGGTGCCCTAGGTCAGTAACACAAGTCCAGGAAGAGAAACCAGACCTTAAGAAATCGAGTCCAAACAGCCAAGTGTTCCCGCTGGCTTTTGAAACTGCCAGTCCTGGGGGACCGGCAACTCTAAAAATGACCAGTCCCCGCTAAATTTTTGCCAGTCCCAACTTTCAACATATATATGAAAGCATGTGAAAATTACCTGGTTTTAATTATTTCAACATCATGTTCAGTGCAGTGACGTCATCTCTGAAGTCACTTAATTAGATCTACACGTCATTCACACAAACTTCGGTCACAATTTTCTCTCCTTCTTTTTTTAAATATTTTGATACAAAGTCTCTACAAATGGATATTTAACCTAGAAGCAAAGCAAAATGTTATTTCCTTGCACTAAAAATAGACAAGGGGAAACCCTGATGGTAACAGACAATCTGACTTTGTTCGAGAAAATATACTTTTTGAATACGTTCGATGTTTTGGTCAACAACAAAGATTTAAAAGGTATTTTATTTGCCGGTCAACAGGGACTGGCAGTCACGTAAATTACTGGTCCAAGCCTAATTTCACAGGTAAAAAACTGGTAATTACCGGTAAACGGGAACACTGCAGCCAATCAAATCACTGTTCGCTTGCACCAGGCAGACTATTAGAAATTGACAACAGTGTTTAGAACTTACAAACTGGGGGAATCGCTGATGGTCTACCTGCCTAACTATGATCACAATGAACCAATGTCTTTGCCAGCCGTCATTACAAGCATACCCAAGGGCAGATAACTCCCCTGTTTATCCTAATGACTTATATCCTCAAGTAGGGCAAAGATAACTCCAGATGGCTTAACCCTGTGAGCTGCCTTCTATCAGTGACCTGGCCACCCATAAGTTGTTCACCATTCAACTTTGTCTGGCTGAGGTCAGTAACCATGTGACTATATAGCTTCCATATGTGCACATGACCAGGTGTTCAGTCTTGAAACACAAGCCTCTACCTGCTTTAGACAGTGCTAACCATACCTGATATTGTTTCTAGTGGTAAACACCAATACTAAGGATTTGTATTGGTTTGGTAGCTTAGTGGTTAAAGTGTTCACTCATCACATCCAACGCCCAGGTTTGATTCCCTGCATGGGTACAATGTGTAAAGACCATTTCTGGTGTCCTCCACCACGATACGACTGGGATATTGCTAAAAACAGCGCAAAACCATACTCACTCACTCACATATTATATTGCAACCAAGTTGGGACATCATATCGTATCATAAGAATTACTAGGTGTTTTCGGATGCATTGCATAATGACATACAGTCCAATGGCAGGAGTTTAGCTTACCCTTCAGGGACGGAGAATTAATTTTCACAGTAGTATGTTGTTAAACTGCTATTATTCAATTATGATATTATCATATGTGACTAACTTCAATTATTATTGATAAATAATTGATCATCTTTTCAGCAAAACAAGTATCACCATAACAATGTCACTAAAATAGGTAAATATATAATTATCATGATTATAGATGCTTGAGCATTATTTTTCACATTTTTTTATATTCATCTGTGCATCTGGATGAAGTACTTTGGTTAGATCAGAATTTCTGAACAATCAGGCTTTTTCAAAACGCATATTGTTTGGATAAAACAGGTTATGTGAAAATGGTTTGCAGGACTCTATTTAACAAACTAATGTTCATATACAAAGCTTGTTGCACCAATAAAAACTGGTTGCACCCGTAACTGCCTATGGGATTGGGACTGTTCCTGTGTTATTTATCAACAGCAGCTGCCTTTCTTGTTGGGATGGTGAAAATGACTTTATTATACAATGGCAAGTGTTATCAATGAGACAACAGAATCTGATAACTATGCAAATGAGGTCACGTTGCAGGAACTACTTGGAGTAAGCTCTGTATATCATTGTGGTGCTTACTTCCTCAAAACTATTGCATTATTTTCTCTGAATAATTAGACAGTGGTTTCCCCATGTGTGAGTGCTTCTGTAAACATGGCTCCATATCATTTGGCGACCCGTGAAGAGCTGGGGTAAAATCACTCTTCAGCAACCCGTCCTTGCCGTAAAAGGCGACTATGCTTGTCGTAAGAGGCGAATAATGAGTGATCAGGCTCGCTGACTTGGTTGATGCCTGTCATCTATCCCAACTGTGCGGATGGATGCTCATGATATCAATCACTGAATTGTCTGGTCCAGACTCGATTATTTACAGACCGCCGTCATATAGCTGGAATATTGTGTGGCGTTAAACAACAAAACAAAAACAAACAACCATATCATTTGGCACTGTATCACAAATGAGGCCAGTCACTCTCTAATATTCCTACAGTTTCTAGACTTACCATAGTGCATAGCTTGGACTTGGATTATTTTAAAAAGTACATCTATGATAAAGAGATTGTCTGCCATTGTGTTCCTAGCACTGACTAATCATGTGCCCACACTAAAAGTAAGCTGCCTGCAAGCCCACACAGAGCATGGACCTGCCGTCACATAAATTAATAAAATATTGCCATGAAAGGTTATATGCACACATGGTCTCCATGGCGTCTGTTAGTCATTAGGATTATTCATAACTGTTTAGAAAATACATCTTGCCTTGGAAATATTCTGACTAAGAGATGGGATCACTCATTTGTAACAGCCCATCCCCTTACCGTATTCGACGTAATAAGCGCCCAGGGCGCTCTTATTAGAATATAATTTTGGTGAGAAAAAAAAAATGAGTTGAAAGATCATAAATTTCGTAGTTTATGCTGACAGCCTGAAATGATACAAAAGAAAAGTCTGTGGGTATTATACACGACAGATATATTTTCCAGAATTTAATTGAAACCTATTTGAAACAGTAATGAATAAAAACAGCAACTACCAAACATGAAGGTAGTGCCTGCCTGCCTGCCCGTGGCTGGTAACTTTTCTGTCAGGCTGCATGATATTTTCCTCCACCTGCCTGACTGTCTGGCAGAAAGTTTTCAGACTACTGACATATTCAGGTTGATTATAACTCCTCGTAATTGTTTGGAATTGAGACGTGATTTGTCTCTATTTTCGTCCAGATTTTTAAATATTTATGATATTTGAAGATGGGCAGGCAACACTTATGGGTCACCTACCTGACTGTCTTGTTCGGGTTCTAAAATTATTTCAAACACTGATTATGATGCTTCTGTAATTTTTCAAGATTGTAACAGGAGTAAGATTTTAGATATGATATGACCCTATGCAGTATTCACACTCCCTGAAGATTGTACAGATTTATTTTGTTAATGTGCATTAACATTCAAACACAGCAAGTAACTGAGAAGTGAAACAGCAAGCCAGATCAATATGTCTGGCAGACACCCTATGATATGATGAAGCAGGAAAGGAGAGGCCACTCCTTGCCTATATAGGTGGTGACCGGTACTGCTAGTCACACAGATCTGGACAGGGGAGACCACTGCCCCTCCTACACTGGTGGTGACAGGCACTGCTAGTCACACAGATCTGGACAGGGGAGACCACCGCCCCTCATACACTGGTGGTGACAGGCTCTGCTAGTCACACAGATCTGGACAGGGGAGACCACCGCCCCCCTCCTACACTAGTGGTGACAGGCACTGCTAGTCACACAGATCTGGACAGGGGAGACCACCGCCCCTCATACACTGGTGGTGACAGGCTCTGCTAGTCACACAGATCTGGACAGGGGAGACCACCGCCCCCCTCCTACACTAGTGGTGACAGGCAATGCTAGTCACACAGATCTGGACAGGGGAGACCAGCGCCCCTCATACACTGGTGGTGACAGGCAATGCTAGTCACACAGATCTGGACAGGGGAGACCACCGCCCCCCTCCTACACTAGTGGTGACAGGCAATGCTAGTCACACAGATCTGGAGAGGGGAGACCAGCGCCCCTCATACACTGGTGGTGACAGGCAATGCTAGTCACACAGATCTGGACAGGGGAGACCACCGCCCCCCTCCTACACTAGTGGTGACAGGCAATGCTAGTCACACAGATCTGGACAGGGGAGACCAGCACCCCTCCTACACTGGTGGTGACAGGCAATGCTAGTCACACAGATCTGGACAGGGGAGACCAGCGCCCTTCATACACTAGTGGTGATAGGAAATGCTAGTCACACAGATCTGGACAGGGGAGACCAGCGCCCCTCCTACACCGGTGGTGACAGGCACTGCTAGTCAGACAGATCTGGACAGGGGAGACCAGCGCCCCTCCTACACCGGTGGTGACAGGCACTGCTAGTCAGACAGATCTGGACAGGGGAGACCAGCGCCCCTCCTACACCGGTGGTGACAGGCACTGCTAGTCAGACAGATCTGGACAGGGGAGACCAGCGCCCCTCCTACACCGGTGGTGACAGGCACTGCTAGTCAGACAGATCTGGACAGGGGAGACCAGCGCCCCTCCTACACCGGTGGTGACAGGCACTGCTAGTCAGACAGATCTGGACAGGGGAGACCAGCGCCCCTCCTACACCGGTGGTGACAGGCAATGCTAGTCACACAGATCTGGACAGGGGAGACCAGCGCCCCTCCTACACCGGTGGTGACAGGCACTGCTAGTCAGACAGATCTGGACAGGGGAGACCAGCGCCCCTCCTACACCGGTGGCGACAGGCACTGCTAGTCACACAGATCTGGACAGGGGAGACCAGCGCCCCTCCTACACCGGTGGTGACAGGCACTGCTAGTCACACAGATCTGGACAGGGGAGACCAGCGCCCCTCCTACACCGGTGGTGACAGGCACTGCTAGTCAGACAGATCTGGACAGGGGAGACCAGCGCCCCTCCTACACCGGTGGTGACAGGCAATGCTAGTCACACAGATCTGGACAGGGGAGACCAGCGCCCCTCCTACACCGGTGGTGACAGGCACTGCTAGTCAGACAGATCTGGACAGGGGAGACCAGCGCCCCTCCTACACTGGTGGTGACAGGCAATGCTAGTCACACAGATCTGGACAGGGGAGACCAGCGCCCTTCATACACTAGTGGTGATAGGAAATGCTAGTCACACAGATCTGGACAGGGGAGACCAGCGCCCCTCCTACACTGGTGGTGACAGGCACTGCTAGTCAGACAGATCTGGACAGGGGAGACCAGCGCCCCTCCTACACCGGTGGTGACAGGCACTGCTAGTCAGACAGATCTGGACAGGGGAGACCAGCGCCCCTCCTACACCGGTGGTGACAGGCACTGCTAGTCAGACAGATCTGGACAGGGGAGACCAGCGCCCCTCCTACACCGGTGGTGACAGGCACTGCTAGTCAGACAGATCTGGACAGGGGAGACCAGCGCCCCTCCTACACCGGTGGTGACAGGCACTGCTAGTCAGACAGATCTGGACAGGGGAGACCAGCGCCCCTCCTACACCGGTGGTGACAGGCACTGCTAGTCAGACAGATCTGGACAGGGGAGACCAGCGCCCCTCCTACACCGGTGGTGACAGGCACTGCTAGTCAGACAGATCTGGACAGGGGAGACCAGCGCCCCTCCTACACCGGTGGTGACAGGCACTGCTAGTCAGACAGATCTACATAACACACATCCTTATTGCTTAGTCATGATCTCACCCACTCATAAAGATTAACATTATTTAACCCACTGTTAAAAGAAGTGTTCGTTGTTATGGTTACTGATAAACCGACAAGAAGACAAAATCATTGACACCCCTGCCTTTTTAAACATGTGCATAAAATTACACTACATGAATAAATGTCATATACCTTATTATAGCAAACAAGGTTAATCCTAAGATTGTGAGTGCAACTAACATTAGATGGATGACTAACCAATGATTCCTTCTCTTCTCTACATGCTTTCAATATTTTCCAAGGATGTGAATTATTTATTGTACTTTTCTATAGATGTTACATATAATATTTCCAAAACTGTAACTCATAATTCCATAACAAAATAGCAAAAAAATGCAACAGTTTGTGAATGCTGTTTCTGCTTTATGCGTGTTCCTTCAGGATCTGATGTCACAGAGCCAAGCAGGTCATCTATTTGTCTCTTGTCACAACAAGCACAGATTGCTGGGGAACTATTTTAACTCAAAATATTCAAACAGGCTAGCGTGACATATATTGAAATAATTGAATGGTTTTATGAGTTTCGCTCCACAAAGTGAAATCCTCTTTTGAACCTTTTGACATGCAAATAATTGCCCTAGAAACACAAAATCTGAAAATCAAAAAACCTCAACTGAATAGCAAAAGGCAACAGCATTTCAGCCTGATGTGTTTACAAAGTTTCACAAAGTATTGAGATACAGTTTATGACTTATGCTGCGGAAAAGGAACTTTTCATTTGGGCGGGGATAAAAATGTTAATATTTATCCAGTAATTATGCAGTTGTGGTCCCATCTGCCACAGGAAGTGATCAATCAGCATGCTATACATATACAATCAGCTCATTGATGTCTGATGTGATGACACACTGGTGGTCATTAGGAACACTCACCTAGTCGGGACTTTCACCTTTGCACCACAGGCTTGGGTTCTATGGGAACTTAGGTCATGTCATAAATCTTAATATTTTAATTAACAAGTATGTCTCCTTATACAAATTCAAGGCTTTTCAAGGTTGACACTAACAATTAGGATTTTTCAAGAGGGACGTAAAAATTCAAGCCCTTTTCAAGACTGTATGAACCTTTTTTCATCCTCAGTTGCAAATGTGCAAACTGTAAAAAATGTATGGTCGCAATAATATAATCATGATCTCAATGTCATCACGATCTGACAGAAAACCTTGTCTAACCACTGATTTGTATCTCAACTCCACCACTTTGGTGAATCTCTTGTCAACAAAAGAGATAATCTCCAGGAAGCCTGTGACCTTGAACGTCACTGCATTACACGTTACTTTGTATTGATGAACGTTTCAAACCTCTGACGAAATACTCAATAACATCTGCACATCTGTAAACACATAATGCGTACCTTATTTTCTGTTTCGATTTTCATACCATGAAACTGGTACCTGAGGATCTTTGGGGGCTGTCCTTGACCAAGATGCTGACCAAGATGCTGACCAATCAGATTGTGTCACGGCTCAGGAGGAGATTTGCAATGACGTTGAACCTACCCAATGGGCCGGTCAGTAATCTCATATACATGTTTGCCAGTGTGTGGTGCACATGGTATATAAATACTTCATTAACAGACTAATTATGGCTAAGAAGTAACAAAAATGATAAACATTAATTTATATTTAACACACATATGATTCAGTGTTCCTGTTGGCCATTGGACTGGCAGGTAAAATTACCAGTCCACCCTCTTTTTTGCCAGTCCCAACTTCCAACAAATAACAAAATGTATGAAAATTGCCTCGTTTTAATTCTTTCAACATAATTTTCAGTGCATCTCTGAAGTAACTTAGTTAGATCTATACATCATTCTCACTAACTTCAGTCCCAATATTCTCCTTTCTTATAAATATTTTGAGACAAAGTCACTACAAATGGATATATAACCACGAAGCAAAGCAAAGTTTTATTTCCTTGCAATTAAATAGACAAGGGGAAACCCTGATGGTAACAGACAAGCTGACTTCGTTCGAAAAATGTACTTATATGAATATCGCCATTGTTTTGTTCAACAACTAATATTTATAAGATACTTTATTTGCCGGTCCAGAGGGACTGGTAGTCACCTAAATTACTGGTCCAAGCCTAATTTTACAGGTAAAAAACTGGTAATTACCTGTAAACGGGAACACTGATGATTATGAAATCTTTTAAATAACATTCATAAACTCAATGGACATATGAGATACTGCAATATCTTCCTACTGTTAACCCTAATCACTTCAATCTCTCCCAAATTGTGTGAGGCCAAAATAGAAATATGAGTGTTTTAGGTTTCCCAACTAACTAGAATCCTTTTTTCTGAAGTTGCACCACATTTTTTTAATTTCATGCCTCCAGCACACACTTGTTATGCTTCACTATACTTTAACCAGTCATTAACTTCGCCATGGCGACGCTTTCTTGAAAACAGTGAAATAAATAAAAGGAATGAAATAAGAAACATGTCTTTTTTTTGGCCTTAGGCTTAACATAAATTCTACTGATCGAGTTGGCAAAAGGAAATGCTTGTTCAGTACCAACTTACATCCTGTGACTTTTGGTTTGGGGCAATGGATAGGGTTGTCAAAGCCCTTCACAACATAGACTCAAGTTTGTTTCTCCACATGGTTGTGAGTGGGGTCCATTCTTGGAGCACCTACAAAGCCTGGAACAGCTCTAGTAGCTGAGTAAACTACACATGATCATGCACAGACACAAAACCCCATGAAAGGGCCCCTCCAGCTCAAGCAACCCAATGTCTGCACACAAATGTCTGTCTGCTGACTTGAAAATCAATATTGATATTTGAAAAATCTAAATTAAATGTAAATACAGGCAGAGAACAAGACTGAAATTAAATATTTCTGATTATCAGAAAAGCGGCTATTAATAGCTGAAATTACCATGTACTCCAAGCAGCATAGTGTTGCTTGTCAATATTTGAGACTTTTGGTGACAAAGAACAGGACATATTGTTTTCAGAACACAATACTATAAACAGCATGATTTTTAACACTGAATAAATCCCCCTGAACTAAGTCTATTGTTACTAGTTCTGCCTGAGCTGCTTTCAACACGAGGTCTTTTCTCCCGATTTCAGTTCTAAATCATGGCAGGTTTCAGAAAACCACACTTTATTACCGCCTTAGAAACTTTTTGAAAAGTCCCATAGGTCCAATATGCGTCAATAAACCTAAACTTTTCTATATCAGGAGAGAGAGAGAGAGAGAGAGAGAGAGAGAGAGAGAGAGAGAGAGAGAGAGAGAGAGAGAGAGAGAGAGAACAAGACATCTGATATTAATATCAAATATCAATGCAAGAAGATGAGTTGATAAAATAGGCAATACTGCCGTGGTCAAATGCTCCAGAACATATTATTTAGGTGAGGGTTACAACATAAATCTGCCAGGTGTCGCTTCACTGGATAGATATCCCCAGGCTGATCCTGTTTTTCTCAACATAAAGCCATAAACTGAATAAAGTCAGCCGATGATGAAAGACCCGCTTTTCCGTTGTAACAAACAGCGTGATACTTCAGGCCATTTTACCTGTTGCATCATCGGATGTTTTTTTCAAGCAGCTATTTTACTGGTGTGGCACGGTGAGTCATGTTTGTGGAGTCGGTTAGTTTGATTTCATGTGACTTACACAATGGGATGCTTGATGGGAACCTTGATCACAAGTTGCTGTCTGACCATTTAAATGTAATGGACTTCACACCAACACTACAAGCAGTGGACACTAGGCTACTCAGCATCCCCCTTACAAACAACATATTAGGCCATGAGAGCATCAGAGGAACTTGGATAGGAGTCACTACTGTAAATAATTAAGTCAATCTAGCATCAGGCGAAATAATTCACATCTTCATGATAAAGACTTAAATATTCATCTTATTAATACATGATAAATAACTTACCCTGACATTATGAACTTGATGCCAATATGAATATAGCTTGCACCTCTAAGGAAGTAATGATATATCTTTGCATTGGCGGCAAGTTTGCATGGAAGTGTTCTCCTTTAGGTTGACGTTACATACAAGTCTATTCATGAAATGATGAGCTTCATGATGAAGAACCTGATGGCACGATATTGATGTCAACATTATAACTTAATGACACCTGCAGCCACCAACTGGAAACAGAATAAGGGTGTCACCTCCAACCAAACATTCCTTCCAAAGGACAAACTTGCAGCCACAGCTGTAAACAATATCTTACAAAAATTTCAAATGATGAAATTTAATGCCACTTCCATTGGTCAGAGTTGAATTTCAACAGAGCTGCATGTATCAACAGGGGTGTGGAAATGCCAGTCTGAATAGGATCCACCTGCACCAACCACCTCCACCTGCTTGACAATCTATTTGTATGAAGGTACAGAAGCTCACCTCATGATTAATGAGGAACATTTCCACTAGAACTAGCATGTCCTACTTTCAGACAATATTCCTTGATCAGTCTCGAACATATCACAACACATAAATTATTCATCAAACTGACACTTCAACTAAATGCAGTGAAAGGAGGAACTATTAATTACATTAAAGGAAATGTGACTACAAAAAACCAATAGAAAGTGTAACAGTGAAAATTAACATAATGAAATACTTGAAGTGAACAAAAACTAAAAAGAAAGAATGCTTGAGGGAATAAACAACCCATGATAAGCTATTATTGGTTGGAGGGTATTGTTTCCAACACATTGAGGGTCAAATGGCTGTCATTAAATGGAAAGCTTACAGAATGCATACTGAAACTTTTTACTCAGAAGATGTCATAACTAGAGAATAATTTCATATCAATATTGGTCAGAAAAATTTGATTGCATCTCAGCAAAGACAATTGTCGAACGGTTTCTTATCCTTTGCGTAAAGAGACAGAAAACAAAAGCTTCAGTTTGTACAATATCTTAGATCATTGACAGAAAATTTTCAAAAATGTTCAAAAGAAATTATTGTTATTGCAATGACAAAGGTTAGAATGACTTGTCATTTTTCTCCGCTACAGCCAACATAATAATAATGAACTGATATGCAAGTATGAAATCTCAACAAAAACAATAAAAATACTCTATTTTGACAACCCACAAGAAAAACCATCAAAGTTAAAACTTGTCAATATGTTGGACCTACCTGTGTCTCAAGCCAACACAAAGAAGGAAGTATATCCTGTCATATATATCATACTGTCAATGATAAAAATGACAACAATGTTCATACAGATGTGGAACACTAAACTTCAAGGGTATTTTTAAGCTGGGTTTAGTTAGGTTTTTTTAAAAACCCAGCCTACTAGATAACAGTTATGAAATCCAAAGAACACAAATTTTCAAACGAGATTGATTTTCAAAACCAAGAAATAAAACAAATTAAGTCTGTCATGAATTCTACAAGGTGCTTGGCAAATTGTAACATACATCACAATAAATCATACTTAAACATCCTTGGTACTTAACTACAGTAGTTTTGTGTGTTTAATACTTTCATAAACTATCTTGGTGATTTTCAAGACTTTTCACGGTTGCCGCTAAATAGCTAGGCTTTTCAAGCCTGTACGAACCTTGAATAACGTATATCTATCATGATATGATGTGAATCGGAGACAAGACTAATTGAAAATTCACTTGATATGCTTTTGAATAATAAAAGACAAGAAAAAACTATTTCTCGGGCATATAGAACGCAGGGAGAGTGATGAGTTTGAATCTTGATCAATCCTAAAAGAAACTGGTACTATGCTATTCATTGCTATGCTATGCTATGATTACTTTCAGACAGACCTAGCAATAGGATGTTGCTCATGAATAAAGACTTGTAGACTTGGACATCATTACAAGTTGATACAGAGTCATCAAACTAAATCAACAGGAACATAACTGTATCTTAAATAGTCTCTTAATGTACCTTGTCGCTGATGACTCAAAGCTCTAATGAAATCTGTCTGACGAGTCTGTGTTGCTGGAAATAACCATGGGTTGGTGAGATGTCTTCATATAAGCTTTCGACAATAATCAAAATCTCTGTATGACTTATACCTTTTAAATACATTCTGACATTTTAGAATGCAGTTCTATAAACATGTGTACCATGAATAAGAAAATGAGGGATGTCATGCAGTGTGGTCCAGAAGATGGTATGTTGGTGCTTATTGGAGGAGCTGGGTGCTTAATATGACAATGCCCAGGAAGTGACAGTTTAGACACATGCATGAAAAGACAACAGGCGGTACATGTCTAATCATATTAGTTAAAGGGCGGGAAATATTGTCTCAATAAAACAATTCACAAATCCATACTTTCATAGGTGGCAATGGACACATTCTTTCATTTTTCAAACCGAAAACTTACTTCATTGTAGATAAGGATCTCATAAGGATCTCATAAGGATCTCATAAAGATCCTCTAATAATGTTAAAACAAAACCAAAATTGGTATTAAACAGTTGAAAAAAGAAGACTGAATAAAAAGTGGCTGCTGCATTTGCATTGTAGCTAGGAAAGAACATGTTAACTTAATCTGATACTGAAACAGACACTTTAGTGAAGAGCGTTCAGTGCTGTGGCAATGCGATGGTTGGTGGATAACACCATGATGACATAAACTAGCAAATTATTGTCTTTGACAAATTACATTACAATTCAAATAGTCACTCTCTTTCTATTCAGCTCACTGACAGTGTTGGCTTGGCTAGACTGTCTTGAAACAGCTTACGACATACATGAGTATATTCACACTGAAATGTTGGGGCAGCAAATTGGATTTGGTCCTAATACTGTGGCATAAACATAATCTGTAGAAACAAGATTTGATAGAAGAAGAATACTGTAAGATGTCACAGTTAAACATTAACATGATCAACTTCCATGTCAACATGACAAGTTGGCCAACAAAGTCTGCCAGAAATAACAAATAGAAATGAAGACATATAACATGTATAATGCATCGTTCGTGATTATAGAAAAATTCTATTTCTAATTCTAATGAACTGAACTCGACGAGGCATTTAGTGACCTTTCTGAACTCACCATAAAGGGCAGATAATTGTACTAATAAGCTCCTGTCATTGACAGAGAGGAAAAGCCCTGTTGTGTCTAAATATAACTGAGCAGTTTTGAGTCGTAGTACAGCATAACCATTACAGTTAGAAATGTTCTATACAACCAGTGGCAATATCATCACATATACGGGTGGCTATTTGGGGGACATTGGTATTGCACTAATTCAAATCAGTATTGTAATACTATTGCAAAGCTGTATCACCATTGCAACAGTAGTGTGATTGCATTCTCAGCAGACCCGTGAAGTTCCGGGGTAGAATAGGTCTTCAGCAACCCAGGCTTGCCGTAAAAGGCGACTATGCTTGTCGTAAGAGGTGACTAACGGGATCGGGTGGTCAGACTCGCTGACTTGGTTGATGCATGTCATCAATCCCAATTGTAACAATCACTGGATTTTCTGGCCCAGACTCGATTATTTACAGACCGCTGTCATATACCTGAAATATAGCTGGAGTGCAGCGTAAAACAACAAACCAAACCAAAAAAACAAACAAAAAAGCATTCTCAACATCTTTGTTTATTGCACAGAAACTTCCTCACTTGGTCATAGACGAGTGAAGATCATGTTTATAGATTTTGACTAAAAGCAAAAGATAAAAAAGTAAGTAGGAGTGGTGATTAAATGTATATGTTTTTCTTTGTTACATATACTGATACTATCATTCAAAAAGTATGGTATCGATGTCCATTATCAATATTTCAAATTACTCTCTATGTGTCCCATAGACAATCGCAATACATCCATAGTTTGATCCATCATTGCATTCCTAATAATTGATCACTGCTTACACTGGGTTGACCCAACTGATCAATAATTGATAATAATCAGTGCCTAACGGTTTGGTATTTTTCAGAAATTAAATGTCAACGGTGACTTTGCTCCACAATCAGTTATTCCAGAAATGAAATGCCTGTTGGCGCCATGGAATGATTAACATAAAAATGTACATGAATTAGACAGAAAAAAAGCTAACTCAATACGGAAGAGTAAAAATATAAAATGATATTATGTATATTAGTGAGTGAAAAGATTGAAACGTGTAAAGTCGGGACTGGACAAGGAAGAGATATGGTACTTGAGAGTGTAGTCTCGGAAACATGAAAGCAGTGAGATTTATAACAGGTTTTATTCTATTAATCACAAGTGATCTAATAAAAAATTGAAACAGGATAATAATCTTTACAATATGTGAAAGAGTAATCAAAGGGATAATTAATCTCAGAAGATTCTTCATTTCATTTTCTTGATTACAGCACGGACCTATCCGTGATTACAGCTATCATCCCCATCTAAAAGAGAAAGAACCCTTTACGTGCGTGCGTGCGTGCATGCGTGCGTGCGTACGTGCCTCCACAGTTGGCTAAGATGCTGCAGGCACATGGTTTGATTGTAAACTCTACCATGTAAGCATGGGCTGTAAGACTTGCTGTAAGCTATCAACAGGAACAACACACCAAGGAGACACACAAAACCAGTTCCAGAGTTCTGTTTATCAAACATTAGAAACATAATGTCTGGGTGGTCTAGCACCAACTGAGATGTGGTTTAGCAAACCATCCTCCCGAAACACAACAAACTCCACCTCAAATACAAGAAAAAGCTACCTCAGAGCAGCCATCTAAATCACCCTTAGCCACAAAACCACGACAATTTTTGACAAGCAAGCCTCATGACTGACAGGTGTTTAAACTCCTCATACCATCTCTAGCCTGATACAATGTTGACATACTCACAGAACAGTCCCTGTACTACCAAGGTAGCGGAGTGACACTGTGTGAGGGCATCATTCCTGCTTACAATCACAAATATTCCGTCCTTGCTTAGCTAGCGTTCAGTTCAGACATACCCATTGCTAGACTACACACCCTCCCACACACAACAACAGCTGCCATTCATCAGATGAATCAGGAAACGCCTGCCTTCATAGGTTGATCCAACTGTAGCCACTGCTCTCAGCCTACTTGTACTTCCTAAGGTCACCAATTGAGGTCAAGGCAGCCATATTTGGAAACTGCATGGCTGGACGGGGCTTTCTGATTGGTTGTTTTCTGAGTCACTGTGACATCTACCACTACTGAGGGAGTAAATCTGTGTGTCTAGATCGCCTGTCCCATTGATTAAAACAAAACTCACCGTTGGAACTCGCCTGAACAGATGTAATGACACACAAAGCAGGAGGGGCTGGCTGTAGCGGTAGTGGATCCGGGGAGGAGATACACGTGATCACTGTGTCTAAAACTGGCTGACTCCTTACAACTATCCCCTACAGCTTTATGCAGAGTAGGAAACTCAAAACTTCATGCATGGCTGAACTCCACATATCTGTACTGACTCCTAACTGCTTAACATACCTTGTTACCGAGGCACTGGTTACAATATTTACAAAAGGTTCCTCTCTACTTGAAGGGGTATCTTTTGTGAAAAATATTTGTCTTAAATATCAATACTTGCTAATGCTCAGCTAGACTAACATCCAGTCTCTGAAATGAACATATATTACAAAAAAAACAAAAAAACAGTTCTTACATGATCTTAATAAAAGATATAATAAAAAGGATCCCAGAGACTCTCTTCATTTACTAAACAATTCTGCAGAGTTATAATTTGTAGGAACTTCAAAGGTGTAAAGGTCCTATCACCCATCACTGGCATACTGGCATACTGAAGTAATCTAGACTTGCCAAACATTATAGACTAGCATGGACTGTATTGGATATATATTTGTATCAGGGTCTGTGTGACAGACCAATGCTCAGCCTGTAAAACATTTCACCCTTCCAAAATATAAGTAACTTATTGTTTGTTCACTCTGCTAATTCCCCGTAATTATGTTCCCATTCCCCCAAACACTGTCTATATGTAGTGCTTCAAGTGCTTCTCTGTCACACAAAGTAGTGAGGGTGTAAATCAAATAAGAAATGCACTTACAAAATAACCAAAATTATACCCACAAATTAGGACAAATTGTTTTGCATCATCTTAATGTCTTAATTAGCATGTTTAGGGTTAAACAGACAAACAAATGATAAAAGGAGGCTGCTGCTCCTTAAAAAATGAAACGATTTATCCTAAATGTCATACGTGAACAAAATTAAATAGTAATCATCACTACTTCCCTAAGAACATTGTCTTCCATATTCTGACACTTACCTTAGTTGTTTCATATTTCACAACAGTGAGTGAGTGAGTATCTTTTACGCCGCTTTTAGCAATATTCAAGGAATATCACGGCGGGGGACACCAGAAATGATATTCACATTAAGAAGTGCAGTTACTCTTTGACATTGCAAAATATCTTTCATTTAAATCTCAATTTCAGTCTCAAATACTCAAGTCAATCTGCTTAACAAAAAGTGTGATACAGTCGCGCACCGTTTATACGGACTTCAGATATCTGGAAAGCTCGGTTCCCGGACAATTTTCATTCAAAACGAAATAATTACTATATAAATTTACCCGTATATACAGAAATTCAGTTTCCGGAACCGGACGGTCATTTTTATACACAAAACACTGAAATGCACACAAAATTGTCTCCTTTACCCGGACAATACACTGCCGCTGGTGGTAATCCTTTGATTCGTGAGAAGTCAATTAACCAAGTGACACTGAGTTACGTTTCAGACCAGCTTGTTTATTGTACATGTAATCCCCTTTGATAAATATGGCGTCTGTGGAGGTCAGAGGTCAAAGTTGTGTAAGTATGGCCTGTCAACCAGCGAAACGTAAGCGACACGTAGTTACAGAATGCGAAAAAAGGGAAATTTGTCTATTTAAGGAAAAACAGCCGTCAGCAAGTTTAGAAACCATCAGTAAGCATTATGGCACTGAATTTGGACATACCATAGGAAAATCGACAATTGGTGACATTTTAAAAGACAAACAGAAGTGGCTAAATCTCAAATTCAAATGTCTTATCACGATCCCGTGTAGCAAAACACCAGAAGATGGAAGATGCATTATATCTTTGGTTGTGTGACATGACAAGTCGTAATGTGCCTGTTAATTGAAGGGAAGTAACACTTCCAGTAAGAAGCTGGTTTCAGAAATTCGTTTATACGGACGAATTGTGAAATGACACAAGTGTCCGTATAAACGAGGCACGACTGTATATTTATTTTCATTAGTACATTGCTGTTGGGATTCACCGGTGCATTGTCGGGAAACTGAACGATACGATACCTGATACACGAAATTTGGCATCGATTCACATTTAACCCCATATCAATTGTCCATGCTGATCTCGCATCGATGTCTATACGTAAGTACAAACTATTCTATTCTATATGATATGTATCATCTCATGTGACACCAATATCGTGAAATCCCCAATTATTATATCATTATACAAGCTTGTGTGTCATACTGATTTTATGACAAAAGTGTCAGAGCTTTTGTATTGAGAGTGTGGGAATTACATGAATTCTTACACAAGTTTTGTAATATCAGTAGACAAACATGCAAGTGTAAAAATTTCTTTGTTACCCATCATTTTCTGAGCTCCCCTACAAAAAAATCCACTTATTATTACCACCATCTTAGAAAACAATTGTCAAATGACCTCAACAATTTTCAGCTGTCATGTCGTTTCTAGTGTGACAATGCCGTCCGGATGATGTAAACAATACATTGGTGCGCATGATTTTTATGAACTGGGTTATTTCTAACCCTGTGGGAAATAAATAGGAGTATCTTCCAAATCTAAGTAATTCCTACTAACACTGTATAAGCAGAACCCATTGAGCCTTTGTTTGGATTTGAGGACTAGTTGTAGTTTGAAACACTGGGTCATGAGTCTGCAACCTCAACCAGCAGGCAGAGGACCGAGTCTCCTACATTTATCTGTACCTGAGCAAGTGTCAGTAACAAATCTGAAATTGGAACTGCCAAGTCATGTTATTGCCTTGGGGTGTTGACTTGCATTTCACTGATAATAGCACCAATAAACAAGAAGCTGTTATGTTCAGTTTTACATTTTTGCATTGAATGAAATGTTAAAATACCCCTGAATATATGAAAATAAGGACTTCTATGAAAATCCCAAATTTAGAACAAAATTACATTGTTTCCCCAATTGTCTGGCAAGGGCACATAGTTTGGAATCCTAGAAAAATCCCTGGAGTCCAGCAAAATGTGTTTTGGTCTCCCAATTTCAGATAGCATTAGTCCATATGTTTCAACCAATATCTACTGACAATGTCCAGAAAAGAAAGTTTGTATCAATACAGACTGATATCCGTACAACGAGTTTTTTCCTGACAACTGTCATGGTATAAATACACATTAATACACAAGAAGAAAAGCTGTGATCTGCCGCCTACGCGAATTACAAAACAAAATGTTGTGTCCACATCTCAGCTTGAGTCAGTAATGTTTAAACATATACTGCCAAGGTGAAGCGAATTGATTCAATGTAAACTTGCGAAGAACTAACCAATCATGGCAAGTCACCTTGACATGCCAACATTGTAAGTGTAGAGGTCTATATTTGGAGCAAATCGTCTCCAGCCCTCACATAACCTGTTGTACTCAACTCATGAGCTTTTCCTCGTAGGCGACAAACATTAGAATTTAGAAAACAAATTCTTAGGCAGTGAAACATTCTAGCTTCGATTTGGGTTGTTTGTCATTATCACATGTTTTGGCGTGTTCATTATGATGTAGTCTGTTCGGAAACATTCCAGTAGGATATATAGAAAAGACATGATCATATTCGGGGATGAAATGACACATAGCAACAGGGAGGTATTCGGGGATATTATAACAATCTCAGTAATCAAAGTAGACACGACTTATGGATCCGTCATCTGTCATCAAAGAAATGCCCATCAAACAAAATATTTCAGTTCTGCACAACTTAAAGCGCTACTGTGATACTGTTGCAATATTTGTACCATTCCTGTTACCGTACTGCGATGGCATGCTGAGTATCTGTTCATTCCGACAATGTAGATTTCACAAATTGTCCATATATTAATCAACAGGACGAAGCTTAACACACTGCCACTTTCTTGGATCAGTGGATTGCCAATCAAGATGGTGGGGAGTTAAGGGAGGTAACTCTCAGTATTATCTGATATAGAGTTTCCCATCATCAATTTTCCTATGCAAAGTATATGTCTATCCCAATGAATATTGCTCATGCTGACATCTCCTTTAAGTTATCTAAACGATTTCAGGTTCTTTTTTGCAACATAATACTTTGTGATACTTATGAAGTGAAATCAATGTGTTGAGTGCAAATAGGCCTTCAGTTGGTCCACGTCACTCTCATACTATCACACCACCACCTCCACCTGACATTAAAAAAATGGATACCATGTGTCTTCAACCAAGGTGTGTCAAATGAACAAAGGCAAAGAAATAATTATCAATATTTTGGATCACATGTATTGATACTATTGACATAAACCTTGTCATCAATGTGCGGCCATCAGACCATGGACAATTGCAACAGGGACAGTTCAATACAACCTATCACCCCTCACAAAGCAATCTACCGAGGTGTAGCTCAATAGAGGTGAAACGATACAGCAAACTCATGATACAATGCGTATCAGAAGAGACTAGTTAGAATGGAAAAAACTTGGGAAGAGTCACTTGTCCTACTGGTCAAGTACATCTATATTAATCGTTTAATCGTTTTCAATAAAACATGCAAGATAGTTTGAAACTAAATATTTCACCTCTCGCACGATCTGAGTAATAACGATATACATGTCCACCACATCATAAATAGGTGACATACATAGCAACTGTCTGTTACAGAAATAAACTGCAACTGTGTTTGCACTTTGGTATTGGAACTACAATAAACTATGGTTATAACCAACTCAAAGGGACCACTAATTTTAGTTCGTAATAACCGTAGTTCGTTATAGGCATATATATATATACAGCATTTATACAACAAATGGTCGGGAATCAAAAATAAGTACGTTATATTGGTCAGTTCGTTATAAGCGTGTTCGTTATAAACGTACTTTACTGTAGTTGTTAAAGGGTGATAATTAAAAAAAGATATTCTTGTTCTAAGAGACTTACTGACACTCAAATGTCAAAGGGATAAGGAACAACTGATGAATGATTTTGTGAGTGAACTGCCTGACATATGGAAAATTTTGATTAGGCATGGTGGGCTTAACAACAAAACACATGATTTTATTAACAAACAGGCCCAAAAAAGGAACATTTCTTAAAAATAATATGACTGTAAAAAAAGAAAACAAACTGTGGAAGATGCATGGTTGAGAGAATTTGAATGGGCAGAGATGAACGTAGATGGCTGGGAGTCTGAATTATTTGATACTGTCTGCCATAAATAATAACTGAGAACATAAAACTTTATGAAATTTAACAGGGCAAGTGAAAAATTATTGCAGGATGAGTACAAAATATCATCTACTTGCCCTGCAGGACAAGTTGGGTTTAAGAATTTAATAATAACTTAACAGTTTACTATCGTCAATCATAGATAGATACTAATTCATGTTATGGCAGAGGACTGAATGCTATGCTCTTAAAGTTTATACCAAGTGTCACTCCATTCATAATCTTAGAAGCTGAACTACAGAAACCCACTTCCTTGAGCTTCATGAACGTAACAACACCTCGTTCGTCTGAGGCACTATTACTGAAGCAACACAATTGATTAGAATATTGTTCACAGCTTACCATGTTCACAGACACACTTCATCACATTATTATCCATACTCTATTAATTGTATAATATTACGTGTAGATTCCCATGAAACAAAGGTCGAAACTCCTTGAGATGTCATCAATTAAAGTTTCAAACTCGTTACTTTCACCCAATTTATATCTCGTTATGACCCTGAGCGACATTTCAGAACAAACCCACCAATAGTGTTCCCGTTAAAGAGGAAACACCCATTTATGATTCATATATTCAACTCCTTAAGTCATTCAATAGAATCATAGCGTGATAGCACAAACTTTAATATCTTAAAGACTGCGCTTGAGCATTTTTAACAAAAAGAGCCAAGCTGAACATACAGTGTTTCAAATTGTGTATAGGATGCTGACTGATAATTACTTAAAATGTTGAACATTTTTTCAAAATCTGTAAAATAATATTTTGCCGAGTACCGGTACCCTATTTTTGAACAACACCTATTTTTCGAACAGCCACATTGCAAGTGATTTTGTCACTTTGTAACGAGAGGTGGGACGTCAACAAGGCTGTCACCTTGAGAGTGCACATGTACGGCCTGTCAACATTGGGTTCATGTGAAGCAGGGTTAGAAATTGGCACTAGTCCTATAGTCCTTGCCAAACTGCCCAATGGTAAAGGTATCATAAGGACTAGTAGAAAATTGCCATTTTTAAGGGTTTTGCTATATGTTATCATTATAAGGACTAGTGGATGAAAACTGTTAGTTTCTAATGCTGTGAAGTACTGTACACCTGTCAGAACAGTCCGTCGTCATTCAGAATTGTGGTGCCGGTGCCATGAAGAAAAGGAAGAGTGGAATGGTGTGAACATTATAATTTGACAAATATTCATATCTTGTGACTAGGTTTAAACTTTCAATTACTGTTTGAGTTTTAATGCCGACCTGCAAGAAATATGTTGACAACTGTGCGTCAAAACATGTCTGCTCATTCATGGAAACCCCACTGAAGTACCAAATAATTCAGGAGTTCACAAATAGGTGACGTCACTTGAGTTTACAGACGAGGTAATGGAGATTGTTTTTCTTTCGGAATGGGGGTAAATTCTGTTGTTGAAGACATCACCTACTGGCGTGAAGCAGAATTTGAGTTTTGATTCGCTCATCCCTCGAAATATTAGCAATACCATTTTAACTATTTCATTTGTGTATTTTTTTCGTTTTTTTTCGGTTTATTGAGGTATGAATCGAAAAACCAGTGTGCAAACTGTATGAATCCGCTTACAGGATTCTTACAAAAGTTTGCACATTGTGTATTTTTTCGTTTCATTGAGGTATGAATCGAAAAACCAGTCAATGCTTATAATTAAATTCGACAGCATAAAACATGTTTTATCTACAATAGTTTAACAAAAACAGTTGTATATATCAAAACAGACAAAAATGACGAGATTGATAAACATTCCAGGTGTAGGAATACATACTGTGGCGTGACATGAATCAGGTGATTGTTTAATTTATGCACATAAATTGACACGCCTACACTGTCAGTAGCCAATCAACGGAGAGCAGGATCAAAACAATGTTCATTGGACCTGTCAGTTAAGACAAGTTGCGAAAAGAACTGCAACAGTCAGACTGTAACGAACTGGAAGAAATATGTCCAGGAGAAGGCGGCTGTTTCAAATTACATGGTCAGTTACCGCCAGATTCAAACATTACTTCCCTGATTACGGTAGTTGGAAAAATGCTAGCTAGAAAGGAAACCCGAAGACATGAAAGTTGAACCGAGGCGAGCAGAAAAAAACAGGCGATCGAGCCTTCACGTTTGCTGTTTCATACATTCTCGGCCTTCGGTTTCAAAGGTTTGTTTGGGCAATGAATATGCATGAAAGTCGCTAAATGTCCTGTGCATGACGACACACGTGAGCAGAAAGGGAATTCCCTCAGCTGTAATATTGGGATTCCCCGACATTCCGAAGTAATAAAAATAGTGCACCTTGGTGGGCGTGGCTTAAATTTTTACATTCATTGGGAAATGAATGCAATAACACGTCACCAATTCAGCTAATCAGAATACAGGAATTTCAATGAACACAACAAAAATTTAATTACAGTCAAGTCTCGTTAATCCGACATCGTTGGTTGCACATGATTGTGTCGGATTAACGAGTATGTCGGATTAACGAAATTAATTGATTTGTGATCGAAAATCAGACGTCTTCACGATAGATAATAACCGTGTGTACCTTGTAATGCTTTCTTGTTTACATACCAGTCGACCATGGTGAGTCGACCATGGTGAGTCGACCATGTTTTATATACCTGTTCGTATTTTAAACTGGCTTCATGCACATTAATCTGGCTTCAATTTGTAAACTACATATGTATAGCTTTGTACATACAGGTTTGAATAGCTTTTCCTGTTAATTGTTAAGTTAATCTCCGCATCCAGTGCGTGGCAAAACACGGGGTTGTGTACTCGCGGGCAGATGACCACGGAGTACGCTGACCACTGTGTCGGATTATCGAGACTGATTAATGAGTGATTTCGGTAATTCGTTGCAAATTAGGTGTGTCGGAGTCGGAGTGCGAGAATGTCGGATTAACGGGACTAAATAGCACTGAATCAATCGGTTCCCATCATTTGTGTCGGATAAAGCCGAGTGTCGGATTAACGAGTGTCGGATTAACAAGACTTGACTGTATAATAGGATACGTCAGGATAGAAGAATTGTCACAACCAAAATTGGTAAATTCATTTTAAGGTTTTTGTCCATCATCAAAATTCATGAAAGTGGTCGGCATCCAGTATTTGAAACAAGCACCAGAGCCCTGAGTTTCAAATTTGTATGTGTTCTTGTGGCCTTCGGTAAATTTATGTGTTGATTTATTTATCACAAATAGCTGCAGATTTTTAAAGGTTGGCCGGAAGAGTTTAGTCAGGGCCTGCAGTTTCTAAAGTCTGTAGGTCCTAAAGCTGCCTGGCAATTTTGTATATTTCAAACACTGCCAACATCAGGATCTGGTATTGAATCAAATAGAAACCTTCAACATTATCTACAAGTACAAGTTCAACTTTGTTCTGGTGCTTGAGTTGTTAGACTCCGAGAGAATGGTAAATCCATTATTAGACAGGTCACATGTCATGGTTATGGACTAGCAACATAATTATCACAGACAATGTACGTAAATGGGGCTGTTCAAAATACAGATTATCACAATTTCCATGCATTACATGTAATGATGTCGATTACAATACATGGCTGGAAAAGATGAAAATTTAGACCATGCCCTACTCTGGATACGCCCTGACATTTGTGTGTATTATACTTGACACAACTCACAATCGCTGCTCCCCATACAGACCACGCATGTTGCTGCAGCTGAATGCTCAAGCTTCTGAATCAAAAGACTCCACCTACATGCATCCTGGGATACAAATAATACTGTGTCATGTTCCTCAGGCAGCAGTAATTCACCACTTAGAGTCGAGGACCCTCATATTGAAAGTGAAAAATGTAGGTCCCACATTTAAAGACTACAGCAATAAATTACATTGCAGACCCCAAGGATTATCCATAATTTTTAACACTGCATGCATTCACGCACGCACGCACGCACATAGAGCTACCACATTGTTGTAATTCCTTGTAATAAGGCTGCATCTCATAGCCTGAGATTGTAACATTGTTATATTGACTGAAAGATAAGTTAATCTTTTTTTTGTTACCATAGAGACAAGATTTCAAAGAACAAAATATCTTTTGATTAGGGTAAGCCAACGTTTGGCAAATATTTCCAAAGTCTGGTAATGAAATCAATATTCATATCTTATGCATCATTCTATCAATGTACAGTATCCACGGCATGCATGGTATTTGGAGACACTGTCAGTACTTGTCAATAGCGGTTCTTGATAAGTGTATATATTGTATTTATCGTAACAAAATGATCATTCGATAATAGATCATTCGACATCTCCACTCAGAAGCCCTTTTAGACAAGGACTGTAACAATACAGTGTGATGTACACAATTTGTATTGATAGACAGGTTTAAGTACAATACATGGTACCCAAGGCCAGATTTTTACTGTACTTGCTTAACGATTTGCCGACTGGAAAATTTGTTGAAAGGAATTTTTTATCTTTTTAAATTGCTCTTTTATTTCTATCCCGCCAATAAACTGATAGCA
Source organism: Haliotis cracherodii (assembly GCF_022045235.1). NCBI lineage: Eukaryota > Metazoa > Mollusca > Gastropoda > Lepetellida > Haliotidae > Haliotis > Haliotis cracherodii. The sequence goes on along the minus strand of NW_027266276.1, from coordinate 15,378,809 downwards.
TATTGCACCACAAAAATATTTTCTTCACAAGGACCCACTATCAAGATTTTACATCAATGTTTAAAAAACAAACAATATTTTCATTTAAAAACGTAAAGAAGCTGTGTTTGCAAGGATTATTTAAACCATCGATCCGACATAAACATTACTCAGATTCTCTGCGCCCTGACACCTACTGGTCAAAAGATGAACTATCGTATACTTTAGTGCATGAGGAAGGGGAGGTTACTCCAATTAACTTTATCAATCTGCAGTGTTTGTAGCTCTTCTGACAGACATGTTTTTCCAGGTCGAGGTGACATGTTTTTCGAACCAGAATCTAAATTTCAAAGTACAGGCACAAGGCACTACAATTGATAGTTTTATCCGTACCCCATAATTTCCTGTGACATAAACAATGTACAAATTCAAGACACTTTGGTTTGCAGGAGATATGAGAGAATTGGGTACATGTCGCTTATATTCTGGAATATTTCCCCAGTAATGTTGGTTGGTACAGCTTGCAACAAAGACCATTTCTCCAGACAGTGTCAAAAGTTTTGCGTAGGTCTGCAAAGAAAGTATACGATTTCTTCTTGAGGATTAAAATTCATAAGATTAGAGTTCTGAAAATGAAATATGGGGAAGGCTACCAGTAAAGGGGTCACCTAGTCGGTATTGACGTAAGATTTATTCATAATCTACAATGTCATCCCTCCAAAATAACAAAGAAATGAACTGAATAGCTTGAAAATGGATGATCTACTGTCTTGTCAATTAATCTCAATTAATTGTTTTTTTCACTCATATAGCACAGAAACATTTATCATTCAAATAATGATACAATGAATCTCCTAAATGGTGATCGACCATGTGGTCCCTTTGCTAGTAGCCTTCACCATTGGTTCTGTAGTTAGGTGATTGGCTCGAAAACCTTCTTGATTTGGGTCGAAGGAATTGTTCTAGTCCATAAGGACAATTAACCTGGAACTGATAATGGATAAAACATGAATTGTTACATTAACAGGTGGATGTGATGTACTGTCAGGTGTAAACTTGTGATGCATCGAGCTGGGGAAGAATAGGTCTTCAGCAACCCATGCTTGCCGTAAAAGGTGACTATGCTTGTCGTAAGAGGTGCCTAACGGGATCTGGTGGTCAGACTCGCTGACTTGGTTCATGCATGTCATTGATCCCAATTGCCTGGATCGATGCTCATGATATCGATGACTGGATTGTCTGGTCCAGACTCGATTATTTACAGACCGCGTTATATAGCTGGATTATTGCTGAGTGCAGTGTTAAACAACCTACTACGATACATCAGAGCATAGAGACAGCCCTAATATCAGACCCTGTGGTGACTCTGTGGTAGAGAATCGATCCCATATATCCTGTGCTTAAGTAAGAGGTGACAAAAGGAATAAGTCTCAGGGTCAGTGACTTGTTTGGTTGGTGGTCATCGTACATTGTGTCAGAATCTGCCCATAATAACAACCATGGGTTTGCCAGGCCCAGACTCCATTTTTCACAAGCTGCGGTCATAACTGCAATATTGGTGACCATGATGTAAAACAACACTCACACACGCACTACAAAGATATCAGAACATGAGTGAATGGGATTTTAAGCCCCACTCCGCCCCACTTGCATAATGGGATCTTAGCGCTAAGATGATCGTAACTCCCATACTTTAACATAGGCTTACAATAGTCGCAGTGCTAAGATTGCTTTGTGCAAGTGGGTCCTGGATCAATGGTGGAGTGAGTGAGTGAGTGAGTATGGTTTTACGCCGCTTTTAGCAATATTCCAGCAGTATCACGGCGGGGGACACCAGAAATGGGCTTCACACATTGTACCCATGTCGGGAATCGAACCCGGGTCTTCGGCGTGACGAGCGAACGCTTTAACCACTAGGCCACCCAACCGCCCCCGATCAATGGTGGAAATGTAATGGTGATAGCACATGTGAACAACTAAGTCATAGTTAAATCTCATTACAATCAGATCTTAGTTCTCACTATCGCTAAACAATGATCTCAGGACACACCATTACGGGTCACGTCACACCCACCTTTCGTGAACCTATTGAATGACTGACAACAAGTTGACATTAGTCAATCAGAAGGCAGCTCTCTTGTGCTTTATGGAACTAGGTTCAAATTGGCGACTATGCTTTGAAACATAAATAAATTCTTGATTAAGAAATTGAAAACTGATAAAAAAGAGCATTCTGGAATGGCTAATCGATTGTCTAGAATGTATTGATTTAGTCATTAAGCCTGTCACTATTGTTTGGAATAACCCCTGTCAAAGTTTCGAGGTTGCTTGATTAGAAAACACATTCCAACTGTCACTTTCCTGATCTGGTAAGCAACGCTCTGATTAGTCGGAAGCAAAGTCGTGACCCCTTATGGGATGCCCTCAGATCTTTGATGGCGGTAGCAAGGACTGAGATTTGATTTGAATGAGATTGGTTATAGTTGTACGATGACTATGATATTTTATGTACAATACCCAGTTGGACACCAAACACAGACATAACCAATGTACTTAACAGCATCTCCATGACATCAAACACCAGACTTCCCTAAGAACCACACATTTCAGCAGAGACCCTACACTCTGACATTTGTGAGACAAATCTAATGACATAGACCCATAGCAACTGCCACATCAGAGATCCACGGTTTGTCATGCAGACATCCAAATATGCAAAACGTAACCAGACTAGACTACAAGGAAAAGTAGAATCGTATCTTTTTACTCTCTCATTGAAGTTTGTTTGCCAAAGCAAATTATTTCATGTCTTAAGTATTGCTGTTACACTGCAAATTATGGGATGATGTTGTGAAGATATTGTATTCTTCCTGTTGAAACTACCTGCTCTCCAGTTCAATCATTTATCATGGTATAGTTAAAAGATAGTGCTGCAAATTGTGTGAATAAATGCAGACAGGACCTCATAATGCTTTCAAACATAATTCATGACAGATATTCTTAACAATGTCATCAGATTAATATGATCAGACAATATTCATGGTTTGTTCAATGTAGTCATCCATGACAGTTTCTTCCGAGAAATCCAAAGAATAATACGAAACTGTTTTGAAAAGATGTTGAAATAACTATTTATTTTAATTATATATTCAAGACATACTTTTTTATTCACATTGCTGAATAGTTAAAACTAATACCATTACATTTTCTTCTTTTATTTCTGATGAAAGTCGGACATACTTGAAGTTGTTGGACAAAATGGAGGACTCTGATAGCGTGTCATGTTTGACTCTCTGATTGGTCAATCAAGTGGTGTGATTGACAGCTGGCAATTGGCTTACTGCCATTTTTGTCAAATGTTTTGGAAACATCCTGCAATATCTTATCTGCCTATTATCTGAAAATTATTTGGTTTGTAACAATATTAAAGTTTTATATACTGAAAAAGTGAGTGAGTGTTGTTTTCCATTAAAGTAATTACAACTACCGGGGGTATCTGACAGCTGGGCACATCAGCAACAGGCTTTAAACACACAGGCCTGTGGGATACAAAACACAGATCTTCATCAACAAAGCTCTCATAGTGTTACTACTACAGGTAACCATATTGTTTAAAATAGACTACCTACTGTCGTTACTCTAGGAATGTTTTGTTGATCAGGGGCCTGTTTTAATTCAAAAGTATGAGAGGGTAGACTAGTAAGTCCCTATCCCACCACTCCGAATATACCAAGAAACAGGTATTACCATTAATTACTCCGAATACACCAGGAAACAGGTAATATAATCAATTAAACCGAATACATCAGGAAACAGGCACTATCATCAATTACTCCGAATACACCAGGAAACAGGTACTATCATCAATTACTCAGAATACACAAGGAAACAGGTACTATCATCAATTACTACGTATACATCAGGAAACAGGTACTATCATCGATTACTCCAAAAACACCAGGAAACAGGTACTGTCATCAATTACTCCGAATACACCTGGAAACAGGTACTATCATCAATTACTCCGAATACACCAGGAGACAGGTATTATCATCAATTACTCCGAATACACAAGGAAACAGGTACTATCATCAATTACTCCGTATTCACCAGGAGACAGGTACTATCATGAATTACTCCGAAAACACCAGGACACAGGTACTATCATCAATTACTCTGAATACACCTGGAAACAGGTACTATCATCAATTACTCCGTATTCACCAGGAGACAGGTACTATCATGAATTACTCCGAAAACACCAGGAAACAGGTACTATCATCAATTACTCTGTATACACCTGGAAACAGGTACTATCATCAATTACTCCAAATACACCAGGAGACAGGTATTATCATCAATTACTTGAAATGTACAAAAAGGAAGATTATGTGACGTTTCTTTTTCTGACATTTGATCAGGCATTTATTCAAGACAGGCAGTTATTTCTATCAGTGCTTCTATTGATCCTGAGTTTATTCAAGGATTTACAGCAGTCTGTCTAGCCAGTGAGATTAAATAAGTTTAATCTACAGTGATGCATGTCTTATCTGAGATAGGATGATATAAGGACAGTTAGTGTGTGTTTGTGAGTCGTTTCATGCCTCTCTCAGTAATATTCCACCTATATGATGAATATCTGTAAATAATTGAGTCTGGACCAATCAATTCAGTGACTGACATCATGAGCATCAATCCTGGGATATGATGACATGCATCAACCAAGTCAGTGAGCCTGACATGACCCGATCCAGTTAGTCGCCTCTTATGAAAAGCATGGGTTGCTGGATACCAATTCGAACCTGTATCTCCATGGGGGGGGGGGTTAGGACAAGTTAGTGACTGATGAGAACATGTTGTTTGATGCTGCAATCAGTGTACCTTTACCACGGTGACAAGCAAACCATTCAGTTCTTCAACAGATAAACCCAGAAGATGACACATCATCAGCTTGGTCTCACATTGTAACCACCTTACTCTCCTTTCAGCGAACATAAAATACTGATGACCTGGCCAAAGGAACATGACCTGCCTTCACAGGGAGTGTCAAATGTCCCAAATATCAAAATGGTTCTCTACATCCTCTCCTGGACAATCATATCTAGAGAACATTAAATTCATTTGGTGTGACCTAATATTCAGTTCAGGTACTGTAAATCTTGAAATTAACGCAAGCATGAATAAAATGCAAAAAATGTGAGTGTTCTTTGCTCGCATCATTAAACATCACATTTATATCAACAATAAGACATGTTGTATAGCAGATATACAAACTTAGACAAACGCTGAAAACAAACTATGTACTCCACATTACTGTTTATTGAGCAGCGCTTGAAACAAGTATATAAACAATGTCAGTCAAATACTAATTACATCTTGTGAATTGTCACTGCTGTGGTCAAGGCAAGAGTTCTACTCACTTACCACACCTGCAAGTCCAGACAGACGCCACCCACGCAACACAGTGTCTTTGTTCTTTGCGACTGTGTCAAAGGCAGACACGAACCAGCATGCATATATTGTTTTAGCGGAAGTACTCTAAGGTGATAATTCTCCTGTAAACCTGACAGAGGACATTTTCTTTAGATATAAATCCACTGATGCTTGAGAGGAGGGGGGTGTCACATTCATATTGAGTTGCATTTTTGGCTAGGGGCCAGTGGTTGCATTCTTTTGGAAATGCATTAATTTCACAATTTACAGTATCCACTGTATCATGCTGTCAGATGAAGTAGGACCAACCTCTAGTTCATAAATCGTTCATATTGCACCACAACATTTTGTCTTTGAGTGTGAGGTCCCTTTCTTGAGAGAATATCAATTCCACCCACTAGACACTGACATAAGAATAGCCTTGGATTAATAGAAAGAGCATGAAGTTGTAAAGAGTATCTTATCCTGACCATTCTAATTCAAGAGCTTTGCCAATATGTTATTACCCATGTGACTGGTGTTACCAGGCAGTGTCGTATGATCAATGCCTCAGTTAATATTTATATACATTGTTGTGTACCTTGCTTATTATGATCCTGGCATTAATCAATGCTGTACCCACAAAAGAAAGAACATTTTATTGACAATAAGGAGGCTGATATGTGTAATTTCTTTATCACCTTCCTCTCTGTCAACGGAGTCTTGCTATTGTGAGGTGAGAGCATGACGTCACACGAGGACTCAGTGCTGCACATAACTGGGGTAATGACCGATGTGGTATGCTCCGATGTCACTGTTACTGGATAAAGACAAATAACTCATGTTCTGACCTCAATCATATCCAACCACTTCACCATCAATCTTTCTGTGAAACAAGCAACTGGAATATATAAAGTTGGATTGTCGTCTGAAGGACTTTCATAATACCACTTTCAGACAGAAAAACAGCAATTAATCCTCATGTTTTCATGGAAATGTCAATATATGTGTTGTCATAAGGTTATCTGTAAATCTGTTGATCAAAACTAAGCATTTTATGTATTTGTTATTTAGCCAGCCAGCCAGCCAGCCACAGACAGACAGACAGACAGACAGACTCTAATCAAAGACTCCCTTGAACACATCAACACACATTGCCCTATCTGAATCCTAGACACACCAGCACCTGTCAGTCCTCAGGATAACAGATGTGTCCTAATGCTTTCCCAAATAGTTATCCCAAATTATTATTGCAAAGCTCTGGTTTGCCAAAAATCGGTTCATTCTAATAATGTGAATCGATAGATGGGAAGGAGAATTGTGTATGATGTATCACATCGGGCTACATTTGTGTTACAATGGGGAATCTGGACACTACTCATGCAAAGGCTTATCAAGATCAGACCAATTTAATTACAGTGTTGTATGTCCTCAATACCTGAAGGAAGGAGGGTACAAATAATCAAATCAAAATCCTTTTTTGATAAAGGTTTATAAGATCAATTGTTACCAGGCAAGACAATATTCTGTGATTGATATTTCAGTTCATAATATAGTCTGAAAGTAACAGGTGATCTGTGAAATAAGCAATTACATTGTCTAACATGACATGACTGTTATTGCCTAGTATATCACGGTATAATTGTGGTGTCAGCCATATTATGCAATTATTCAGGCTGTATCCATTCCAACCTATAGTGTGTGTGTGCTATGGAGCCGGAACATGTGGCGACATGTTGCCACTGTTAATTCAACTAAATATACTGACAGCGTGCATAAGTATCACTTACTCTGAGTTTGTGTGATATGCAAATGAAACATTATACAATGTGCATAAGCACAGCCATATCAAAAGCATGCTTGTTCATAATGCAAGCATACATACAGAACTGGAGACATTGCATCAGTGAAAGACTATGCATGAAGTTCTGTCCCCATCATTGTGCATCTGTAAACTGATCACGGCCACATTACAGTTCTATTGTTGCCGACAGGTGTTGCCAATTGTCAGTGAAAGCAAATCTCCTATAGACTATTCCTCTCCATATGTGTCATTAATACTAATACCACACTACCTGCAGTACGTGCTCTCACAGTTCTATCAACCAACCACACTAGCTGTGCACTTGGGAAAACATTGAATAAAGTATAGGCTTGAAGATTCCACAAAAGGTGTGTTAACAGTTACTTACCTTTCCATTTAATATCCTGATTATGGGTCACGGCTGACAGAAGTAACTGAATCAGACATAAAATACTCACAAAAAATGTGCATAAAACACAATTAGTTTCCTATGATATCGTCTAATCTTTAGCCCGTGTGGTATCGCGTTAATATCAGCAACTTTGACAACCAGAAGGTAAACATTTACTATCGACTTTGATTTTGATTCAATCGGGAACTGTAGAAAACATTTTCTAAAACAGTTATTATTCTGGGGACAAATATCACAAGGACATTTTCATGATTTTACCATGTTTTGATATACAGGACAATTTTCTATATCATTACCAAATTTGAAAAAATCTTAAGCATATTTTGGATGACAATCTGTATATTTCCTAGAAAATGAATCAATTTGAAACAGGTTATCATAATTTGACAACATACTTGGCGACTGTCTGTTACAGAAATAAACAGGAAGTGCGTTTGCTCAGAAGGTATTGAAACTAGTTGTTAAAGGGAGATAATTAAAAAAAATATATTTGTTGTCAGCGACTTGTTCCTGGCACTCAAATGTCAAAGCAATAGTGAACAGCTGATAAATGATTCTGTGAGTGAACCGGCTGACATGCGAAAGTTTTGATTTGAAGGGCTGACGACAAAATGATTTAATTTACAAACAGGCCTAAAAAGGAACATTTCTCAAAATCAGTATGACTGTTAAAAAAGAAAACTAACTATGCAAGACGCTTGGATAAGCAAGTTTGAATTGGCGGAGAGGAACGGAGATGGCAGGGATTTATTTGATACTGTCTGCCGTAAATAATAACTGAGAACACAAAACACTTTATGAAATTCAACAGGGCAAGTAAAAATAGTGCAAGATGAGTATATAATCTTACCCACTTAGACAGCAGGACAAGATGGGTTTTGGAAGTTTTTCGAGCCCTGCATTTGATAGATTTCATTACAAGTTGTATTGGTGTAAAAACATGTGAATGATAACAGAAACTGTTCAACCACCAGCTTACAGACATTCTCTTGTACTACTTCATGCTTGGACATAAATAGCATAACATTCACAGAGCTCTCTAGCCAATATAATCCTGCCTACAGTATCCCACCTTTGATCTCTGAAATTTAATAACAAATGATTCAGGGTTGTGTTTCACCTGCAAAAAGAAAGAATATCAACTTGTGAAATAGAAATTACTGAATATTGGGATATGAATCGTATCGCACCCATAGTATTGGGAAAAGTATCATATCATGACCCCGACGTATCATTACACCTCAACTGCCAAGATGGGTCAAGACACCCACAGACCTGGCGAAAATACTGGGCCATGCAGTTGTAGATTTCAGTATTTAACTTTGTACAAATGTTTCCTTTACATTGTAATATTTGCCACCTACATTAAGTTGCAATCACATGAAGATGAAACAGACACTGGAAAGTGATTTTGGACATCCAGACATTCCCTGACCATTTCGTACCAAATTACCACATCTATCTTTTGACCACATTATTAACATAACTCTCCATGATAAGTGCTAACTGCAAACCACAAACAGCAGGAAACCAGGCCAGGAGACATCGTCAAAATAAACATATAAAAATGATGTCACATTCACGATGATGTGATTGAAAAGCGAACATGCACATACTTCCTGGGATTATCCTAACAGCAAAAAGGCTCCGTACATCGATCACTGGGAGGCTCATCAGGCCAGTGTGATTGTGTATCAGTAACATGCAACGCTAAGAGTTCTGAATTCTGAATTCCAGATGTCAACTTTTTGGTTTAAACTGACTTCCTAAATTGAGCTTGTTATGTAAACTGATGTTTAGTGATAATTCAGCTTGTATCGATGTGTCCTAAAGACTCATGCATTTATTTCATGTTTCAATTATGAAAGTAGCGCAGAAATCCTGCATAAATGTCCTGGTAGCCTACCGTCCATATGTATGAATCAGTTATTATTGTTGTCTTATGTTTATTGTCTATGTATGTGTGTAAGTCTGTATGTCTACAAGTGTGTCTGTATGTCTGTATCAGTTGTTATTGTCGTCTAATGTTTTTGGCTGATGTATGTCCGTGTGTCATGTTGCTCTTTTGTGTGTATGTCCGTGTGTATCAGTGTTAAATCTATCACCTAATGTCTGTAAGTCTGTATCTGATGTCGGCTGCATGTGGTCATGGTGTCATCTGTTTCAGTGATTGGCTCCTGTGTGTCAGCCTGATTCTCCGCATGTTACTCAGATCTTAATTACCACACCAGGGGACCATACCGCCCAAGTTGGGAGATTTTATCGAACACCTGCAACACCACATAATAATGAAAAATAATAAAATACGAACATCCCCAAATGCACCAGATTATTTACATACGTCAGACAAAAGGTGTCATTTGCGGCAACATGTGACACCATCACTAAAATCTGAAACAAGAAGTTCAGAAGCTGGCAAGAATAACACGTGGTGGAGCGATTGATTCAATAATTGGTAAATCAATCAACTTTGACATTCAAAACGGTTATATATTTCAAAAATTGTAAATATCACAAATAAATTTAAGTTTGCTTGCAGTTAAAAGCCCTCCTGCAAAAACCAACACTGTGACCAGTCATTATTTAGCATGGCAACGCTAGTCTATCAAGGAGCGTAACAGTTATCGCCAACAAAACAATAACAGTCTCATTGGGTTGCTATTATCTTTTGATGATTGTTATCTAAAAAGGACCAGTAGCAAATCGCTTGATGCTCAGTGACATAACAGGATCAATCTTTACCAGTCTCAATGACACAGACAAGTCAGAGAAGACTCACCAATGAATACAGCATCTGTTAATTATTTATTTGTCGTGTTTGTTCATAATGTTAGAATAGGTCTTCAGCTATCCATGCTTGCCGTAATAGGCGACTATGTTGGTCGTAAGAGGCGACTATTGAGATCGGGTGGTCTGGCCCGATGACTTGGTTGACGCATGTCATTGTATCCTAATAACATAGATTGATGCTCATGATGTCAATCACTGGATTGTCTGGTACAGATTTGATTATTTACATACTGGCGTCATATAGCTGGAATATTGCTGAGTACCATGTTGGAAATTGGAACTGAATAAAACAGACAGAAAATGAAAACTGTAAACATTTTTGTCTTATCCAAGCAGCACAAGTTTCAAAGTGAGGATTAGTGACAAAATGCTTACACTAGTCCTCTGGACTGGACTTTAAATATAAAATTCTAAGGCTGTGTCCGAAGAAAAATATCTACCTAAAACTATGTCATGTGTGACGTCAAAATTTTCCAGTCTCTATAAAATTCTCAAGAATCAATTCCTCACACCCGAACAGTCAACTGTCTTCTTATGAAATGTATGTCTGGACATAACTCACATGCATTAATGTTCCCTCTCACTAATTAGAAAGTTGACTGATTAATAATGACATTTGATCATGGTAACAAGATGACAAATTAAGAATGTTTGCATAAGACTATGCACATGGAGCGCTTGTTTTCAGGCAACACATGCAGTATAGATTTTCAATAAAAGCGAAGTGTGATGTTTGCTTTTGAGATGGGTGGATTAAAATCTAATAATTACGACCTTATACTTTATTCAAGGTTAACCTTAAAACTAATCATCTTGGTCGTGAGCTTTGTCTCTTTCCATCAGCTGAGAGTGCCGCGGTGACCAAGTCGTCACTTATGTTGTAGATTTTCCTGAGGAAAATATTTTGATTACAAGTGAATAATAATAGATTTAATAGCTCCAATCATCGATACAAATATTAAGGGCATACCCAGTACTAAAAGCAAACACCTGACTTTGTCAGGGCTCAACATCGACCACTGGCTCTGAAGTAGACTGAAACGATGTACATGTAGTTTCATTGGAGGAATGACAAACGTTGACAAGAGTCATCAGGAGATGGTATGTCCTCCCGATCTGGTGCAACTCGGAAATGGAGCATGGCTTCTTGTACCCCACTTGTGGCTAATTGCCATTGGATACCTTTGTTCAACATGTCCTTGAGTTGGGCAAATACAGCAGTGTGAGACAACTGCAAGCAGTCATAAGACAAGGTGATGGCTCTCCAAAGGATCAAAGAATAGTACTCTAATTATGACCTTCTCTTCTCTGCCATAATTAGAGTACCTATCTACCTACCATGCAGATGTTAAGGGATATCAGTGCTGACATTACTGTCTCACAGACATCCAGATTAACTGGGCAAAGTGCAGAGCTGCCTTATTTGCCAACATGCCAAATAGGGTGAAGAAAGAAACTAGACTGATTGGTATAGCAACTTTTATCAAGAAATATTCAAGCCAGAGATTGAAAACGAACAGATGGAGGACAGACAGACAGACATGCTTATCACAATATTTTTCCGTTTTTCAAACCGAGGGGTTAAAAGGAAATTAAAGGGGGTTAAGTGCTGCCTTGTTGCACAAAAGTCCCAGCTTGGCCTTCCCACATGGGTTCAACATGGCCTCTGGTTTGACATCCAAAATAACGTTCAAATCAGCATTAAAAACAAAATGTAATATTCTTTGAACAAGGAATGCATAAGAAGTTCAGTTAAAAGAAATTAGGTATTTCCTCAACCTGACTCTCAACATAGTCATCATGTATGATCAGCAATGGCTGAATACTGAAGTTACCAATAAAGACAATTTAATAATACTGTCTCACCACAGCGATGTTACCGGTAGTTGGTTGGTTGGTGCCAACCAGTGTATTAAGTAATGACTTCAGGAAAATCAAGTGCTATACCACTGACTGAGGGCTGTCTCTTTAAGATAGGAAAAGCCACTGATGAACCCCACCTGCACAGGGTTTGGTGAGTTGTTGTGAGTAATATAGGATCACACTAGATAATACAATTTGCTGAAAAAAGATGAGGTACACATTATTCAAAGTGTATACAAGAACATGTAGGTGAATCGAGTAGAAAATTTGTTATTTTCTTAGTGGCATGGTAGCTAAGCTCAATAAAAGGGCCCAACCCAAGGGAAATGTAAATTGACTTTCATATGCCCACTACTAAAACTCACTTGCCAAAATTTCATGTCATGAAAATAGTGCCCTGGCTTTGTAGCTCATGTGGAGATTTAACCAAAAGTATTAAATGTCAACAACAACAGCCATTTAACAAAGATTGCTGTATGAATTATCCGAATATTATCAGCATAAATAATGAAAACTATAATTGAAAAACATGAAAAAAAACTTTTTAAATTTTGTTTCTTAACAAGTAGCTTATTTACCTTGTGGTGTCTTTATAACTCTTTAATCTAATTTTGTGACAGAAATGTACACTGAATTTCAGGAAACAGATTAAACTTAGGATTTCAAAGAAAATGAAATAATTGTTTTTTTCATTCTATTTGCCTCTGTAATAGCATGATGTATCTGCATGCATCTATCCTTGCACCAAGGTCAAATACCAGTGACATACAAACTTGACTGACCCAGCAATATTACTGTATGCAGACGTCTGGCCATATAGATCTTAACCCTGTAGTATGTTTTTCATCAAATTTGCGTGCATAGAATTCCAAAGCAAGTATATACTGAACCATTGTTCAAATTTATGTATAAATGTCATGGAGTCTGTCTGTGTTGAAGGTTAAACATTCAAATACCTGAGGCGATGACCTAAAGCACTCCAGAAGCCCCTCTAATCTCCAACACCGCAAACAACATGGACTAACATCAAAACTCTCAACAGAAGAAATTCTGATGAACAACTGTCTTACTCCATAACTTCCCACTGAACACAATCAACATTCGGATTATGTAATTAAAAAAAGAAATGTATGGCTGGTGGCCCGGTGTGTTGTGCTGGGGTGATGTATGGGAAGTTATGAGATGGTGTGGAATGTTTTCAGTAGAGGACATTCACCCCAGTGAGCCGCCTCCCACTGCTCCACAGCACACTCGTACCACAGGCAAACATGGCTGCCGGGGAGCATGACACAACTCCCGACGTGGCATAGCTCCTACCTGCTTTAACAGGGATCACCCAAGAGTCGGGTGTCATGTTGTCTCATTGTGTTGGTCTTATAATTGTTGGAAGAGTTTGTACAACTTTTTATTAAGTCTCGAAGTATATGATAGTATATGGAACTGAGAGTCTTGAGATATTCCCCCAACAGTTGTGGTATGATTTATCTTCTTGTAAGCTCAATCTGCCATCGGGCGGCTGAAAATAGTTTTGATATTTGCACTTACCGAGGTTATCTCTGTTATGTATGTAAGGCAAACTAATTAGCTGGAAGACAAACCATGTAGATAGCACGACATTTACTGCTTGTGTTCACTCTACTTGGAAAACACTTAGAAATGTGTCAACTTACTATGCAAAGATTGCTTGGACTCACATTATCAACAATGAAAAGAAAACATAACAACTTGAAAAATGACAAATTGGAAATGACAAAAATGATGATCAGAAACAGTTTTAATATTATCAGTATGATTTTGTTCATTCAACAGTGATTAAAATGAAAAAAGAACATATACATTTCAACGTTATTTTGGATAATATTTAGATTTCAGACTTGATCATGTTCATTGTTGTGGTAGTTTTACTGTTTACTTCAGCATGCTGTAGAATCAGAACTAAAATGTCATCCTTGTGCTGGTTCATAAGGAGATTGAGGAATCATCAGATGTCAGCTTAGACTACCAATTCAACATTTCACCCGACACCTGAATCAAGCTTCCAGACAGCACCAGTGTCACCAGCCAATATGACTTGTCCACAGTACAACACACCCGACCACTGAATCAAGCTTCCAGACAGCACCAGTGTCACCAGCTAACATGACTTGTCCACAGTACAACACACCCGACCACTGAATCAAGCTTCCAGACAGCACCAGTGTCACCAGCTAACATGACTTGTCCACAGTACAACACACCCGACCACTGAATCAAGCTTCCATACATCACCAGTGTCACCAGCTAACATGACTTGTCCACAGTACAACACACCCGACCACTGAATCAAGCTTCCAGACATCACCAGTGTCACCAGCTAATATGCAGGGCTCCAGATAAGCTTTTGGTGTTGTGGGTATTTTACCCATGCATTTTAAAATCATTGGGTATCAGTAATTCTATCTGCGTATTCAAATTTCTGTTACCCACTAGTTTTTACACATGTGGGTATTTAAGTTAAATATTAAAAAAAACACTATGCGTAGTTTGGCAAGGTTGACGGAATGCCCGTTTATAATTTCAAAATAAGTTGCTGATTTGCTAATCGAATACGCAGGGTTACTTCACAATATGTTGATGATACGCACAAGTTTTATTTTTGTAGCGTATCTGTGTTGTTCATTGCGTATTTGATACGCTTGGATTATATTTTACTGCGTATTTCTGCATTTCTGATGCGTATTTCACGCAGATACGCAGCTTATCTGGAGCTCTGTAATATGACTTGTCCACAGTACAACACACCCGACCACTGAATCAAGCTTCCAGACAGCACCAGTGTCACCAGCTAACATGACTTGACCACAGTACAACACACCCGACCACTGAATCAAGCTTCCAGACAGCACCAGTGTCACCAGCTAACATGACTTGTCCACAGTACAACACACCCGACCACTGAATCAAGCTTCCAGACAGCACCAGTGTCACCAGCTAACATGACTTGACCACAGTACAACACACCCGACCACTGAATCAAGCTTCCAGACAGCACCAGTGTCACCAGCTAACATGACTTGTCCACAGTACAACACACCCGACCACTGAATCAAGCTTCCAGACAGCACCAGTGTCACCAGCTAACATGACTTGTCCACAGTACAACACACCCGACCACTGAATCAAGCTTCCAGACAGCACCAGTGTCACCAGCTAACATGACTTGTCCACAGTACAACACACCCGACCACTGAATCAAGCTTCCAGACAGCACCAGTGTCACCAGCTAACATGACTTGTCCACAGTACAACACACCCGACCACTGAATCAAGCTTCCAGACATCACCAGTGTCACAAGCTAACATGACTTGTCCACAGTACAAAACACCCTACCCCTGAATCAAGCTTCCAGACAGCACCAGTGTCACCAGCTAACATGACTTGTCCACAGTACACACACCCGACCACTGAATCAAGCTTCCAGACATCACCAGTGTCACCAGCTAACATGACTTGTCCACAGTACAGCACACCTGACCACTGAATCAAGCTCCCAGACAGCACCAGTGTCACCAGCTAACATGACTTGTCCACAGTACAACACACCCGACCACTGAATCAAGCTTCCAGACAGCACCAGTGTCACCAGCTAACATGACTTGTCCACAGTACAACACACCCGACCACTGAATCAAGCTTCCAGACAGCACCAGTGTCACCAGCTAACATGACTTGTCCACAGTACAACACACCCGACCACTGAATCAAGCTTCCAGACAGCACCAGTGTCACCAGCTAACATGACTTGTCCACAGTACAACACACCCGACCACTGAATCAAGCTTCCAGACAGCACCAGTGTCACCAGCTAACATGACTTGTCCACAGTACAACACACCCGACCACTGAATCAAGCTTCCAGACAGCACCAGTGTCACAAGCTAACATGACTTGTCCACAGTACAAAACACCCTACCCCTGAATCAAGCTTCCAGACAGCACCAGTGTCACCAGCTAACATGACTTGTCCACAGTACACACACCCGACCACTGAATCAAGCTTCCAGACATCACCAGTGTCACCAGCTAACATGACTTGTCCACAGTACAGCACACCCGACCACTGAATCAAGCTCCCAGACAGCACCAGTGTCACCAGCTAACATGACTTGTCCACAGTACAACACACCCGACCACTGAATCAAGCTTCCAGACAGCACCAGTGTCACCAGCTAACATGACTTGACCACAGCAAGAACACACCCTACCACTGAATCAAGCTTCCAGACAGCACCAGTGTCACCAGCTAACATGACTTGTCCACAGTACAACACACCTGACCACTGAATCAAGCTACCTGACAGCACCAGTGTCACCAGCTAACATGACTTGTCCGCAGTACAACACACCCGACCACTGAATCAAGCTTCCAGACAGCACCAGTGTCACCAGCTAACATGACTTGTCCACAGTACAACACACCTGACCACTGAATCAAGCTTCCAGACAGCACCAGTGTCACCATCTAACATGACTTGACCACAGTACAACACACCCGACCACTGAATCAAGCTTCCAGACAGCACCAGTGTCACTAGCTAACATGACTTGTCCGCAGTACAACACACCCGACCACTGAATCAAGCTTCCAGACAGCACCAGTGTCACCAGCTAACATGACTTGACCACAGTACAACACACCTGACCACTGAATCAAGCTTCCAGACAGCACCAGTGTCACCAGCTAACATGACTTGTCCGCAGTACAACACACCTGACCACTGAATCAAGCTTCCAGACAGCACCAGTGTCACCAGCTAACATGACTTGTCCACAGTACAACACACCCTACCCCTGAATCAAGCTTCCAGACAGCACCAGTGTCACCAGCTAACATGACTTGTCCACAGTACAAAACACCCGACCACTGAATCAAGCTTCCAGACATCACCAGTGTCACCAGCTAACATGACTTGTCCACAGTACAACACACCCGACCACTGAATCAAGCTTCCAGACATCACCAGTGTCACCAGCTAACATGACTTGTCCACAGTACAACACACCTGACCACTGAATCAAGCTTCCAGACATCACCAGTGTCACCAGCTAACATGACTTGTCCACAGTACAACACACCCGACCACTGAATCAAGCTTCCAGACAGCACCAGTGTCACCAGCTAACATGACTTGTCCACAGTACAACACACCCGACCACTGAATCAAGCTTCCAGACAGCACCAGTGTCACTAGCTAACATGACTTGTCCGCAGTACAACACACCCGACCACTGAATCAAGCTTCCAGACAGCACCAGTGTCACTAGCTAACATGACTTGTCCGCAGTACAACACACCCGACCACTGAATCAAGCTTCCAGACAGCACCAGTGTCACCAGCTAATATGACTTGACCACAGTACAAAACACCCGACCACTGAATCAAGCTTCCAGACATCACCAGTGTCACCAGCTAACATGACTTGACCACAGTACAACACACCCGACCACTGAATCAAGCTTCCAGACAGCACCAGTGTCACCAGCTAACATGACTTGTCCACAGTACAACACACCTGACCACTGAATCAAGCTTCCAGACATCACCAGTGTCACCAACTAACATGACTTGACCACAGTACAACACACCCGACCACTGAATCAAGCTTCCAGACAGCACCAGTGTCACCAGCTAACATGACTTGTCCACAGTACAACACACCCGACCACTGAATCAAGCTTCCAGACAGCACCAGTGTCACCAGCTAACATGACTCGTCCACAGTACAACACACCCGACCACTGAATCAAGCTTCCAGACAGCACCAGTGTCATTCAGCTAACATGACTCGTCCACAGTACAACACACCCGACCACTGAATCAAGCTTCCAGACAGCACCAGTGTCACCATCTAACATGACTTGTCCACAGTACAACACACCCTACCACTGAATCAAGCTCCCAGACAGCACCAGTGTCACCAGCTAACATGACTTGACCACAGCAAGAACACACCCTACCACTGAATCAAGCTTCTGACAGCACAAGCGGACACATTCTTATTATCAGTATCACCAGTTTCAAAACCTGCTAGTCAATATGAGAAGAAGGATCCCCACATGATGCATACAGCCTTGGACATGGCCTATTAACACCTTCACTTGTCTCTCTCTCAGGGCAATACATTTGTACTATGAACTATGTTTTAAATTCACAAGTGACACATTACAGAAAACCTTGTGGGCCCACAGGCAGTGATAGATGCCCAACATATCACGCATGCTTCAGCTCTGAACTACACGCTGGGTCTGTTCCTACACTACCCCCATACAGCCTTACATCAATGTTATCGTATTTGTGTATACCTAATGAGGCATGATGATGATAATGCAACTTGGAGCTGGCGAATCACAAGTCAGAAGTTTATACATTAGAACCCATTGTATGCCTTTCCAACTCTAGATGGAAAGACTTGAAAAAACCCTGAAATAATAGTAGGTACACTGTATCATGTTCCAGTCAGGAATTTACCTTGGTCCATATATATTGCAACTACTCACGATTCTCTGTATTACATTTTGGGGTCCCAGCATTAAATTAGGGGTCCCACAGAGACCAATGCATGACCAGCCAAAAGAATATGTGTGATGCTTTATGCTTATTATAGATGAAGAGTTCCTTGTTTGAACCGAAACTTATTGTTTTGTACTTTTTGTTGTTTAACACCGCACTCAGCAATATTCCAGCTACTGTAAATCGTGAAATTAATGCGTCTCCAAAAGAATGTGACCGCTGGCCCCTAGTCGATAATGCGACTCAATATGAATGCTCCTCTCAAGCATCAGTGGATATATATCTAAAGAATGTCCTCTGTCAGGTTTACAGGAGAATTATCACCTTAATCCAACATTACATTAATCCAATCACACACCAAGTAGCACCGCTTATTAGCACTGATCAGAGTACTTCCGCTAAAACAATACATGCACGCTGGCACGTATCGGCCTTTGACGCAGTCGCAAAGAACAAAGACAACGTGTTGCGTTGGTGGCGTCTGTCTGGACTTGCAGGTGTGATCACTGATGACCTAAGTGTGTAGAACTCTTGTCTTGACCCCAGCAGTGACAATTCACAGGATATAATTAGTGTTTGAATTGCATTGTTTATATATTTGTTACAAGTGCTGCTCAATAAACAGTGATGTGGAATACATAGTTGTTTGTTTTCAGCGTATGTCTGAGTTGGTATTTCTGCTATCCAAACTGTCTTAATGTTGATATAAATGCAATGTTTAATAATGCGAGCAAAGACCAATCGAATATTTCGCATGTAATTCACGCTCGCGTTAATTTCAAGATTTACAGTATACGATGATGGTCTATAGATAAACAAACCTGGACCAGAAAATCCAGTCTTTGACATCATGAGCATTGATCTATGCAACTGGGATACAATTACCCTTGCAGCTGATTGCTCTTGCCACTTATTTTTTTTCACATCTGACTATTTGTCCAGTCACCGTCGAGGCTCCCGCGCACGTGATCATGAGAACATGTTGACATAGAATCTTCAAACAACAACAAATATGACTTTTAACAAGTCAAAGTATGGCATTTATGATATATGTATATGATAAGGCATCAATAGCGGTAATCTGACCATGGTTGTTGTTAATAACGGTGAGTTGTGTGATCTTCCGATCGCTTCACACACAATTTCGCCAAAATTAATTAAAACAATATTGAAAGGGATTTTGAATAAAATTAATGAAATACGTAACAAACATGAGTCCAGATATACAATGAACACTTTTTATAACCAGACTGTAATTACTCCAGCACTAATTTGTTGACATGGTATTTCCAGTGTTACGTGCTCACAGTAATGTCTTTGCATCGGGGGAAAAAACCCATTAAACCTCATTATGGTGTGTATAATGCGCACCCCATTCTACACAGCTCTGTTTTTTGGGGGAAAAAGTGTGCACTATGCTCAAGAAAATATGGTACATGCGATATTGCTTCTTGGATGCAATAAGTTGCTACAATGTGTCTGGTAAAACCCAACACAATATTTCAGCAGTGTCACCGCATCAAACTATATGCAGAGGTAGAATCAATGACTACACATTTCATTCGAGAGTCATCAACTACTAGTCCTACACAGTGACAAGAAGTGAGTGAGTCTGGTTTTGCGCCGCTTTAAGCAATATTCCAGCAATATCACGGCGGGGGACACCAGAAATGGGCTTCACACATTGTACCCATGTCGGGAATCGAACCCGGGTCTTTGGCGTGACGAGCGAAAGGTTTAACCACTAGGCTACCCGACTACCCCTCAGAGACAAGGAAACACCATGCCTGACTTGTCTCCTTGACTTGACTTCTGCATTTTAGTTTTCCATGGACGATTATGAATTCACTGAAGCTAAATGGAAATATTTACACACTGTTTTTTAGACAGAATACATAATAGTATTATGCTTGCTGGTCTTGTGCTGCAATGTCAGAGGTGTTTCGGAGATTTAGCATTATGGCATTTGCCACTTGCACATTCCAGGTCTATTAACTTTGGATGACACTGGATTGTAAAATGATTCTTCAGGATGTTTTGAATCAGAATCAGTCAATATCCTTGAAATTGAACCAATAAGAAACTTGCTAGTGAGTATACTTGTCATGTGAACGTGTTTAGTCATGTGTGTATATTTAAACCAGGAGCAAATTTGCATCATGTCTGGAGCAGGTGCAAATGTAAACGTAAATTTGCACTGGGTGTATATGTTGCAATGTGAACATTTATGTTAACGTAAGAAGATGATCTAATTAATATCTGTTCTTTTACCAACACCAAACAAATTGTCAACAGTTGCCAACTTTTATGAGAATATATAGAGTTGAGCGGAGGGTGTTTTCTTTTGATTTAATAAATCAAACACATGTTTCATGTGAAAATTTTCGGTGAAGTAACTCTCTTCTCATTTGATTCGAAAACAACCTGTTTTGAGTTGAAAGTTGTGAACAGACTGACGAATATGCGTGCCTTACACAATTTACATACTTTATTTACACACCTTAATTGATAGTAAACACATAGTCAATTTACATATACACATGCATATATAGTCACACATGTGCAAAATTACTTATGTTAGTAAACGGTGTGCATGTGAACAGGGTATTTGTTGACATTGTTGATACTAGCTGTTGAAAACATTTTAGTTTGTCATAAGGAAACTGTCAGACGTTTTAAAAATGGCCTAATTGTCCTCATCCTGTGCAGCATTCAACAGTCAGACAACTGATGATATCATAAAATGCATTTCTTTAGAATATACTTTGTGAACAAACATCCTGTTGAGAGACGATGTAAACGCCATTAATCATGTCACCTAGTGACAATGTTGTGTCTGGCATATCCTCCTCCAGAACACGGAGCCTGTTGTTAAAGCTATTGCATCACACTCCAACAGAGGGACTAAGGCAACCATTGCCTCACATCGTAAACATATTGATAGGGAGACACACTGAGGTCAGACAGGTGAGGTATGGGAGGTCACTGGGGTCACTGGGGTCACTGGGGTCACGTTACAACGTCACAGGTTGTTTATCCAACTCCTACATTAGGTCATTGTGGAAATCATTCATGTTAATTCATGATGGTTTTAATTATGGGTGTCATTCAGTATTTCATGCCTGGCTGTTAGATTTGGATCAACAGCAATAGCTAAAGGTTTCAAATTTTAAAATGTTCCCTCAAAACACAATGTATAGTTGTATGACATTTATGACAGAGATGCTATACATCTATTTGGGGAATGTTACAAAGTGAGCTCCATTTGGTGAGACATGGAAATTTGGACATCGCACAAAACACAAAACCCAGTAACAATATCGAAAGACAATGCTCTTTTTGGTTATTTATTAAAAAAACACAATCCTTATCATTATTTTGTCAAAACGAATCATTTTCAACTTAAGAAATAATAAATATAAATACAGTAAACTACGGTTATAAGGAACTCAAAGAGACCACTAATATTAGTTTGTTATAACCATAGTTTGTTATAAGCATATATACAGCATATATTCAGCAAATGGCCGGGACCTTAACTAAGTTTGTTATATCTGTCGGTTCATTATAAGTGTGTTCGTTATAAACATAGTTTACTGTAGAAATACTTCTGTCATTAATTGTAATGGAGATTACTTTAATAAGCTTTGGTCAAGCTGTCAAGCTTTACTTCCTTGAATATACCGTCTTGCAAACCTGTGTAAATGCTCTAGAAAAATACACAAATTATAAAAAAAGAAAATATTTATGACACAAAGGAAAATGAAAGATTTAAAAATAGGGAAAGAGAAAAAAATGACAAGAAAAGTATTCAAACCTGATTTCTGAGCTTTGAAGCAGTTCCCATTTCCATTGATTCCAAATCATGTTTTTCAACCAATCAGATTGCAGAACACTCAACAGTTCTCGTGAGGGGAAAAAAGCTTACATAGCATGTGCGCACAAGTCACACATTTATTCAACAGATTCCTTCAAGCGCAGTGAGAAATTGATGAAAGCATATTGCCTGAAATCTCAATCAACGATCATGATTGATCCCTAGAGCATGATGACCCTACTCTGACAGGCACTGAAGCCGATCAGTGGCGTGGCCAACTCCACTACATGCAGGAACAGCAAGACAGGCTTGTTTAAAAAACCCAGATCAATGGAACATATGACAACCTGAATGGACAAAAACAGTATCAGGAAAGAGAGGCTCTCTCAATAATTCCCAAGCTGCCATAAGATTAACTGCTGACATGACAAATGGTAACGTGTATGATTCAAGAAGTTGCACATACAAGAGTGAATAGTTAGCTGAAACAAGTTCTCAAAAGTGTACATTTATAAAAATAGAAAATGACTTCCATCTCACAGAACTTGGCAGGAGACAAGCAGCATTAGACATATAAGTTCTGCAGCTTGTAACCATGGGAACAGACTCAAGACATATGACTGAAATGTACAGAAGAAACTGATGTGCAGATATAACCTTATATTATATTACATTCAAGTCAATTATTCCTTTCTGAAGTTTGAAAATCAGTGTTTTTCATGAAAAGTTCTTTTGATGAAAGTAAACTACCAAAGAAACTCACAATATTACATTGTACTTTCCAGTGTTATTATATATGTTTTAAGGACAAAGAGCAACCTTCGTATCTCGTCCATTTGTGAATTACTTCCAATATGATTTGTTTGTTTGTTGTTTAACGCCACACTCAGCAATATTCCAGCTATATGACGGCGGTCTGTAAATAATCGAGTCCGGACCAGACAATCCAGTGATTGACATCATGAGCATCGATCCAAACAATTGGGATCAATGACATGCATCAACCAAGTCAGCGAGCCTGACCACCCAATCCAGTTTGTCGCCTCTTATGAAAGGCAAAGTCACCTTTTACGGCAAGCATGGGTTGCTGAAGAGCTATTTCTTCACGGGTATGTTCCATTACGACAGTAGATTAGATTAGTAGATTAGCCACAGATGTTACGACTATTAAAGAGACTACAAGACTACAGCAAGAGGCTACAGTTCTTACACTACTGAGTGATCTGAAGTCCTTGAACTTGTGAGCCACCCACAGGCCATAGTCTGCCATCAGTCAAGAAAGAGTCACCAACTCACAAACTGAACTTTCCAAACAGCCTGGGATTACACCTTAAACTATTACAGTTTCATCAAAGTCTGATATGTGCCATTAACCACGAACTGACCTGTTAAGTCTGTAAACATTCCTATTTATCTTCCTATGACTTTTACCTATATGACAGAGAGGGTATGAACAGTTTCACCACAGCCCCAAGCAATCAGTCAACTTCATATTTCTCTTATGGTCAAGGCGAAACATCATCTCACGATGACTCTCTGACCTCCTTAACTCAACAAGGTCAAGGTAGAGGCCATGTTTCTGAAGACTAATTATAAATCATAAGAAACATGATCAATAGGTCATTGTGAACAGATGTATTATGGTCAGCCATGTCCAGTGTTTCGCCACCAGTTCAAAGTTTGAGTTTTTAACTTCATTTAGTCTAGTATCTAAAGCTCAACTAATATCTTAAGTCCATAAGCTGAGGCTTGAATGTAATTGCAAGACAAGTTCGGGCCTAGGCTTTTTATGTGTCACAATTGTTTTTCAGGTATTTGATTAAAAAGACCCACAATGATTTAATAGTTGGCCCTTCAAACCCATGTCAAAGGGTGTGTTAGGCAAATTCATATCAATACTTGACCCAAGAAAACCCTGGTTAAGTCCTTTGTATTGATATAGCCCTAACAAAAGAATATTGATGAAAATGTTTTATATCACCATGATTGCAAGTTTAGTTGTCATGAAATAAGGGCAACTGCACATTTTAGTATTGATATATATACTCAAATGTATCATGCTAAATTGATGATTAATAAAATATATTATTCTGTATGCATACATTCAGTATGCAAGGAGAAGCTGGTCAGTCCAGTTATCGGGCCAGTTTCATATCCCAAAGATGACCAAGGAAGTTATCAGGATTAAAAAATAAGTTGGACTTGCTGATTGATATCGATGCGAGATCAACATGACCAATAAATATAGGGTTAAGTCTGAATTAATTCCGAACAAGAGTTTGCCACTAACGCGGCTATATCCCCTGCCCCTGTTGCAGAATTTATGACATAATTAAATCTAAACAAACCCTAACCTTTTTGAACCGAGGTGAAACTTGTCATGGAAATTGTAAAAAAAAGAAGAGTTTGGAACCTTAGTCCATCTTGCTGCCATGGAAACGTGAAAAAATAAAAAATTCTCAAATTTCTAAATAGCAAAAGGCACCAGTTCACCATGTATTTGACAGACCTGCAAAGTTTCATGAAAAAATATTGACTGGTTTCTGAGTTATGCTCCGGAAACGAAATGTGACGGACGGAGCCGTTTCTATATCCCCCGCCAACTTTGTTGGGCGTGGGATAATTA
Organism: Haliotis cracherodii; assembly: GCF_022045235.1. Lineage (NCBI taxonomy): Eukaryota > Metazoa > Mollusca > Gastropoda > Lepetellida > Haliotidae > Haliotis > Haliotis cracherodii. The sequence goes on along the minus strand of NW_027266276.1, from coordinate 15,353,554 downwards.
AGTGTATCAGGTATCGTATTGTGCAAAGTTTGCCGACGATGCACCAGTGTACCACGACATCACTGTATGTACACTTGTGTGTTGTATAAAACTCTGTGATGATGTCCCTGCTTAAATCACTGTGAAGTTCTGTCAACGTCACTTACAAGTTCCCAACTAGTGGTCAACATGATCAAGAGGGAAGCTGTTACAAACAGAAAAAAATGTGAGTCTTATGCATAAATCTTACATAATATCCTACAGGAAGTTTCCTCGCATTCCACATGGATAATTTACTACAAATCATGTTACATGATCTTCCCGAGGCATTACGTGGTATATATGCAGGAATGCTTGTGCTTTGAATGCAGAAAATATATGATAGCATCCTTGTGATCCTGACAACAATAAAAAATGCCAGAAGAATGAACAAAATATTTCACATTTACATGAAATAAATTATTTATGAATTATCAGTCATTATCAGACAGGATTTGTTGGTTTCAAAGTATGCAACCATTCTGGTAACACATGAAATTAGGAATGGCGAATATCAACAACTTGATTTTGTATCCTGCAGTTTTCATTACATGACATGTTAGAATAAACCTAATATTTTCCTTTAAGTAATTGACATGATGACTTTGAAAATAATGTTTTTATTCTGTCTAATGTTTGTACACTAAATTCACTCAAATACTTCATAATTTAACATTGTGCTGTTGTTTGCCAGATAAAAAATAAGATATTGGAGATATATTCCCCAACAATTTCAAATCTTACGTTACGTTAACATATGTTTCAGGACATTTTTTCATAGCAACGTGTCTGTTTTTCTATCAGGAATAACCGTGTGAAATATTGGTTCATCAAAACCTTGTTTATTGAAGCCTCATCATCACCCACACTCTCTACAGCACCTTAAAGTGAAACAAACCCAGCAGGCAGGGCTGAGAAGTGAGCAACATAATCAGAAGGCTAAAGGTTAATAAACACTAAGTTTCATAGGATACTGTCATTAATGGTCAACACTTAAGTTAATCTAAGTCACATCTTAGAATATAATGTTTGACATATCAATTTGTCGACACCATGGTAACATGGACACTCACATATTTTATCAGGATTGTTAGAATTCAGTATTGGAGCTCCCTAATCCCATAGTTATTCAAACACAGTTAACCTCAGACCTTCCATTCAACTTGGTCATCTTGTGGCCCCTATTTGAAAAAACAATCTTTTTGTGGGAAATTGCTCCTAAATCTGTTATAATAACCTTCCTCATATCATGTTTGTTTTCATGGCGACCCAAATTCTCCGAATATATGTTTTAATTCATAATCGTGGCATGCTCCTTGGCTGAGAAGAAACATCAGGTATATAATCCCCAGGTGAACCACACAAAATACATCAAAAGCAGTGCATCTTTAATATGTAATGACATTTTCTATTGCACATATTCTTATCTTACATTAATTTGACACCACGAATATTGCTCTGGTTTTGACACAGGAGTTATTTCATTACAGAGCCACTCTTCTCAAATGGTTGTACACATACCTTGTGCAAATCGTAGTAAACAAATATCATGTATAAAATATGTGTAACGTTATATTGATTGGAGGATGGTACGGCGTGGTTGGGACGTGCCCAAAATAGACGGAGGAGCATGCCATATGAGAGGACTTAGATCAAAGCTGATAGTATAATATATATTCTCACATTTAAAGGATTTCAGCGAAAGAATGAGAAAGTGTGAGACCACCTTGAAAGATCCTGAGGCTAAGCCATCTGGGTCCCAATCAGTCCAGTACTAGTGGTTCCTATCTCTTCACATGACGTAACAAAATGACCTAACTGTATATTAGAGTGGTGGAGGGAAATTGAGAGTTATGCTGTAATCAAGCTAATTACATCTCCAATTAACATGGTCGTAAATTCACTCGTGCATGTCTGTGTGTATCTGGATGATCATAACGCACCCGGAAAAAACACCATATAGAGTCTGAAATTTGAATGTATGTCACAAGGAGCTGGAGTTACAAAATCAATTTCAGTAGGGTCCCTTGACTAAAATACAATATTATAAGAAAAAAACTCCCCACTTTCTAACTCTGTATATTATACATGTATGTTCAATAAACTGAGGACGCTGACGTTGTCGCCTTACCCTACTGCAGCTACAGAATGTAACATTTATAGTAAATGTAAGCAACATGGCAGCCATGTTTCTTGTGCTTCAAGCCAACATTTTAAGTACATCACGGCCATTTTTGTAAAGAAATCTACCTCCAAAATAATTTGAATATTGATATTCTGCAGTTGGCAATGAAGACGGAGGAATTTCTTACAAATCATTTTTGTCAATTGCATTGATAGAACTCAAGGAAGTGACATTACCAATAGTTTAAGATGAGTGCGCTGAGTAAGGTACCACTGAGTTGGTCAGTCTGATTAGTGAGCAGGGAAGCAAGATGCAGAGATCTACAAAACATAATAATAACTGTTTCAGATTGAAATTACTTTGATGTATATATGTAAATAAATGATTATGATTTAGAGACATTATTTTTTTCTGCCATTATTTATCAGCCATGTACACAAAACTGCTAAAGGTTCACAGACTGTGTTGCCAATAGTGTTCACACATTTTAACAGATGGAAACCTGAGAAAATATTGTAAAGGTAAAAGGGACATACGATTTTGACAGAACACTAAAGAGCTTCTGGGTATTGCAACTGCCAGGTGCATGTGTGTTGTAACTTACACAGGTACGTGACACAACACACATAACAAGCAGGCCAGTGAGAATGGTGACAATACTGGTTAAGTGGATTCAACAATAATATCAAATATCAGTTTCAAGATAGCTCAATGGCCTACAATTTATACGTGCCCAGTACCACTCTAGTGTTAAAATATAATAAAACTACTTGTTTTGCTCGAGATTGCGTGATCGTGCTGTGGTCCCCGCTTTCTCATATAATTCATACACATCTTTAACCTGTTTTCATTTTATCAGCGAAATCATGTCCCAAGTAGGTCGTCCCGTTATACACTATCTAGCCGCCTCTTCATAAAAAGGACGACCATGAACTTTCGTGTACACTGTCTGTCTCTAAAACAGTAAAATCAGCCGTTGTCATAAAAACTGCTTATTCAAATTTCGGTCATCAACAACGTAAGTTACAGGATATTTCTAAGTCGTCTAGATCTACAATATTTGACGTGTCATCAAAGATAAAGGCATATTTTGTAAATGTACTCCATTCTGGTATATCTCAAGGCAATAGTGTAAAAGAATAGTACGAACCTGGATCGCAAAAGTTGTTTTCAAAAGGTATATCCAGCAATAAACTTGACAAGTTTGTTGATCACTACATTCCAGACTCCATTGCAGATGGCGCTGTCCGACCTTCACCCTGTCCCCTGGCTAACCCCAGTCACATGGCACTGATAATCCGAAGCGATACCGTATTTAACTGTGTGAAATATTACTGTTACACAGCACGGCGGCTACCGAACAGCACTTTATACCTATTTTGTACTAAACAAATCTACTACTCTCCAGAAAGCATGCTCAGTTTTGAATTCATGAAACTTACAGTGGTCACTCGGACCTACATTTTTATGCGTAATTGTATCAAGAATTAAACAGGTAGTTTAATTATTTAATAAGATATTATATACTTTATGTATAGTCCCTGTGTGTATCAGTTTATCAACATGAACCGAATTATTTATAATCTATGATTTCAAACAAAATGCAGAATATATTAGACTGTACACACGTATTGTTCTGTGTAAAATATAAACAGAATAAAATCTCACGATCTCGCATTCTCGCAGTTATAGCATATTTAGTTTGTTTCCAAAGCGTGAGATCGCGAGAATGTCCCTTACAGTATTCTATACAAATCACATGCATTCCCGTCATGCAATACACTAATATAACCTAGAAACATGCTCATCTTATGTACTTCTTGAAAGTACCAATCATAGAACCAATTTAATCAATCACTATGTAACTATTGATGAATCGTATGAAGCAAAGCAACTCGTCCCTGAGACGCGTAACTAAGTAAGCTTGATGCTAACAACTTATACATCTACGTGTAGGCAGATACATTTTTTTTTATCTTTTAGTGAATTAAACAATACTATTTACGGTATGACAGAGAACCTGTGGCAACCTAGGATTGTGACGTCATTGCTGACCAGTACTGTTATTATCACACTGTTGTGGGCTATTGTCGGTCAACAATACGTGCTCGGGTCACATGACGTAACATACGCTACCGTGACGTAATGTTGCCCGATGGCGTTTTGAGCTTGGTCGTGCATTTGTTCTTCGAAGGGGAAAGAATAATGAACCGACGCTGGATATTTGTTCTTGCCTTTTACTCGTCGGGAACGGTGGGAGCCTTGGGGGGACTGGCGTTTGTGGAGGGGAGATACGATCTTTGTCTACTAGTATACAAGCGATGTAGGAATGCCACTTGCAATGTTGTTATTGGGTATTTGCACACGACACGGGCCGGAGGGAGAGATAGTGGTGGAGGTTTGTGTAATGTTTTAAAACAAATAATGTTACATTGGATGTCTTTTAAATGATAATTTTTTTTTTTTTATTTGAGTGTGGGGTATGCTAAAAAAGAAGTCGATGTAAAGGCTGATCGATTTTAGAAAATATGCACACTAAATTTGGAAAAAGTATGCATCGTATCCGTAATTTTCATGTTATCTTTACTGAAGGCGAGGGAATAAATCTCCAAGAGTCAACAACCACCACCATCACAACCACCACCACCACCACCACCACCACCACAACAACAACAACAACAACAACAACAACAACAACAACAACAACAACAATAAATTTTGTTTGTTTGTTTAACGCCGCACTCAGCAATGGACCAGACAATCCAGTGATTGATATCCAGTGATTGATATCATGAGCATCGATCCATGTAATTGGTACTAGGAAAGTACCATTTCATGCAAAACTATGACTTTAATTCGATTTATTTATTTTATACATCAAACACTTTTAAGTAACCAATACATTCGCCAAGCTTTGCAAAGACGTGTGGCAAATAATAATTGTATCGATAAATGTATAAACTAGAAAATAATTATAAACACATGTCCCAACAAAATGTAACTGAAGGGTTTAACTATGAAATTAGTACAAAAGAATTAAATGACATGTTTTGAAATGTAAGTAGCATGTAATAAAAAATATATAATATCGTATATAACAAATAGCTTTGTTTGTTCTATCTATATGGCAGCGGTCTGTTAATAATCGAGTCTGGACCAGACAATCCAGTGAATGGCATCATGAGCATCGATCTACACAACTGGGATACGATGACATGCATCAACCAAGCCAGCGGACTACCCGATCGCGTTAGTCTTTTCTTACGTTGGTTGGTTTGTTGTTTTACGCCGCACTCAGCAATATCCCAGCTATTTGATGGCGGTCTGTAAATAATCGAGCCTGGACCAGACAATCTAATTTAACTACCTTGGTCTCGGTATATGGTCGCAAGTCAGATTGAACCAGGGGTTCACTGTCAGCATGAGTTCACAGATCAGTGAACAGTCAAAACCAATTTAGCGCATTACGTGCGAATTTCTACCTGTGTTAATAAAAATTGAAGTGCGTTTTACACTGCTTTAAACAGCACCACAGTTTACATAACAGCGGGGGACAACATGAATGCACGGGCTTCACACACTCTGACCACCATCCATGCGGGGCCTTAAGCGATGTGTACCAGGCTACCTCACCGCTGAGATCAGTCGCTGTGCTGGTGGCTCATCACACGCCGTCGACAGTGCTCGGCGTTAGGCCACACAGTTTCTTCTCCGTCATCACCGACCGTCCCAAACAATCGGCCAGACCCTTCCATTCCAGTATCAAAGAGTATTTGTTCCTGTCGTAAACTGTTCCTTTGTATTATAATTCTCGAAGGGAATTATTTTGTTTTTAATAGAAATGTATCCACGATACATTTTACAGAGGTAATATTTGTCCCGGATGGAACTAACTCCACGTGGAAATGATCAGCTTTGATACCAGCTCTCCATTTGAAGATTTACTGTCCATTCCAAAGTTTCACTGTTTGATGTGCTGGCGTTCGTGAAATTTCAGGCCACATAAACATAGTCTTTACTGTTTTAAATCATTGTTTTAAGTTACTACGATTTTGAATTTAATAGGTCTGGTTGGGAAACCGGAATAAATATATGTACACTTCGTACTGCCTGGCGAGAGTGCGATGAGGAACACGGCTATTGTTGAAAATATATTGTTATCATTTACACTCCTGACTTAACGTAACACGCAAATCACCTTTACTTCCATGGAGCAAGGAAGGAAGTTGTGCCTCACAAATAAAACACCACTTGTCACTCAGAGCAAAGTAAACACTGTATGTAAAAGTGTATACAAGGTCAGCAATTGCCACATTTATTTAGCGCTTCAAACAAAATAAAACCGTTTGATCTAAAGTGTTCTATACACACGCACAAGTAGTTTGTTTGATAAACACTTGGCATGTAAAAACCGATTATTATCAGGGTCAGTGCCACTTGTACATGTAATTACCATTATAATATTGGAAGCCACAAGTCTTGTGGAGAGTTGCGTCCCTTAGGCGTGCCGGAATCCCGTGGTCGTGGTTTGAATCCCACATTCACCTTGATTGTTACTCTTGGTTTGTCATCACCAGTACTGTAACTATGCTCATCAGATAACTAAACTAGTAAACATGGTAAACGTGTATTCATATTAAGATTTTTTTACTTTCATTCCACGATAAGCTGACGCGTCGTGATGTAACTGAAATACTGCTCAAAGGCGTTTAATCAACTAAGTAAGTGATAAGCCTAGTTTAAGTTCATACTTTTAAATCCTGATTGTCTAAAAATATGTTTGAATATTTTTGAATCAAAACGAATTGGGAACAGATATGAATTACATCACAGTCTCCATACAATTTAGCTTTCCGACTACACACCGTGTAAAGTAAGATGTTTGTAAAGGGACCGGTTTGCAGCCGCTTGCAACTAGATTTTAGTTAATTTGTGTCAAGATGTATGTGAAGAAAGACACCCCCAAGTCTAGCCTCAAGTTATGAGTAACTGAAATGTGTTTTACTCAGCTTTCAAGAACATTGCATCAACATCCCTACATCACCACACGAGTCACCAGCGATGGACACCACCCACTGTACCCAAATGTGTGGAATCGAACCCGGGTCTTTGGTGTGATGAACGGACGCATTAATTTTTTTGCTAGCTGATCCTTAACTTGTTTACATGGTTAACACACGTGACTTAATCTTCATGGGTAATACAACTAACATCTCACTGAACGCTTTCATCCCCTCCTCTCTCGTATTACATGAACCTCCACCATAAAGACTTCATGAAATCACTCGTAACAGATACTCATTCACCCTTACGCACCTATACGTGCACCAGCTACTCACCCGTTGACAGTGTAAACGTCTCAGGGTGCATCGGGAACATGCGCTCAACCCTCCCCACCCCTCCACTATTGTGGTCTACAGAACTGTCTATATGAACTATTGTGGTCTACAGAACTGTCCATATCAACTATTGTGATCTACAGAACTGTCTATATCAACTATTGTGATCAATAGAACTGCCAATATCAACTATTGTGGTCTACAGAACTGTCCATATCAACTATTGTGGTCTACAGAACTGTCCATGTCAAACATTGTGGCATACATAACTGTCTATATCAACTATTGTGGTCTACAGAACTGTCCATATCAACTATTGTATCTACAGAACTGTCTATATCAACTATTGTGGTCTACAGAACTGTCTATATCAACTATTATGATCTACAGAACTGTCTATATCAACTAAAGTGGTATACAGAGCTGTCTATATCAACTTTTGTGGTCTACAGAACTGTCTATATCAGCTATTGTATCTATAGAACTGTCTATATCAACTATTGTGGCATAAAAAACTGTATATGTCAGCTATTGTGGTCTACAGAACTGTCTATATCAACTATTGTGATCAATAGAAATGCCTATATCAACTATTGTGGCCCACAAAACTGTCTATATCAGCTATTGTATCTACAGAACTGTCTATATCAACTATTGTGGCGTACAGAACTGTCTATATCAGCTATTGTGGTCTACAGAACTGTCTATATCAACTAAAGTGGTATACAGAACTGTCTATATCAACTATCGTGGTCTACAGTACTGTCTATACCAACTATTGTATCTACAAAACTGTCTATATCAACTATTGTGATCAACAAAACTGTCTATGTAAATTATCGTGGTCTACAGAACTGTCTATATCAACTATTGTTGTCCAGAGAACCGTCTATATCCACTATTGTATAAACAGAACTGTCTATATCAACTATTGTGGTCTACAGACCCGTCTATATCAACTATTGTGGTCTACAGAACTGTCTATATCAACTATTGTGGTCTACAGACCCGTCTATATCAACTATTGTGGTCTACAGACCCGTCTATATCAACTATCGTGGTCTACAGACCCGTCTATATCAACTATTGTGGTATACAGAACTGTCTATATCAACTATTGAGGTCTACAGAACTGTCTATATCAACTATTGTGGTCTACAGAACTGTCTATATCAACTATTGTGGTCTACAGACCCGTCTATATCAACTATTGTGGTCTACAGACCCGTCTATATCAACTATTGTGGTCTACAGATCTACAGAACTGTCTATATCAACTATTGTGGTCTACAGACCCGTTTATATCAACTGTTGTGGTCTACAGACCCGTCTATATCAACTATTGTGATCTACAGACCCGTCTATATCAACTATTGTGGTCTACAGAACTGTCTATATCAACTATTGTGGTCTACAGACCCGTCTATATCAACTCTTGTGGTCTACAGACCCGTCTATATCAACTATTGTGGTCTACAGATCTACAGAACTGTCTATATCAACTATTATGGTCTACAGACCCGTCTATATCAACTATTGTGGTCTACAGACCCGTCTATATCAACTATTGTGGTCTACAGACCCGTCTATATCAACTATTGTGATCTACAGACCCGTCTATATCAACTATTGTGATCTACAGACCCGTCTATATCAACTATTGTGGTCTACAGAACTGTCTATATCAACTATTGTGGTCTACAGACCCGTCTATATCAACTCTTGTGGTCTACAGAACTGTCTATATCAACTATTGTGGTCTACAGACCCGTCTATATCAACTATTGTGGTCTACAGAACTGTATAGCAGCTGTAGTCTCCATGTCACATTTGTTATAGCTGTAACAGTTTCTCCTAAAGCCAGTGACTTCAATATTTGATTCTGTTAATGTCTTAGCTGGGAACCCAGTAGGCTGTGATGAAAGCGCAACAGTACAATTGTCTACAGGACTAAACAGTCAGCTTTGTTGTGGTCTCCACAAGGAGGGGGCATTTAGTTTTGTAAAGTGATCCGCTTAAAAGGGTTGTTAAGGTTATATTCTGGCATTGTATTCAGAACTCGCTACGTCGCATGTTAGTATGAATTCATCTACTTGGATTGGCGTCCCATGTTGAAAATAAAAAAACCAAACCTAAAAAACCAAAACAAACCAAACAATGTCCGCTTTAACAGCAAACTGTCAAACTACTACAACGCCAAACTATTCTAGTTTGTCATTCGGGATATTTTATTCTGAATTCATCAGAGAAGTTGCCTAAGATCAAAATAGTTACTATGACATCACTCACACATAGACGACGTAAAATCAAAATGTATGATTGAAACCCCATAATACTTAATGGCTTTTAACTCAAACTCACCTACTCACTCACACACTCTTAAAAATAAAAGAGAAATAAGGCAGAGCTTCCAAGGAACGAGTAATCATTTGAAGCAATCTGGGAACTCACAAAACAGCACATCTTTCTTCTTCAGAAGGATGCTGCCGACACCAGACGCAGAACTCTATGAAGATTCCAAACTTGTTAAATACTTCATCGCCTCATGACATATAGTAGGTTTGTGCTCTTGTTTATTGCCATCCGTGCTAATTGCAGGTTTTCCCCAGCCTGGGCGGTGTCTTGATGTATTTAGACAACAAGCCTTTCTATACGCCCATAGCGTGACACTTATAGACATTGATATTTCCCCTGAAACTACGTTAAACAGTACGGCGGACAAAGCAGATGCATCATGTTTCAAAGATGCAAACAGAGACCATATACCGACGGTGTCTCTGAGGCAAACAAGAGGGGCACTTTTCAGATAAAAGCACAGCAGGTTTACACATCGCCTGCCGGGCTTTGCGGATTGCCACCATGTATCTCATTCACAGTCAAGTCATTGATGGCTGCGGCGGTGTGCGGCGATGTGCGGCGGTGTGCGGCGGTGTGCGGCGGTGTGCAGCGGTGCGCGGCGATGTGCGGCGGTGTGCGGCGATGTGCGGCGGTGTGCGGCGATGTGCGGCGGTGCGCGGCGGTGTGCGGCGGTGTGCGGCGGTGTGTAGCGATGTGTGGCGATGTGCGGCGATGTGCGGCGGTGTGTAGCGAGGTGTGGCGATGTGCGGCGATGTGCGGCGGTGTGTAGCGATGTATGGCGATGTCATGTGTTGTGATGTGGTGTGTGGTTGAACATGTGAACCATGAAAGTTAATCAATACCGACGGTTTGAGAAAGTAAACCATGACTGACTGTGTGAAGAAGGTGAACCATGACTGGCTGTGGAGAAGGTAAACCATGAGTGGCAGTGTGGAGAAGTTGAACCATGACTGGCAGTGTGGAGAAGGTAAACCATGAGTGGCAGTGTGGAGAAGGTGAACCATGACTGGCAGTGTGGAGAAGGTGAACCACGACTGGCAGTGTGGAGAAGGTGAACCATGACTGGCAGTGTGGAGAAGGTGAACCATGAGTGGCGGTGTGGAGAAGGTGAACTATGAGTAGCAGTGTGGGGAAGGTGAACCATGACTGGCACTGTGGAGAAGGTGAACCATGAGTGGCCGTGTGTAGAAGGCCGAATAGTTGCCAGTAACTCATATTAATAAATCAGCATCAGCAAGTCATTGTCGCGACGATACATATATCATTGTCTTAGTGGTTACCCACCGTTCTCGGAAGCGATGCACGACAGTCGGCACCCCAGAGCACGGAAACCATGACCGCCTGGGACAGTCTTTGCCACCTCTGGCGGTGGGGGTGTCAAATGCTTCCACTTGTTTGATTGTTGTTTGGACTGGACGTAGTGAATCTAGGTTTCGTCCGTTCCTAGTGTTGTACTCACACGTTCATGGTTTATGGTGTCAAGCCCTTTTTCTGCAAGTGCCACTGAACATTCCTCAAGTTGGCCCCTTTTCCAAAGGCCCCTTATTTTACTGACCAGTCAATTGATAGATCTACGAGATATAGCTGCAATAATACTGACTACAGGCCGCCGTGATATAGCCGTAATATGACTGGCTACAGGCCGCCGTGATATAGTTGTAATATTACTGACTACAGGCCGCCGTGATATAGCTGTAATATTACTGACTACAGGCCGCCGTGATATAGCTGTACTATTACTGACTACAGGCCGCCGTGATATAGCTGTACTATTACTGACTAAAGACCGCCGTGATATAGCTGTAATATTAATGACTACAGGCAACCGTGATATAGCTGTGATTTACTGACTACAGGCCGCCGTGATATAGCTGTAATATGACTGGCTACAGGCCGCCGTGATATAGCTGTACTATTACTGACTACAGGCCGCCGTGATATAGCTGTAATATTACTGACTACAGGCCGCCGTGATATAGCTGTAATATTACTGACTACAGGCCGCCGTGATATAGCTGTAATATTACTGGCTACAGATCGCCGTGATATAGCTGTAATATTACTGACTACAGGCAGCCGTGATATAGCTGTAATATTACTGACTACAGGCCGCCGTGATATAGCTGTACTATTACTGACTACAGGCCGCCGTGATATAGATGTAATAATACTGACTACAGGCCGCCGTGATATAGCTGTAATAATACTGACTACAGGCCGCCGTGATATAGCTGTAATGATACTGGCTACAGGCCGCCGTGATATAGCTGTAATAATACTGGCTACAGATCGCCGTGATATAGCTGTAATATTACTGACTACAGGCCGCCGTGATATAGCTGTAATATGACTGGCTACAGGCCGCCGTGATATAGCTGTAATATGACTGGCTACAGGCCGCCGTGATATAGCTGTAATATTACTGGCTACAGGCCGCCGTGATATAGCTGTACTATTACTGACTAAAGACCGCCGTGATATAGCTGTAATATTAATGACTACAGGCAACCGTGATATAGCTGTGATTTACTGACTACAGGCCGCCGTGATATAGCTGTAATATGACTGGCTACAGGCCGCCGTGATATAGCTGTACTATTACTGACTACAGGCCGCCGTGATATAGCTGTAATATTACTGACTACAGGCCGCCGTGATATAGCTGTAATATTACTGACTACAGGCCGCCGTGATATAGCTGTAATATTACTGGCTACAGATCGCCGTGATATAGCTGTAATATTACTGACTACAGGCAGCCGTGATATAGCTGTAATATTACTGACTACAGGCCGCCGTGATATAGCTGTACTATTACTGACTACAGGCCGCCGTGATATAGATGTAATAATACTGACTACAGGCAGCCGTGATATAGCTGTAATAATACTGGCTACAGGCCGCCGTGATATAGCTGTAATAATACTGGCTACAGATCGCCGTGATATCGCTGTAATATTACTGACTACAGGCCGCCGTGATATAGCTGTAATATGATTGACTACAGGTCGCCGTGATATAGCTGTAATAATACTGGCTACAGACCGCCGTGATATAGCTGTAATATTACTGACTACAGGCCGCCGTGATATAGCTGTAATATGACTGGCTACAGGCCGCCGTGATATAGCTGTAATATTACTGGCTACAGGCCGCCGTGATATAGCTGTAATATTACTGGCTTCAGGCCGCCGTGATATAGCTGTACTATTACTGACTAAAGACCGCCGTGATATAGCTGTAATATTAATGACTACAGGCAACCGTGATATAGCTGTGATTTACTGACTACAGGCCGCCGTGATATAGCTGTAATATGACTGGCTACAGGCCGCCGTGATATAGCTGTAATATTACTGGCTACAGGCCGCCGTGATATAGCTGTAATATTACTGGCTACAGGCCGCCGTGATATAGCTGTACTATTACTGACTAAAGACCGCCGTGATATAGCTGTAATATTAATGACTACAGGCAACCGTGATATAGCTGTGATTTACTGACTACAGGCCGCCGTGATATAGCTGTAATATGACTGGCTACAGGCCGCCGTGATATAGCTGTAATATTACTGACTACAGGCAGCCGTGATATAGCTGTAATATTACTGACTACAGGCCGCCGTGATATAGCTGTAATATTACTGGCTACAGATCGCCGTGATATAGCTGTACTATTACTGGCTACAGGCCGCCGTGATATAGCTGTAATATTACTGACTACAGGCAGCCGTGATATAGCTGTAATATTACTGACTACAGGCCGCCGTGATATAGCTGTAATATTACTGACTACAGGCAGCCGTGATATAGCTGTAATATGACTGACTACAGGCCGCCGTGATATAGCTGTAATATTACTGACTACAGGCCGCCGTGATATAGCTGTAATATTACTGACTACAGGCCGCCGTGATATAGCTGTAATATTACTGGCTACAGATCGCCGTGATATAGCTGTACTATTACTGGCTACAGGCCGCCGTGATATCGCTGTAATATTACTGGCAACAGGCCGCCGTGATATAGCTGTAATATTACTGACTACCGACCACCGTGATATATAGCTTTTACGAAGTACGGTATACGACAAAATAGTTACGACAGCTACGACCTTGACATTCAATCAGTGTGGTTCTGATTGTCGTCATATGTAGAAAAGGCAATCTAAATGTTAATGTGTTGAAAGGTACAGAACGGTTTTGAATAGGTAAGACTTATTTCACTCCGCTTACAACCTTTTATTGCATTATCACGTCTGAAACATGAATATACATCTGACGCATGGTCCCACGATGAACGGATATTGTGTAAACCCAGTATCTGATGTAGGCTGCAACTATGGTCAGTAACCTGGACTCACTTGTCAGAAAATAGAGAAGTGCGAAGCTCAGTGTCTAGTTACGTTACCAACTAATTACCTGTGTTACCACTGGTGAGGGGATGAGCCTTACAGGAACATTTTACAATGTGAATTTCCATTTGAAAAATCTTATCCATTCCCGATTTCTGGCAGTGCCCAACACCCTTACAATATGTGCAATAACGTCAAAAAACTCTGTCGGGGTTACACATAGTAAAACATTTTAATAATCACTGCCAGGTGTTTGATATGTACAATAACATTACAAACTACAGTCGGGTGTTTCATATGAACAATAACATAAAAAAAAACCAGATGAGTTTTTGATATGAACACGAACAATAAAAAACACAGACGGGTGTTTCATATGAACAATAACATTGAAAACCATTGTCGGGTGTTTGATGTGAACAACAACATTAAAAGTTACAGTCGGGTGTTTGATGTGAACAACAACATTAAAAGTTACAGTCGGGTGTTTGATGTGAACAACAACATTAAAAGTTACAGTCGGGTGTTTGATGTGAACAACAACATTAAAAGTTACAGTCGGGTGTTTGATGTGAACAACAACATTAAAAGTTACAGTCGGGTGTTTGATGCGAACAACAACATTAAAAGTTACAGTCGGGTGTTTGATGTGAACAACAACATTAAAAGTTACAGTCGGGTGTTTGATGCGAACAACAACATTAAAAGTTACAGTCGGGTGTTTGATGTGAACAACAACATTAAAAGTTACAGTCGGGTGTTTGATGTGAACAATAACATTAAGATTCTATAAATGAGTGCTATCAGACTTATTTACAACAATAATTTATCAACTGTGGTTTGTTTGTTTGTTGTTGTTTAACACCACACTCAGCAATATTCCAGCTTTATAATGGCGGTCTAGACCAGACAATCCAGTGATTGACATCTTGACATAATCGCCCTTTACGGCATGCATGGGTTGCTGAGGACCTATTCTACCCCGGATCTTCACGGATGGCAACTGTGTCTTCATTTAGTGTCTTCCATACCCAAGTACTCCGCCTTTCCATGACGATAAAGGTCAACTGCGTCTTATGGAGTAGCGAAAAATAAAATAGAATATAACTATAGATAGTGTTTGCGCAACGAGCAAAGTTATACATACTCCACTAGTAGGGTGAGCGGCTTGCGGCTTCAGCAGAATTTCAGTTAGATCACGGTGTGTCAGCTTTGTTTAAGAGGAAAACCTTCAACTGTCCAGGGTTTTGACGTTTTCCTCTTCAGCAAAACCCACAGGCACATTAAGGATATTTCATTTTCATGGCGGCCGGTGCATTCGAACCAACAATCATGGGATTCTAGCATGTCTGTGGGACGCGACTTAACAACTTAGTGTTGACTTGGCGTTGACTAGCAACTGCAACTATTACTACTACCCCGCAACCTTGAGTGAAAACTCCATACTCGAATCATCAACAACTAATGTTGTCTTCATACGCCACCTTTGTTTTCAACGTTGAATTTTGATCATTTGAAAATGAAAACATATCTCACTCGCTTTCGTTCTCTTGCAAATAAACCTGGTAGATACCGTATTTATTACAATGATTTTTTTTCAAAACGTATCTAGCGAGCAAAAACGCGCGTTAGATACCGCTTTCATGACAACGAGTGTACTTCAAAACTTATCAAACGAGAGAAGATACGTTTTGACATACACGCGTTGTAATAAAACGTTTGTAATAAAACGTATGTAACTAGCTTTCGATGGTTAGATGTGTTTTGACATACACTTGCCATGAAACGTGTGGAATATTTCTAAGCAATCACTATGTATTTATCAGTAAAGACAAGATACGGAACCATTACAAGACAGTATAACAAACTGTTGAGTGATAAGGAACAATAGCAATAAAAATGTACTGCTTAGTATATCACATGTTACGCTTTGGGCAGTGCGGGTTTAAGACACAATACTTTGGCAATTTCTAGCCACTAAGTTCTGATGTCATCTAATGAATGTGAGCATCTGTACCTATCATAATACTCTGTTAAGCTCTCCGAAAATTACTTTATAAACTGAGGGCCAAAATATACGTTACCAACATTAACTGATTTGCCGCTTTGAAACACAGATGCAAACCTGTTCAAAAACAGTAAAGAACGCATCTCACGAATACAGCCTTCATGTTCTCTGTCGTTCTTTGCACATGCTTTGCGGATTTTGGGAGATATTGGTGTTTTTCAGCAATTTTAAAACATTCTTTCCCAAATTATCGTGCAATTTCCGGGTATAAATTACGCACAGATCTGTTCCCTATCATTGGTTGCGATGATTAACACCAACGAACATGCCAAGACTGATCGCTGTCCAGAGGGAGAGAGCCATAGGTATGCTGCAGATGGGCGCGACACAGAGAGCGGTTGCCATAAACATGAACTGCACCAAGATGACCATTACCAGACTGGTCGCACGTCTCCGACAGACTGGCAGAACCGCAGACAGACCACCGAGTGGCAGACCAAAGGTCACGACCCCACAGGCTGACCGCTTTTTACGGGTTCTTCATCTGAGGAACAGATTTCTTACTGTGACGTCATCAGCTGCAAACAGCTTAGGACATCCGGTCAGCAGACAAACAGTGACCAGACGACTACGACATTATGGTCTGACCTTGACCCGTCAACATCGACGTGCCAGATTGACGTGTTGCAGGCAAACTCAGCGATGGCAACAAAGGGAATAGCGGTGAGTGCTGTTTAGTGACGAGAGCAGGTTCCAACTCTTCAAACCTGATGGGCGGACGCGAGTTTATCGACGACGTGGTGGACGAACAGCTCCTTATTGTGTCCAGGAGGTGGAACCTTACGGGGGCGGAAGTGTGATGGCCTGGGGCGGCATTTGCGGGGACGACAAGACGGAACTTGTCATCATCGAAGGCAATCCTACAGCACAACGCTACATTGACAATATCTTACAGCCAGTGGTTCTTCCTTTCATCCAGCGTCAACAACGGACGGTGTTCCAAAAAGATTAGGCCACACCCCATAAAGCCCGTATTAATAGAGACTTCCTCAACGCCAACAACGTGACTGTCCTGCCGTGACCAGCTCGATCACCACATCTGTCACCCATAGAACATCTCTGGGACCAGCTGGAGCGTCGTCTTCGGACACGTCAACATCCTCCCTTCACGAGACAAGCGTTGATTGTTGCCCTCCGCGAGGAATGGAATCGGATACCTGCAGTCGATGTGAGGACGGTTGTCTACTCAGTTCGACGCCGCATTATGTCATATCCCGTATTGAACGATCTGGGCAGTCGTCACCTTAAAGTTGTAACCAATGTTGTTGATCGAATACTGGACGAATGACACCTTGTCAAGAAATGTCCCTGTTGGAGGTCAAGGACTTTGTTGTTGAATTAGTAAATTCGCTTTTTACTGTTCGCATGAATTTCTACAATACAATTGTTATTGCTGCTTCAAATTGTGTTGGTCATATTTTATCCTTGAAATATCATTGGTAACGTTTCTTTTGTCCGTCAGTTTAGTTGTTGAAATGTGTCTGGCGTCTTTAGAGTGCGGCTGTCCCATGTGATTTATATAACTTCTATTTTAGTGTCATCTGTCGCTGTTTATGTGTATTGACCATACAACTGCATGCCGGCTGAAGATTAATTTGAGCTTGATTAACCAATTCTGCAGATAGCCACGCCATTGCCTGCTCTACATCCGGGGCATGTTACAAACATGGTGGGTAGGAGGATTCGCACTGTCACTCTTGGTTTTATTTTTAAATATATTTTATTGACATAAATGTTCAATGGGATGGGCAAAGGTTTTCCTATTGGGGTGGCTTTTCCCCCGGTTCATATGTACACGAATCGGGTTTTAATATATTTAATAAATGTAAATGGCCATGAAGTAACAAAGATAACGCTGTTAAAAATGAAATTGAAGTTATAGAAATTTAAGCTACAGTACTTCCAGCTGTTATAATGGCTTGGGGTGATGTGTGTTGTATGTTGTATGGGGTGATGTGTATTGTATGTTGTATGGGGTGATGTGTGTTGTATGGGGTGATGTGTGTTGTATGTTGTATGGGGTGATGTGTGTTGTATGGGGTGATGTGTGTTGTATGTTGTATGGGGTGATGTGTGTTGTATGTTGTATGGGGTGATGTGTGTTGTATGTTGTATGGGGTGATGTGTGTTGTATGTTGTATGGGGTGATGTGTGATGTGTGTTGTATGGGGTGATGTGTGTTGTATGTTGTATGGGTTGATTTGTGTTGTATGTTGTATGGGGCGATGTGTGTTGTATGTTGTATGTGGTGATGTGTGTTGTATGTTGTATGGGGTGATGTGTATTGTATGTTGTATGGGGTGATTTGTGTTGAATGTTGTATGGGGTGATGTGTGTTGTATGTTGTATGGGGTGATGTGTGTTGTATGTATGGGGCGATGTGTGTTGTATGTTGTATGGGGTGATGTGTGTTGTATGTTGTATGGGGTGATGTGTATTGAATGTTGTATGGGGTGATGTGTGTTGTATGTTGTATGGGGCGATGTGTGTTGTATGTTGTATGGGGTGATGTGTGTTGTATGTTGTATGGGGTGATGTGTATTGTATGTTGTATGGGGTGATGTGTGTTGTATGTTGTATGGGGTGATGTGTGTTGTATGTTGTATGGGGTGATGTGTGTTGTATGTTGTATGGGGCGATGTGTATTGTATGTTGTATGGGGCGATGTGTGTTGTATGTTGTATGGGGCGATGTGTGTTGTATGTTGTATGGGGTGATGTGTGTTGTATGTTGTATGGGGTGATGCGTGTTGTATGTTGTATGGGTTGATGTGTGTTGTATGTTGTATGGGGTGATGTGTGTTGTATGTTGTATGGGGCGATGTGTATTGTATGTTGTATGGGGCGATGTGTGTTGTATGTTGTATGGGGTGATGTGTGTTGTATGTTGTATGGGGTGATGTGTATTGTATGACTTGGGGAGGATGTGTGTTGTATGTTGTATGGGGTGATGTGTATTGTATGACTTGGGGGTGATGTGTATTGTAGTTATCATAGTTAATATTTCAAAGAATACTACCTCTAAATCATTGCCCTAATCCTGTATTTTGGCTGCCATCACTCTAAAATTAAACTTTCTGCTTTTTAACAGAAGTCATTTTCACTGTCAACTACACGTTACTAGTCGTATCGTCTTTAGCACGCTGGACTACCTCTTCCATGAGCAAAGACGGGAGAATCCTCACTATCCAAACATCAAGTAATGGGAACAGATGATAGGGAAGGTGGGAGAGAGTACTTTTGATATAATACAGGTAGTATTCTTTCAGTTATTAACAATGATAACTATTTTTTCGATAATTCATACGAATCTCCATCGTATGATACACAGAATTACACTATCGCCAGAATATACCAGAGGGAAATGGCGGGTTCTGCCTCTAGAACACGCCATTGTATAATTGCCAGTAAGCCTAGTGAGGCCAGTAAGAAATATTATAATCTCCGATAGCCTAAAGGTCCCATAGCATATGCCAGGCAAGAGTATATAGTGTGACTGACTTTCAGTCCTTCTCATGAGGAAGGATCGAGTAGTCCAGGACGTGTAATTCGGGGACCCTAGCTACAGTTTCCATGGCTGACAGAAGTGCGACTTTCTTTGCCTTCTGAAGCAATGTGGCATTAGGAAGAGGCTTATAAGGGCCAGTTAGACAAATTCAGACAAATTCCACTTTGAAGAAGAAACGATCGCATGAGCCTTTTCAAAATAGGGTGGTTGCTGATGATCAATCCGTCAGACTGAAGAGATCTATACCCCCTCTTGTACTGTGGCATCATCTATTATCCTGTCTGAGATGGAGTAGAAAATCGGCAACCATTAGGATAGTGACATGGGAGTCTCTAATCCACATCGTCTTCTCCACTGGACAAGCTTGTCCCATCTGTTGTAAAGAAGGGCGGATGACGGTCTCCATGATGGAGTAACAGCTGAGGAAGCAGATTTAGATAGTCCAGAGGCTTGCATCTTCTGCAAGATAATTTCCAGGAGGTCAGATGGAGACTGGGAAGTTTGTTGTACATTACATCTGACCTGGGTTGTTGAAGATCTCTGCGAATTGGCAGTAGGAGAGGATCTTCCATTAGAAGAGACAAAGGTTTGAGAAACCACGGTCAGCTTGGCCAGATTGCTGCGATCAGAATCTATTTTCAGGGTCACTTTGTCCATATGGGCCCAGCGGGCAAAGGCATGGGCGAAGAGGTAGGTCCAATCCAACGACAAGGCATCTAGTCAGATAGCCCTCGGGTCCGGGACCGGGCTGACGTAAGTGGGAAGCTGATGATTCAGGCAAGTCACAAACAAATCAAATGTGAAGTGTCACACACTGTAGACATGATCTGGGAGAGACTGTTGGCTAGGACGTTCAATTTTCAATTATGTCTCACTTCCATCTGGCAAGAGTCTGCCAAGGCAAATAGGTGAAATGTTGCCATCATCAGGGAATGTGACTTGGTTCTCCACTTGTTTCTGAATCTACGCCACCACTGTGGTGCTATCTGTCGCGATTAGAACTGACGTGTCGTGGATTAGATTTGCCTGAAAATTGTTTTCATCTCCTGACAAATGATGTGGAGAAACTGCTCCACAGAGGTCCAAGATCCCTGTATCCGGAGGTTGTCCATTTGGGCTCCCCATCCTGCGTTTGAGGTATTCGTGTACAGGTGATGGGCTGGTGGTGAGTAAGTGAGGAGAATGCACGACGTTACATGATCTCTGATCTGTGCAGCAGTGACGTAAGTTGGCCCTGACGTAAGTTGGATGGTATGGACTCTTGGGTGTTGAGAGAAAGATTCATATAACATTGATCCAGGATTGTAGAGGGTGCAAATACAGCCTGTCCCTGTAAGCCATATCATGTAAGGAGATCAGCTTGCCGAGTAGGAACATCTACCATCTGATCGAAGGACGAAAATGAGATAGGGCCTTGTCGATCATTAGGAGCATGGAGGTGTATAGATCGTCCAGAGCGCGGAGATATCCCGTGGTCAGAAGGTAGGGGCTCCTAAGTAAATAATGTCCTGGGAAGGAGTCAACTCTGACTTGGATCGATGAAATGAGGAAACTCAGATGTGTCATGAGTTGTGTCAGGAAAATCTGGTCTGGAATAAGTTATTTGTCCTGGTGGAGGCGCACCAGATGGAGATGGGGGAAATGACTTGCGTCGTTATCCTGGTAAACAACCATGGGGCAATCGAGATCACGAACAGAAATACCTGGAACTTGTAGCAGTTGCCATTGACTGCAACCCGGAGATATCTCTTGGACGAAGGATGAATCGGCACGTGGAGGTACGCATTTTGACTAATAGGGCCTTGATGGCGAGTGTGGCATCCTCAAACTTGACTCCTTTCAGAAGGAATCTGTGGCCCATTGATTGGGATACAAGTTGAGGTCGGATTCGTAATGAAGTCTGGATGAAGTTCTGAAGTAGCTGGAGACGTGCCCTGGAGCACCATGGTGACGTCCACCTTCTTCTTAGCCGCGTCCTCCTCCTCACTTTGGTGACGGAGTCGGAAAGCTTGGAGAAAGCCTTTTTGGAGAGGAAAGAAAACAGCTCACAGCGGTTATCCTGGGAGCAGGTAGAGTTTTCTAGCAGTAAATAGTAGAAAATGACACCAACACCAAACGCCCCCTTATACTTATGTGAAACGTGCCCCTAAAACAGCTACGTAACTTAATATCTAGTTTAATAATATCTAATTTTATAAATAGTCAATATGAACCATTGAAACTGAAACGGACTAGAGTTAGAGTTAGAGCGACGACATTAACCAAGTGCAAGAGACGAGCAACCATAATTCCCCCTTTGCACATGGAAGAGATGTCCAAAGTGCTATAAGGGATACAACTGGTGATGTTTACACACACACACACACGCACACGCACGCACGCACGCACGCACGCACGCACACATACATACACACACATACATACACACACATACATACACACATACACACATACATACACACATACATACACACATACACACACATACACACATACACATACATACATACACATACATACACACATACATACACACAACAACAAACACACACATACATACACACACATACATACACACATACATACACTTACATACATACACATACATACATACATACATACATACATACATACATACATACATACATACATACATACATACATACATACACATACATACACACAACAACAAACACACACATACATACACACACATACACACACACACACACACATACATATATGCCTTAAGTCATACACTAACGTCGTAATTAGGACTTCCAGTTGTTATAATGGCTTGGGGTGATGTGTAATGTATGGCTTGGGGTGATGTGTATTGTATGACTTGGGGTGATGTGTATTGTATGGCTTGGGGTGATGTGTATTGTATGACTTGGGGTGATGTGTATTGTATGGCTTGGGGTAATGTGTATTGTATGACTTGGGTGATGTGTATTGTATGACTTGGGGTGATGTGTATTGTATGGCTTGGGGTGATGTGTATTGTATGACTTGGGGTGATGTGTATTGTATGGCTTGGGGTGATGTGTATTGTATGACTTGGGGTGATGTGTATTGTATGGCTTGGGGTGATGTGTATTGTATGACTTGGGGTGATGTGTATTGTATGACTTGGGGTGATGTGTATTGTATGACTTGGGGTGATGTGTATTGCATGGCTTGGGGTGATGTGTGTTTTATGACTTGGGGTCATGTGTATTTTATGACTTGGGGTCATGTGTATTGTATGACTTGGGGTGATGTGTATTGTATGACTTGGGGTGATGTGTATTGTATGACTTGGGGTGATGTGTATTGTGATGTGTATGTTTTAAATGTATACACAGCGAACCACCAAGATTCGTGTTTGGGTACACAATGAGATGACACACCACAGGATCCTTCCTGTTTACTTCGTAGTTGCACATCTCTAATCGGGGTTGGAAATAACCAGGTATTTCGCCAGGTAGGCAGAATATTTTCTTTTTTCCTTTTTCTTTTTACCATTAAACTGACTGAACAACACGCCAGGGCTTCTCGGGTAATCGTAAGGGCTCGACTTTAAGATCTAGATTTTACTTGCACCAGGTGCATATTGATATGAAAACCCAGTTGCACTAGACAAAACTAGGTTGCACCCTGTTCCAATAAATTTATCAAAATTGAAACAAAGGGATCAGTGATGTACAGGGTAGTATGGTCAATACACCTGAGAGGTATTAATGTGTTCAAAGAGCTGAATGTTGTGTTGACCAGCAAGGTTTAGGCAGAGACAAATTTGGATTTTCCTCTAACATGCTCTGGGTTCTTGTAGACACGAATAAAAGGTTGCATTTTTCAATGATATGTTGCACTGGTGCATGCTTTATATAGCTAAAGCTCCCATGCCACTGCGTGTGCTTGTGTCGTGTCATGTCTATTTTAGTAAGTATACACGGATGATCTATTGATAAAATTTTGATTGTGATTGTCACAGTAGCTTAAGGCGTTGTCATGGTGACGCCTACTAGTGTTTACGTGAAGTAAAGGTGTATACAGTAGGATTATGGGTGATGCGACAGTTGGTCATTTGATGTCCAATGTGGGCGATTTCTTTTAATAAACATAATATGACTATAATGGTGAATTGTTATTTCAATATGTCTGCTTTGTCTCGGAACGCAAGCTCCGACGGCCGTACAGTTTGGCCCTCACTCTATGGGCGGGTGAGTGAGTGAGTATGGTTCTACGCCGCTTTTAGCAATATTCCAGCAATTTCACGGCGGGGGACACCAGAAATGGGCTCCACACATTGTATCCATGTCGGAAATCGAACCCGGGTCTTCGGCGTGACGAGCGAACGCTTTAATCACTAGGCTACCCGACCGCCTCCTCACTCAATGAAGGCACATACCCCAAAGAACTCACACAGAGTGAAAGCCAACTCTTAAAGTAATTGCACGTTTACAGTTATGAAAACAAAGTGGATGTGGCAAAACCTTCAAAGGATCTGATGTGCGTTCTGCTTGCTAAATGGCTTCAGTAACTGTTATGCTTTGTTCTTAGAATGCAAGATTAAATAGAGAATTGCACTAAACAACATTATGTTTCAGCTATATAACGACGATCTGTAAATAGTCGAGTCTGGACCAGACAAACCATTGATAATATCATGAGCTTTGGTCCACGAAAATGGGATTCAATCGCACCTCAGCGATCCTGACGACACGATCCCATCAGTCGCTGCTTACGACAAGCATGGGTTGCTGAAGACCTACCTATTCTAACCTGGATCTTCACGGGTCCGGTGCTTAAAGGGGCACTGATCTAAAGCAATTCCCCGGGACTGGTTATTGCCTTTGTTATTGTTTTTTCCCGTGAGTACCCGGATGATATAACAGAAACCTAGACTAGTTCGCGACCTGTGCTGCGCAATTCGTAAGGGCATTTGTCACGTTTATTGATAGTATAAGGGCGTATGGTCACATCTATCATCAAAATGAAATACAGTTTTGGAAATAATAAGGAAATGTAGGTATCTTTGTGGGTAGCATCGGTAATGGTGACGAACTTTTGATAAGTCACTTGCTTGGTAATTGTGCGATTTTCGTTTACACTACCGGTATTTTGACTTGCAACACAAAGTAAATATTTCTCCTGAGCATTGCTTATTTTATCGTGTTATCGTATTTTTTACAGTCAGAAATGTGCAAAATTTTCACTTAGGTAATTTATTAAAAGCCTGAATATTCAGTTATTTTACACATTGACTTAAAAATATGTCCATCTGTATTATTATGATAACGAATTCCAAACATTTTTATGTTTAATATCATCACCAAGAGACTGAAAATGTTACGATGAAAAGTACATTTCTATATTGTTTGGCTTCTAATCCTACATAATAATCTATTGTGATGTTTATAGGCCCTTTTGATCGTCTTGATCAGTTTTAGTCAATCTGTTAAAGAAATGGACAGATTTTTCAGTCAAAATGACATCCGGGAGTTTAAAAATACAGTGCAGTCAATAAAACATGTCTTTCTCAGTTTGGTAAGATCGTGAGAATATCAACTGGCGTACGTGCAGCGGCCAGAAAATGGAAGTACCATTTACCGGAAGCTTCTGGCCGCTGCACGTGGCAAACACGTACGCCGGTTGATATTCTCACGATCTTACCAAACTGAGAAAGACATGTTTTATTGACTGCACTGTAATTTTAAACTCCCGGACGCCTGATGAAACCTCCCGGACGTTTCCGGACGTCTGATGAAACCTCCCGGACGTTTCCGGACGCCTGATGAAACCCCCCGGACGTTTCCGGACGCCTGATGAAAACTCCCGGACGTTTACGGACGCCTGAAGAAACCTCCCAGACGTTTCCGGACGCCTATTGAAACCTCCCGGACGTTTCCGGACGCCTGATGAAACCTCCCGGACGTTTTCGGACGCCTGATGAAACCTCCCGGACGTTTCCGGACGCCTGATGAAACCCCCCGGACGTTTCCGGACGCCTGAGGAAACCTCCCGGACGTTTCCGGACGCCTGAAGAAACCTCCCGGACGTTTCCGGACGCCTATTGAAACCTCCCGGACGTTTCCGGACGCCTGATGAAACCTCCCGGACGTTTTCGGACGCCTGATGAAACCTCCCGGACGTTTCCGGACGCCTGATGAAACCCCCCGGACGTTTCCGGACGTCTGATGAAACCTCCCGGACGTCTCCGGACGTCAAATGAAACCTCCCGGACGTTTCCGGACGCCTGATGAAACCCCCCGGACGTTTCCGGACGCCTGATGAAACCTCCCGGACGTTTCCGGACGTCTAATGAAACCTCCCGGACGTTTCCGGACGTCTAATGAAACCTCCCCGACGTTTCCGGACGTCTGATGAAACCTCCCGGACGTTTCCGGACGCCTGATGAAACCTCCCGGACGTTTCCGGACGCCTGATGAAACTCCCCGGACGTTTCCGGACGCCTGATGAAACCTCCCGGACGTTTCCGGACGCCTGATGAAACCTCCCGGACGTTTCCGGACGTCTAATGAAACCTCCCGGACGTTTCCGGACGCCTGATGAAAACCCCCGGACGTTTCCGGACGCCTGAGGAAACCTCCCGGACGCTCCCATCAGATGCTCCCCGACGTTGCCCGGACGCTATAGTACCGGACGTTTTACACTCAGTGAACCATCTGGGGCCACGCATGAACTTTTGAAAACGTCTGTGTTTCAGTATTAGTTATGGAATAGTATACAGAATATGACACTATAAAAGAACATTATTTTTGTTCCATAAGCAAATTTATATTGTATCCTTCATAGCCTACGTTACGAATACCTCGTCAGTTCGAATAAAATCAAATCGTATTTGCTTCGCAGATTCACCATTATTTAGTAGGACCGGTGTTCGTTTCTCAACTGATCACTTAGATTGTTTCAGGTGTTTCACATAGGGGTCATGTCTCAAAGGTCGGCTGAGAAAGCCCATGTGACAACTATTTTCATAACGTCCTCGGTTCCTTAAAAAATCCATTGAGTTAGATAACAATGAGCAACCAATCAATACATCGGTTAACCCTTTGAACAAAGTATGTTGTTTTTACATCGGCACTTCACGCCATGATATGAGTATATTCCCCTTGTTTTAGTAAACCTAGACATGTAAACTCTCACTTTTGACATATCCACTGTGCAAGATAACAGTGATTAATCAATCAATGCATTTTCTGTTACTCCTTTGATGATTACAAACGATCCGCTGATTTACAAAAAAAGTAAATCAACTGATCATTCATCTATTGCTGGGCTGCCACGTGCATATTACATAACACACATTTCACCTCACGTGGAACCTGGATTTAGATTGAATAATTACCCCAGACACAATAAATGCCAAATGGGAACCTTTGTCAGGTATTCTGAGCAGTGCTACCACTAATTATACCTGTAATAAATTCATTAACTGAGCATCAAGTGAATGACGACAAATATACAAGTGTAGGGTTATACGAGAAAACGTGGATGACAACAAGAGAGTGGTAATCGTATTATCGACGTAATCCGAAATCCGAAAATGCTTTCACTGCATGTATACTCTTAAACTATAACAATCATATAACTATTTCACAATGACGACATCCGATGTGCTTCTTTTTGTCTGTTTGTTTGGGGTGAAGAAATTAATTAACATGCGCCCTTTGGTTAACTGTGATCTATTAAGATTTCGACAATCAGTGTTCAAAAATGAGTAAAACAATTATTGCCTCCAAGTTTATTCAGCTTATTGTAGCCCAGCCTCTTGTCACGCTCAGTTGCTTTGCGTATCATCCGGGTTCTCATGGGGAAAAAACAATAACAAAGGCAACCACCAGTCCGGGGAATTGCTTTAGATCAGTGCCCATTTAAGGAGTTTGCTCGTTAAGATTCTCAGAACTGAATGTGACTGTAAGTATCAACACTATTATGTACATGTTTACGTTTTTTAATTGCTGTATCTGATTGCATACCGTGATGTGTGTCACTTTTTACAATAGAAAATAATAATTTGTATTAGTATTAGACATGGTGTTTAGAAACAGTTCGTTCCATATGGTATGTATTATTTCAGTTTTGTTTGGGTCGATTAAATTCAATATTGTATTAAAACATAGAACTACATACTGCTCTTATATACCTAAAGAGATAGGTTATACAATGTAATAAGGAAATTAAAATCTAAAACACCAAATCGATTATATTTGATTAAGCATGAAAATCACTATGGAACTTTACAATGTGGGTGGTTGTGTGTTTACTGGAGATATAGAAGTTTGTGCATACAGTGCTGAAAAACAACAGCTAAAACTTTCGATTTGTTTGAATTCGTTGACAACGATTCTGGGTTGTGTATGTATAAATAAACGGCGTCTAATGACTGCTCCTTGTCTATTGATTCCAGTATTGAATGGTGTTGGTTTGACATTGCAGGGTGCCAGGGTTGTCGATGTTCCTTTTGTTTGTCTAGCGGAATCGACACATAGAAAGTAATGTACATATCTTTGTTTATGTATCTGGATGGATTAATAATCGACCATAGACAACAGTGTGTGGAAGCAGACAAACATCCCCCTCACATTACCCCGTGTTGTACCCCATGTAGGGCCATCTACTATCAATGACCGACCAGGTGACGATCCAGGTAAGCAATGCTTGTCGTAAGAGGCGACCAACGGGATCAGGTGGTCAGGCTCGCTGACTTGGTTGATGCATGTCATCGTATCCCAAAAGCGTTGATCGATGCTCATGATATCAAACACTATGGGTTGTCTGGTCCAGACTCGATCATTTACAGACCGCCGTGATATAGCTGGAATATTGCTGAGTGCGGCGTTAAACAACCAACCAACCAAACAACCAAGAAGTTGGTGTTGTATTCGAGCTCCAGCCTTCCTGATCTTACCTTTCTCACAATCCCTCCCGTTGCCCCCTCCACCTTATTCCCTCTGCACTATTGTAGCGTCTTACCAGTCTTACCTCGGTTACTGACTATATGCTTATTATTTTCTAATCTCTATATTCCTATAGCTGGAATATTAATGAGTGCTGCCTTAAACAACAAACAAACAAACAAACAAACTAGCCCTGAATGGAGAAGTACAGAAGCAACAGGTGGCCGCACCTGTTTATGTACGATTTCGTCCCAATCTTCACGGGAGGAACAGGCGCGGGGGTGATGGGAGCATCTCAGACTTTGAATGTTTAGATTTTGTAACAAATCAATGACTGAATAACTGAAATACCTCAGACGACAATAGCCGCCTGCTATGTCATGTTGTTCCAAGTTCTTTTAAACGTAAAGGTCGAGGCCTCCTTGTAAGTTTCGCCAAGGGAGGTTGCCTTAGTGCATGCACCCACTTCATGCTAATAACCCTCTCAAATACAAGCACACTGACGAAACTGAAGAGGCTGTTATTTAAATGTTTTGTTACAAGATGGGTTGTTGTATTATAGCTGAAATCCAGATCAGCATAAAGTACTGTTTACATATATTTTGAAGGACCACGATATATCTCCAGCTAGTTAGCCAGTCTTACAGTTTCAAACATGTCGAATGACATTGGTATATTAATTGTTCATATCTAGTGTGGGACCTCAGTGACCCAGTGGTCTTCAGCGCCGTGACTCACTGTGCAGAGTTGTGTCCCATAAGCGTGCCAGGATCCTGTGATTATGATCCGATTATGATCCTCTAACTGTCAGAACCATGCTTGTGCACGTTAATTTCATTAAAATGAACGTTTATAAGTCCTGTGTCATTTGGGGATATCCTCACACATTAAGCTGAATACCGTTCAAAGGGACGTTAAACACAATTCACTTATTTATATCCAATGTGGTGGTTATTGCGGCCATGTTAGACTGCGGACGGGGCTATATTGACAATCATGAACGGAATATAAGTTCTTGAAGTTTAAAACAGTAAAGCTCAAACTAAATAAACATAAACAAACATGTAATCGGATACAGTGGTTAATAAAACCGTATTTACGTGTTAGAGGCTTTTCTTTTGAAACAGGGGCACGGGTGTCCCAGTCGTCTAAGGCGCCTCTATTCGCTGTGCAGAGTTGCATCCCTTGGACACGCCAGAAACCTATCATTGTGGGTTCGAATCCCGGTTCGCCCCGATTATGTTTCTAGGTTTGTCAGCACCATATCCGTGCACGTGGGTTTCACCGAAGTGGTAAACGTCTGAGACCTGCATCACTTCGGGCTTTCCTCCCACATGAAGCTGACACGCCGCGATATAAGTGGAATACTGTTAAACGGCGTTAAACCCAACTCACTCTTTTGAAAACTGGAGACTGATTCTAAAATTAATGTCCATGCAATTTATTGATGATGATAATGATGTTGGAGATTTAACGAGCGCTTCCGAAGGTGCCGATTTCGCACTCGGGAATATATTACATTGCTACAAGGACAAGCAGCCGCCAACATTTACCCTATCTACTATGTTCACAATGAAAAGAAACACCTTCCCTGTAACAATTACAAAGATCAGTCTAACCCTGATACATATTTAAATATTTAGGATAATGAATATAACAACGAGCTATCTTTTGCTCATTACATCAGGTTATCACAACCTGCGACAAAATGTCACCCGTCATGTCATTCTGGAAAGCTGTTACACAATCGATCCTACTACTGGCGAACATCACAGTTTTAAATATATTTCACGTTTTAACCGTTCGTAAATGTGTCATTATTTATGTTAAACCCACTAAAGCCCACTCATGTGTAAATTCCTCATGTGAAATACGTTTGGCTCCATAATTCTGGTTTATATTTCCGAAAACAGTGTCACAATAAGCCACGTCTTACCTCTAGGACAACGATAAGTCTAAAACATACATTCCGACAATTCATATGTGCGGTTCAGTTAAGAGCGATACAAAACAACGTTGGCTTGAAACAAATGTGTGCCTCGCGTCTTTAATACAAGGCATACTTAGCGGTGTGTCTTTGTTTCAGTACTGCAGGGCATACACGTTTGGTGCGGGATTTCAATGGTCGGCGTGACCTTGTGTCATGCTGAAGTTTTCGTTGTGAATATCTATTGTTTGGGACGTGGACGTGGACAGTGTACAAAGACCTGTTTCAGGTAACAAAGGCATGGTTCAGAATTTTAATTTAATTATATTTAAAATATTAGGTAGTGTGTTGAATAAATATTTTTTTCTTTGAAATTGTTTTGTTTTATGCAAGAGAATTCCAGATGAATATCTAATTGTTGTCACCTACATTTACCTGAAACTACTTCCATTCATTTTCACTGCAAAACGGACACCTTAAGATATTCATTGAAGTGTACACAATTGAATACCCCCTGTCATGTATGGTTTCAGTAAGGGACATATTATTGCAAGAGGGGACGATGTTCTTGCACACATTACTACTGAATAGTCTTTAAACTCTATATTCGTCTGTAATAACGTTTTACCTGATTCATGCTCTGCCTACATCACAGGTGATCTTTGGACTGATTGTAAATGGTGTTGGAACTTTTTCGGGGGTCGGGGATGTTTTTTTTAAATGTTGGTCGTGGTAGTGGTCGAAGGCGTAGGTGATTGAGAGGGTGCGTGGGTACGCGCGCGTGTGTGAAAATGGATACCCCTTCCGGACACATTATACTGACTCCGACCAGTCCTTGTTTTAAAACCCCTAATGCCAAGCGTCAGGCAGGGTAACAACAAGTACTATATTTCAACGTCTTTAAGTATGACGCGCCCGTGGATCAGACCCTCGACCTTCCACTCTCCGGGCAGACGCACTACCCACTCGGCCACGAGCTTCGAATCCCAGATTCACCCCGATTATGTTTCTAGGTTTGTCAGCACCATACCCGTGCTCGTGGGTTTCACCAAAGTGGTAATCGTCTGAGACCTGCATCACTTCGGGCTTTACACCCACATTAAGCTGACAGGCCCTGATATAACTGGAATACTGTTGGCGGCGTTAGAGTTCACTTACTCACTTGTCGTTAGTGATCCTGAGTGACTGTTGTTTTACGCCTCTGCCAGCAGTAAATCACGGCGGTCGAGCGGGGTCGGGGAGACATACAGCATTCCATGTCGCCGGGTTGTGGTGACACGCTGTCAGGCAGGTCACACATTGTGTGAATATAATAGGAGCTGTGTCCACCGTTGAGTTCTTAATAATATCATTCTAAATTTAACATTCCGTAACACGGAGAAGAGCCCGCGAAGAAATTACGTAACATATATAGTTTAAATATAGAGATTCAATCAAAAGCCCTATAACTATACGTAAAACAATAAAATCCAAACCAAACTCCCACCTCGAACTAACTGAGTTCTACGTAGCAATCGTCAAGCTACGTCATCACCAAAGTGTTAGATACTGCTACACAACATTGTAGATTCACACGTGACCAACAGATTCACCTGCAAATTCATTACATTAGCATATGTTTTTAAGATCCAGCCTTCAAAAGCTTATCAAGGTCGAAGAGGTTTTCAAGTACACAAGCGTGAATTGATTTAGAGACCTATCTGACATAAACACCGGACGATACCTGAGGAGCTGCCCCGGGGGTACAGACTGTAAACACGTTTCCATCAATATCCGCCTCGGGACTCAGTTGCTTCGTCGCGTGTGACGTAACTCTTCACGACACATCCGCCGACAGAAAGCAATCCTTTATGGGTATCCCTTGCTATTATTTTTATGATGTAAATGTAGAGATTCCCTTCCTATCGACAATAACAATTTCCGAGTCAGTTTGGGGATTAACCTGGTTTTGTTGGCGGAGGGTTTACATAAACATGATCTGAAACCAAATCAGGGTTGTTTTGGCCACCGACTTTCATGATTAGTGAGGATTAAAAGGTTCAATGGTAACCACGTAATGGTTGTGCAAGCATAAACTTAGTGCCAGAAGTATGTCGCCACACAGAAGGACAACACCAGAAGGAAAACAACAGGACAACAGCAGGACAACAGAAGGATAACAACTGAAGGACAACAACAGAACGATAACAACTTGAGGATATTGGCTGCTTGAAGTAACAGCGACAAAACTAAGCAATTGATCAGTCGCGGTGACGTGTGGAATATTGACCAAAGCGTAGTAAAATCCCTACCCTAGATATTGTTTGTTTGTTGTTTAACGCCGCATCCAGCAATATTTCAGCAATAGAATGACGGTATGTAAATGATCGAGTATGGACCAGACAATCCAGTGATTGATATCATACGCATTGATCCATGCAATTGGGACGATGACATGCATCAATCAAGTCAGCGAGCCTGACCACCCGATCCCGTTAGTCGTCTCTCACGACAAACTGGGTAGCTGAAGACCAATTCTAACCCGTATCTTCACGGGTTTCTGATAAGATAAGACACTTTTAAAAAAAAAATGAAACAAGACAAAGTAATTAAGTTTGACCTGTTAGTTCACCTTCGTAAATACTGCACTGGCAGAAAATAATATTTCAATTGGAATTGTCCCACCAGTGTACCTGTTTGATTTGCCTTGAAGTTCCCAGTGTTTACCGCTATACATAACGGTGTTACTTGGGCGGGAAAGCCTGGATCGTAGTCCGAGCTCATAAGGCATTCAAATCCACGACCAGCGGATCCTGGTACGGCGGAGGGAAGCAACTTTTTCTGCCCGAAACGTCTCCATACATTGAAAGGTAGATGAACGACAATATGATAATTGATTTCCATTGTTTTCGGATACAGTAATTGTTAACTCAAAATAAGATGCTACCGCGTGGCTAGATAAATATCATTGATAGCCGTCATAAAATGGCTTGGTTTGCTAAAGTTTGTAAGGATGTGATCATATTCATAACACTTACGTAATTAATAAAACAATATATTTTGCGGACATCTCGTGTGGTCATTCGCTCTAAATATATTAGGGTTAATAAATCCAACTAACGGATTCACTTTTGCCCTGATTTTTGTTCTCAATATGTACAAAATACCCCGTGTTGACATATATCTGCACACGGCAAGTATTTTTAACGGTTAGAGCCAACTGGATTGATGTCTGAGACGTATAACTCGCATCTCTGTATTTCTAGCGTCATGCGGAATGACTCTAATGCATGTATAATGTCATCTTTAGTCTTGTTTTGTAAAGGTGTATAGGATTGGGTGACACGGCAGGTGGACATGCGATGTCCTGTGTGGGCGATTTCTGTTAATAAACACAATAAGACTAAAATAGTTCACTGTTATTCCTGTATGTCTGCTTCGTCACGGAACGCAAGCTTCAACGCAAATACAATCTGGTCCTCACTCAATGAAGGCACATACCCCAAAGAACTCACACAGAGTGAAAGCCAACTCTGAAAGTAATTGAACGTTTACAGTTATGAAAACAAAGTGGATGTGGCAAAACCTTCAAAAGATCTGATGTGCGTTCTGCTTGCTAAATGGGTTCAGTTACTGTTATGCTCTTTTTCTTTGAATGCAAGATTAAATAGAGAAGTGCACTTAACAACATTATATTACTGCTACTGTGACTAAAACTACTGCAACTACTGCTACTGCTACTACTACTACTACTACTACTACTACTACTACTACTACTACTACATCAGTTACTACTACCATTACAATTTGTACTACAACTACTGCAACTACTGCAACCACTACTACTAGTACTACTACTACTACTACTACTACTACTACTACTACTACTACTACTACTACTACTACTACTACCACGACTATGTTGAGGCATCAACGACTGATGTCTTTCACTTCAACTAAGCATAAATAGGTTGTATGACACTACTACTACTACTACTACTGCAGCTGCTACTACTACTACTACTGTTACGGCGGGTACTACTACTACTGCAGCTACTACTACTACTACTACTGCTACTGCAGCTACTACTACCACTACATTTGGTACTTCAATGCTCGACCCGGATATAAATCGTAAAAATACATACATATCTATATTCTGTCATGGCAAAGCAGTGCATACATGAATTAGGGTGACACTAATAGTACAGGGTTTCAAAGGCTTGTTTAATAACTGTAAACAGTAGTAGTAGAACGAGTTCTGTGGGGAAATCTCGCCCACATTTTATGAGTTTTATAAATGTATAAAAATTAAACCTAGTTCGTACAGACTTTACACACATCCGGATTAACGGGGTCTGGGTAAACAAAACATTGTTGTACATCTCAACTAATGACGGACCTACTTGAATTTCTCAACGCGTAAAGTGTATTGCATTTCAGGTGCAAGTACAACTGTTCATCAATGAAGAGAAATGCAGCCTACTGTTTGTGAAGTATCAATCTCAGGCCACAATGTTTGGTCGGGATTTAGTGTTTCGCGTATGGTTATGGGGCATAGAACTCAATACTGTTGATTGAATCTCAACGAATTATTTAAACTTAACTTTAAACATAATTTCCTCGCGGGCTCTTCTCCGTGTTACGGAATGTTAAATTTAGAATGATATTATTAAGAACTCAACGGTGGACACAGCTCCTATTATATTCACACAATGTGTGACCTGCCTGACAGCGTGTCACCACAACCCGGCGACGTGGAATGCTGTATGTCTCCCCGACCCCGCTCGACCGCCGTGATTTACTGCTGACAGAGGCGTAAAACAATAGTCACTCAGGATCACTAACGACAAGTGAGTAAGTGAACTCTAACGCCGCCAACAGTATTCCAGTTATATCAGGGCGTGTCAGCTTAATGTAGGAGAAAAGCCCGAAGTGATGCAGGTCTCAGGCGTTTACCACTTTGGTGAAGGGGATTCGAAGCATGTGGTCTAGTGAATAGCGCTTCTGCTCGGAGAGCGGAAGGTCGTTGGTTCGATCCCCGGCCCTGTCATACCAAAGACGTTAAAATATGGTACTTGTTGTTACCCTGATGGCGCTGAAAATAAGGGGTAAAGACAAGGACTGGTCGGACAGTATTATGCGTCCGAGTGGAGTATCCACGTTAACAAACGGATACACACACGCCACACGCACGCACGCACGCACGCTCGCACGCACTCACACTGGTTGCGAGCATTATCGAGGGACGCAATTGTACACAGCGAATTGCGGTGCCTTAGACGACGGGGTCATTCGTTGCCCCTCCACCCCCCCCCCCACCCCCCCCCCCCCCCCCCCCCACCCCCACACACACACCATCCCACTCCACCCACCCCAATTCTCACCCGCCTCACAGACTACAAAGCGCCTCACAGACTACAAAGCGCTACAGCTGCACACGGATGCCGGGTCAGAACAACCTAGCATTTCCTCTTCTCGATTCAACTCAGTGATGTTGTGACATTCAAAATATCACAACCCATGAAATCCCAACAGTGTTAAGCGGTAATCGCGATTATTGCGCAATGTTTACTCACAGGTCCACCATTCATCATTGTGAAGCGTCATCTCTCTTTAAAGCACGCTATCTGGTTTATATCTGTTAATCAAACGAGAAATTTCCATTAAGTGATAACGCCAGCTTGAAGAAAAAACTGATCAAACATTGATTCCACCATTTCAAAAAGTAAACTGTGTTACCCTATCTGCTACACTGAGCAGTAGGACATAAAAAAATATAATACAACTTGTCTACTCTATTTTCACATTTCCAATTTCGTCGTTGATATTGTCGAAATTTGTTTAAAACTTTTAGAAGCATTATGATATATTATATTAATTATATATTGCACAGAAAGCCTTTGCATATTGACAGAATGACAAGTATCTCTAGTGTCGAGTTGGAACAGTTTCAAGCTGCTCTAACAATACGAAACTGTCACATGTTTCTTGAAGAGGAAATGAGTCTGTTGCCGCCTTGTGTGACTTGGTTGTAAATCCGGGGTTTTACTTTTCGAGAAAACATGACCAATGCATCTATTTTCGGATACCTTCTCAAAAGGAAATCACATGTATCACAGTTAGTAGAGGTAATCAAATTTCCACTCGCTCGCTCGCTCTCCCGCCCTCCCCGCCAACCCAACACGCACGCACGCACGCACTCACTCACTCACTCACTCACTCGACAATGTAACGTACGGAGAGGTACAACAGTCTTAACGCTGGGGTCGTTTTGTGCAAGTGGGTCCAGATCATCACCGTGAAGAGCGTAAGCATGGAGTCAAATTATGACGCATAATAATAACATCAATGGATGTTAGTTTTCATTATTTCTGGTAACAGCGTAACCTCGTTAATCCGGACCTCGTCGATCTTTCGAGCAATTTGTGCTGGGAACCAAGTAGACATTACTCGGTGCTAATGATACGGTAATCCGGAGATTTAATCAAAGTCAAATAAGATCAAATAACATGTATTACACACTCTAAAACCATAAAGTTTTATGACGTAGGTGAATTCGACTGAAGCACGAGAAACTAATAAATGAATTACAGCCAGGAAAGTTGTCCGTCATAATCTGACCTCAGGTCATCACCATTGAGTAGCCAATAATAGACCTGGAGTGCAATAAATCGCAGAAATGTTTGATACCAGTTATCTCAAATAGGTTTCTAGCCCACAGGTGTGGAAGAAATATAGAATTTCTCTTGATCCATATACCACAATGAGCCCATAAAAATATACAGGTAACCTGCTCTAAATTGAAAACACGGTAGTTTATATTCTAATTTCACCAACCCGGAAATGTGTCAATTAAAACGACCTCACTGTTATATTAAGGATTTGGTAAACGTGTGACTTACTTGGATGCGACTCCACCGCAGGCATCATCTTGGCTCTAGGATCAAGGTCAAGGTCAACAAGCAACGGTTTATGTCGATGTGAAGGTGCACTTACTTCGTGAGGCTGAAATGACAAAATATGCTGGTTGAATGACTTAAAGGAAGGCTTATTGACGTATTAAAATAACATTCGTGGATCAGGGTTATGTTCCCAGATAGATTGACGAAAGTGTTTGAAGAAAACAGTTCAACTTAAATCCAGCGAACTTCAGTTAAACATGCTAACCCAACTGCAGCTATGAATGTATACAAGAACTGCCGTTAAGCATGTTTTGTCTGTTGTTTAACGCCGCACTCAGCAATATTCTAGCTATATGACGGCGGTCTCTAAATAATCGAGTCTGGACCAGACAATCCAGTGCTTGACATCTATACACCATAATGCAGCTAAATCTGTATACTCAACTTCAGCTATCAATGTATACAACAACTTCCGTCAAACATGTCCAACTTGACCATAATAAAACTTGCATACCCCAACCACATGTAAACTGTACGTACACCAACTACATGAGAACCATTATATAAAAACCACTGTAAAACCGTGTATTCCAACCACAGTAATACATGTATTACCATCTACAGTAAAACTATTTATCACACAACAGTAAAACCTGTCGACTGATGTAAAACATGCACAACATAGCACAGTGAAACATATTTATCATACGACATTGCAATCTGCATACGCCCAAAACAGTGCCCCCGGTTTTCGCCAACCAGCACAAGACCTGCATTTTCTAACAACAATAAAACATACAATGGTGTACTAAAACCTGTATAACATACTACAGTAAAACCGTCTACACCAAATTCAATAAAACCCGTGTAGCCTATTGGAGTGAAACGTATAAACCAACTACAGTAAAACATGTACATACCAACTACAGTAAAACCAATGTAACCTACTACAGAGAAATGTCTATCCCAATAACAGTACAACATGTACATACTAACTAAAGTAACCTAATACAGTAATTCTGTGTATCCAATTACAGTAAAACATATATACCACACTTTAACATGTTTATACCACCTACAATAACACATGTACATAACACCTACAGTAAAACTGGTGTACACACCAGCTACAATAAAACACGTATAAAGCAACGGCAGAAAAACATGTACATACCATCGACAATAAAACATGTTTTAAACCGACTACAAGAGAAAACGTGTATCCTACTGCTGTAAAATCTGTGGATCCTACAACACTAAAACATGCATATACCTACAACAATAAAACATGTAAATACAAAAACATGTACATAAGGGTACAACTAAACATATATAAGAAAACTACAGAAAAACATGTGCATACCAGCTACCATAAAACATTCATATACAAACTACAGAAACACATGTCCATACCCACTACAATAAAACATGTATACACAAACTACAGAAACACATGTCCATACCTACTACAATAAAACATGTATACACAAACTACAGAAACACATGTCCATACCCACTACAATAAAACATGTATACATTAACTACAGAAACACATGTCCATACCCACTACAATAAAACATGTATACACAAACTACAGAAACCCATGTCCATACCTACTACAATAAAACATATATACACTAACTACAGAAACCCATGTCCATACCCACTACAATGAAACATGTATACACTAACTACAGAAACACATGTCCATACCTACTACAATAAATCATGCATACACAAACTACAGAAACACATGTCCATACCTACTACAATAAAACACGACTATACCAACTACAGAAACACATGTCCATACCTATTACAATAAAACATGTATTCACAAACTACAGAAACACATGTCCATGCCTACTACAATAAATCATGTATACACAAACTACAGAAACACATGTCCATACCTACTACAATAAAACACGACTATACCAACTACAGAAACACATGTCCATGCCTACTACAATAAATCATGTATACACAAACTACAGAAACACATGTCCATACCTACTACAATAAAACACGACTATACCAACTACAGAAACACATGTCCATACCTACTACAATAAAACATGTATACACAAACTACAGAAACACATGTCCATGCCTACTACAATAAAACATGTATACACAAACTACAGAAACACATGTCCATACCTACTACAATAAAACACGACTATACCAACTACAGAAACACATGTCCATACCTACTACAATAAAACATGTATACACAAACTACAGAAACACATGTCCATGCCTACTACAATAAAACATGTATATACAAAATACAGAAACACATGTCCATACCTACTACAATAAAACATGTATACACTAACTACAGAAACCCATGTCCATACCTACTACAATAAAACATGTATACACAAACTACAGAAACACATGTCCATACCTACTACAATAAATCATGTATACACAAACTACAGAAACACATGTCCATACCTACTACAATAAAACACGACTATACCAACTACAGAAACACATGTCCATACCCACTACAATAAAACATGTATACACTAACTACAGAAACACATGTCCATACCTACTACAATAAATCATGTATACACAAACTACAGAAACACATGTCCATACCTACTACAATAAAACACGACTATACCAACTACAGAAACACATGTCCATACCCACTACAATAAAACATGTATACACAAACTACAGAAACACATGTCCATACCCACTACAATAAAACATGTATACACTAACTACAGAAACACATGTCCATACCCACTACAATAAAACATGTATACACTAACTACAGAAACCCATGTCCATACCCACTACAATAAAACATGTATACACAAACTACAGAAACACATGTCCATACCCACTACAATAAAACACGACTATACCAACTACAGAAACACATGTCCATACCTATTACAATAAAACATGTATACACAAACTACAGAAACACATGTCCATGCCTACTACAATAAATCATGCATACACTAACTACAGAAACACATGTCCATACCTATTGCAATAAAACACGACTATACCAACTACAGAAACACATGTCCATGCCTACTACAATAAATCATGTATACACAAACTACAGAAACACATGTCCATACCTACTACAATAAAACACGACTATACCAACTACAGAAACACATGTCCATACCTACTACAATAAAACACGACTATACCAACTACAGAAACACATGTCCATACCTACTACAATAAAACATGTATACACAAAATACAGAAACACATGTCCATGCCTACTACAATAAAACATGTATATACAAAATACAGAAATACATGTCCATACCCACTACAATAAAACATGTATACACTAACTACAGAAACCCATGTCCATACCCACTACAATAAAACATGTATACACTAACTACAGAAACCCATGTCCATACCTACTACAATAAATCATGTATACACAAACTACAGAAACACATGTCCATACCTACTACAATAAAACACGACTATACCAACTACAGAAACACATGTCCATACCTACTACAATAAAACACGACTATACCAACTACAGAAACACATGTCCATGCCTACTGCAATAAATCATGTATACACAAACTACAGAAACAAATGTCCATACCTACTACAATAAAACACGACTATAGCAACTACAGAAACACATGTCCATGCCTACTACAATAAAATATGTATACACAAACTACAGAAACACATGTCCATACCCACTACAATAAAACACGACTATACCAACTACAGAAACACATGTCCATACCTACTACAATAAAACATGTATACACAAACTACAGAAACACATGTCCATGCCTACTACAATAAAACATGTATACACAAACTACAGAAACACATGTCCATACCTACTACAATAAAACACGACTATACCAACTACAGAAACCCATGTCCATACCTACTACAATAAAACATGTATACACAAACTACAGAAACACATGTCCATGCCTACTACAATAAAACATGTATACACAAACTACAGAAACACATATCTATACCTACTACAATAAAACATGTATACACAAACTACAGAAACACATATCTATACCTACTACAATAAAACATGTATACACAAACTACAGAAACACATGTCCATGCCTACTACAATGAAACACGACTATACCAACTACAGAAACACATGTCCATACCTACTACAATAAAACACGTATACACAAAATACAGAAACACATATCCATACCTACTACAATAAAACATGTATACACAAAATACAGAAACACATATCCATACCTACTACAATAAAATATGTATACACAAAATACAGAAACACATGTCCATACCTATTACAATAAAACATGTATATACTAACTACAGAAACACATGTTCATGCCTACTACAATAAAACACGACTATACCAACTACAGAAACACATGTCCATACCTGCTACAATAAAACACGACTATACCAACTACAGAAACACATGTCCATACCTGCTACAAGAAAACATGTATACACAAAATACAGAAACACATATCCATACCTATTACAATAAAACATGTATACACTAACTACAGAAACACATGTCCATACCTACTACAATAAAACACGACTATACCAACTACAGAAACACATGTGTACCCTACTACAGTTAAACGTTTATATAACAAGCGTAACAATAGCTAAATAGACGGTCATTGGTAAACAATTCTCGACACGGACACCAACACATGGCAACATCGTCCGAGAACGGCCATAGTTTGTGAATGACCAGTTGGACAATCACGGCGGGAATGTCCACACGGGTATCTGCCGAGATACCAAAACCCGTATTTATTTATTAAATCAACTTACCTTACAAATTTATACAACATGGTACTTTATGAAAACTGGTTCTCACAAATAATCCATTTTTGGTGTTGTCTAACCGCGCAATCACCACATTTGGTCATACACACTGAACAAGGTGAGGTGAAATTGCGTTTAACGTGGCGACTATTGCACTTATATAGCGACGTGCATGCACGTGTGTGTGTGTTTGTGTGGCTGCTTGGACCAGTCCGGACTGATGCCGATTAATAGTGTTAGCTCACTGAGATACCAAGCTGCTGTTTAACATGAATACCCCACTCAGACACAGTATACTGACTC
Source organism: Haliotis cracherodii (assembly GCF_022045235.1). Lineage (NCBI taxonomy): Eukaryota > Metazoa > Mollusca > Gastropoda > Lepetellida > Haliotidae > Haliotis > Haliotis cracherodii. The sequence continues at coordinate 15,310,948 of NW_027266276.1, read as the reverse complement.
CAAGCCGACTCCAAGTACCATCTTTTAACGTCTTTTGGCATGACCCGGCCTGGGATCGAATTCCGGACCTTCCGCTCTCCGGGCGGACTCTTTACCACTAGACCACGGAGGCAGTCACACACTGAAGAATGCTAGCAGTGCTACCTATGAACCATGCCACACGGCAAGGATGTGATGTAACGTGGTTGTCAAAGATGAATAAAATAAATATACAAGTCACGAAAGTAAAGGAATATTTCTTACATATTTTGCGAGAACTGGTATTCCACAACAAGCCCCAACCCTGCTGCCACCATCTCCTGGCGGTAGTATGGATAACTAGATCACACGGAAAGGTTGTTGAAATGTCTTTTATGGTGTCAGAAAAAAACCCATCACATTTGAGAAAAACGAATGTTAAAAATTCAGAACCAGAGGGCAATGAGAGAAAACGTGATCGCGACTTAACCCAAGCCCGCCCTCCATGACAGCTCTACACAGCGCCAGGGGCAACAGTGGCACAAGGAACACAGGTCGTCTTACGGTAATACACACTGTGGCACATCTATTAAATACACGCTTTTATTCATGTAACAACAGTGTACCAGTGTTTGTCATGGCAGTTGTTATGTAATACACCACCTCTGTATCTGTAGTGATGTACAGACATTTCAATTTGTTCATATTTCAGTAGTTACTATGGTGTCTGTGCAAGTTCTGTCGGTGTTGGTGTTTGGCTGTAGAAGTAATAGTCGTTGCGGTTGTGTTGCATTGTAGTGCTGGTGTGGTTGGTTGTTGTATTAGAAGCAGTGGTGAGGGTTGTAGAGGCGTGGTGTTGTGGCGATATGGTGGTTTGAAGTGATTCGAAAAGTTTTGGACTTTATATTAACTGATTTAATGGCGCCCCTGAATGTAAACAAGAAGATGTTTTTGTGATCCATGCAATGTGTTGCCCTGTCATCTGAGGCGTGCAATTAGCTGTGCAGAGTTACATCCCTTGGGCACTCCCGAAACCTATGATCGTGAGTTCGAATCCCGATTCGACCAGATAATGTTTCTTCGTTTGTAAGCATCATACCCGTGCTCGTGGGTTTCACCAAAGCAGTAAACGTCTGAGACTTGCATCACTTCGGGCTTTCCTCCAACACAAAGCTGATATAACTGGAATTCTGTTGTAAGCGCCGTTAAACCATGTCACTCTCTCACTCTTTCCAAGCAACGTATAAAACAATCAGTGCATGAAGAAGAAGTATTTCGAAATCATGACATAGAAATGGAATGATAACAAAACATCAAGTGAGGCAGCCTTGTTCCCTGGGTATGCTGCGCTGGCGCTACACTGACCCAGGCAATGACTGCACAATGGCCAGGCTACAAGTGAGGTTCAACGTTTTTGGACACAGTCATATCAGTAAAGTAAGTGAGTTGGCTTTAATGCCGCTGTAAAAAAATATTGCCGTTATATCACGACATGTCAGCTTAATGTGGGAGAAAGACTTGGGAAAATAGTTTTGAATTGATTAGAAAACATGTAATTGATTGTTGTTGCCTCACGAGATATATACTTGCTATTTCCCGCTTGAAGCACGCCCGTTTCACATACAATGTTTATTTCCGGTCCCGAATGCATGTCCCACGTGCTAATCTTACGATAAAAAAGGTAAGCTTTCTAATTCTCACTTAGCGGAAAAGGGATCTTATTATGATACTAAGATTTAATTTAAGAACGAATGAACATCAGCTGTTCAAAGATATGATACTCGTTACATGAGGTTTCATAAATATCCAAATCTTAAAACATTATGATTTGGAAAATGAAAATAGAATATGGAACTTGTAATTTATTCAGTTATCAGTAACCAAGGCAACAAGAAGATAGAAACCAGGAGTACACACCTAGCTATCACCCATCTTCCCGAGGCAAGGGAGTTCACTGATTACAAAAGTCCAGTTTCGACCCTTGCCGAACTAGGATGGTATTATGGAGTTACAGTTTGGCTGGACGAACGAGTCCAATCAAAATCGCGCAACGAAATCGAAATGCAGATTTACGTCCGATTGCAGAATTTGCAAAGGATGTGCACCGCCAACTCGTTGTCAACAGATATTGTCCTAATCCTTTCATGTTTTTAATCAAGGTGCTCTCGTATTTGATGTTTTTAGGTTTGTCAGCACCATACCCATGCTCGTAGGTTTCATCGAAGTGGTAAATGTCTGAGGCCTGCTTAACTTCGGGCTTTCGTCCCACACGAAGCTGACACGCTGTGATATAACTGGAATACTGTTAAAAGATTAATTTGATCCTGGATTAGAATGAATACAACCTGAGGTTCTCCTGAGGTCGGGAACACATTGAGGGAGATGTTTCATGCTTGACACAGCTATTATTGTACGTTATGGAACATATTGTCGCGTACCGTATTCAAATAGGTCCATCCTGATTGTTTGTGATCGTTAAATGTAGGCCAATGCACAGGCCCATTATATAGAAATCCGAGCTTCTCCCCACCACCGTGGCTTAGTAGATAGAGCGTCTGCTCAGAGAGCGGAAGGTCAGTGGAACGATCCCCAGGCCGCGTCATACCAAAAGACGTTAACAGGTGGTACTTGTTGTTACCCTTAGCATTATGGCTGAAACAAGGACTGATCGGCTCGGTGTCAACACACACAATGTGTTTGAGTGTTAAAACTGCGGCATGACATTCCAGTGGACTAACAGGAAAACACTGACATTATTCCGGACTAGCACACACACACACACACACACACACACACACACACACACACACACACACACACACACACACACACACACACACACACACACACACACACACACACATCGCTATGTAAGTGCAAATATTCTTGAACGCCACGCTTAACGTCATTTCAGCACAACACCTCACCATATGATTAAAACATTATATAATTTGTGCCAATAATTTGTCCACAGTGATATGCATCAACGGCAACATACATAGCATATACTTATTCACTATTTAAAGTTTGAAAGTTTGAATCCTGTGTACGCGTGTAATCAAATTACATTAACGTACATATTACTGACTTCACAGGCTTGAGGTATCTCATACACGTTGAAGCGTTTTATCATTATAATGCTATATAGATGATGTTGCAAAGATCCACGATGCAGTGATGCGCGTTGATGCTCCTGCTAATCGAGGTTGTGATCACTTTGAAACCTGATTAAATGACACAGTTTCCCGTAAGTCCATACAAAACAACACACGCAGATACACGCACGCACGCACACACGTATGTGAGCCAGGCTGTGGTACGCGGGGCATGGAGGTTGCAGAAAGGTCAACACGTCCCCATGTGTGTCAGGAGGGTTGTGTGTTGCCTTCAAACACGAATCAATCCAAATCCATTGGTCCATTTTAAAATCGAATTTCATACGTTTCACATCACTTACAATAAATTGATACATTATATTGTATCCACTTTGAATATTTCAGTTCATGTCTTCGTAACTGTTAAGGAACAATATATTTCGAAATCTATGTGTCCAGCAGTCTAGCACCCCCCCCCCCCCCCCACCATGCTCCCAACCCCCTCCCACCACCCAACCCTACCATGAGAATTCGGTGTCATACTTCCCCAGGCCGGGACGTTAATCAGGTGAATACAGGCTGTCACGAATAATAGTCTCAGTTATGAAATATATCTGAATTATATATTTTTATATTTATTTAAATTTTTTAATTTGTTTTTAATATGAACCATTTTGTAATTCTACAAATGGGCAGGGAAGGCTCTTTTCTGTACTCATCAAACTTAAGATGGACATTCAACGGTAATGTTGCCCACCAAGTGAACTTTGAATCGCATTAAGTAAATGTGACTCACATTGAATACTTACCCAGGAACCCCCGGGGGTGATGGAACGTAGGAGTGAAGGCGGGCAGGAAGTGGGAACATCTTCCCTCCACGCACAGACATATCATGACGTTTCGCACACCTCGGAAGACGTGTCTTTATTGTAACGGGGGTATTAATACCAACGTGATATCAAATTAGGAACATCTGAAGCTCTACTTTACATATGTACAAAAATGGAATGGAGATATTGTATAAATGGGATGAAATCGTGCATTGACCAGAGGCTATTGTCCTCGTTGGTGCTATTGCACACACGGACATGAACAATTGTAATTGATTATCGTCTGTGTTCTATCATCGTCTCCAGAAAATCGTTATTCTAGACACAAATATCTTCTTGCTGCGTCATTGATATTCACGTGGCATTGAAGGGGAAGGAGTGCACTGACCGATGGGACAAGTGGTTATCGAATTCATATGTACCGAACCAACGAGAGCGTGCACCAACTGTTGGTATGATATATTGGGAACGGACAGAAGGTTGGCAAAGAGAGTTGTGAACACAGCCGCCTTCGTGAAGAGGATTATTATGGTCATTATCTCAGCTATTAACATATTAGCTGTCTAAAAATAGTCTCTTGGACATAGGATTAATCCAATAAAATACCTCCATGAGAACATAACGGCTGCATGGGCGGTGTTTTGAACGTTGATGTTGCAAAGGCTTCATGGCGTCATCGTACCATGGTCTTGTAATCGTAGGCGGATCACGATGCAATCATTTCTTTCCGGGTGCAACTACATGAATAAGTACATCATTTGTTCGTTTATTTGTTATTTAACGCCGCACTCAGCAATATTCCAGCTATATGACGATAGTCTGTAAATAAACGAATCTGGACCAGACAATCCAGTGATTGACATCATAAGCATCACTTGGGATACGATGACATGTACCACACGATCCCATTAGTCTCCTCTTACGACAAGCATGGGTTCCTGAAGACCGATTCCAACCCGCATCTTTACGGGTACACACGTGACTGTCTCCTGATAACACTTTGGATTAAAGGAGTAGTTATCTGGTAATAGGCACTGGTTGTAACGCTGAAAGTTTGAGTATTTGTGTTGTCCGAGAAGCCTTATCATGTGCATGTTCATCATCAGCGCTGATGCATGCTGTCACACGTCGTCATGCTGATGCACGCTGTCACACGTCGTCTTGCTGATGCATGCTGTCACACGTCGTCTTGCTGATGCATGCTGTCACACGTCGTCTTGCTGATGCATGCTGTCACACGTCGTCTTGCTGATGCACGCTGCGACATATCGTCTTGCTGATGCACGCTGTCACACATCGTCTTGCTGATGCATGCTGTCACACGTCGTCTTGCTGATGCATGCTGTGACACGTCGTCTTGCTGATGCATGCTGTCACACGTCGTCTTGCTGATGCACGCTGTCACACGTCGTCTTGCTGATGCACGCTGCGACACATGGTCTTGCTGATGCACGCTGTGACACGTCGTCTTGCTGATGCACGCTGTGACACGTCGTCTTGCTGATGCATGCTGTCACACGTCGTCTTGCTGATGCACACTGTCACACGTCGTCTTGCTGATGCACGCTGTCACACGTCGTCTTGCTGATGCACGCTGTCACACGTCGTCTTGCTAACACGTACTATTGTCAAAAAGAGGTAGCGGATGGTCCGCGACAAGTCGTACGATGGATATGTGCGTGTTCTGTCTCGTCCAACAACGAGTTCTAATGGAGTTCAGGAGCACATTATATAGTACGTGCTGACGTGTTGATGACTGTGAATACGGTGACAGCAAATGATACGTCTCAGTGTATATGCAGACAGACCTTTGGCAGTGCTAGCTTTTGACAATGCTTGAGATTTATTTGTACATTATTTCTCCACGTAATTTATGACTTTAGAGGCCAATTCTCTAGCAGAAGAATTTATGATTTGGCAATGCTTACCCAACTCTGACATGTTTATTTGTTTTAGAGAATTCTGGTTTCGGCTTGTTACGCTGACCTCTTAATTGTCTTATGAGCAACACGTGTGTCCACGGGATCTTAGTCAATCTCATCGTCAAGACCTGCACGTGCCTAACATGCGTACACCCTCTCTACCTGTAACATACCGGGGGCACGGGTGTCACAGTCGTCTAAGGCGCCGTAATTCGCTGTGCAGAGTAGCGTCACTTGGGTACGCCAGAAACCTATGATTGTGGGTTCGAATCCCGGTTTGCCATGATTATGTTTCTAGTTTTGTCAGCACCATAACCGTGCTCGTGGGTTTCACCGAAGACCTGCATCACTTCGGGCTTTCCTCCCGCATGGAATACTGTTAATACAATCAAGGGTCCCGCTCCATAAAGCTCTACGACTATCAGTACTCTCATTGTTTAGAAAGGGGTTGTCGGGTAGCCTAGTGGTTAATGCGTTCGCTCGTCATGCCGAAGACGCTAGTTCGATTCCCGACATGGGTACAATGTGTGAAGCCAATTACTGGTGTCCCCCGCCGTGATATTGCTGGAATATTGTTAAAAGCGGCATAAAACGATGACATGTATAAACCAAGTCAACGAAGACCTATTCTAACCTGGATCTCCATGGGCCTGGTGCTTCAGGAGTTTGCTCGTAGAACCGAATGTAAGTGTTGACAGAACTCAGTCCTTCTGCCCTTCCACATTTGAGGAAAATACAATCTTGGAAGTAGAATTTAACAGTCTAGTTATAACCTTAATCTTTGTATGTAGAGTTTTAATAGCCTGGTTCATATACTAGGTAGTGTTTAACCATCTTTAGCTTTAATGTTCTATTAGATAGGTGTTTTTCTTTTAAAATCTTCAATACGTATGTCATTGATTCTTTAATACCTAGACAAAGACTTGCAAGCCAAATGTCAGAAAAGAAATGTATTTCGCTCAGACTTCGGACCTCGGCATATGAGGGACACATAGTGAGTTGAGGTTAACCTGCTTTGAACAGTATTCCAGTTATATTATCACGGCGTGTCACTTTGATCACGGACCTATATATATATATATAATTGTTATTCTGAAAATATATTTAAAGCCACTTATATTCAGTACATATTTTAAAATGAATTTTAATTAAAAATATATGTTTACTTTAGATGTATCACCCACCCCCCCCCCCCCCCCAAAAAAAAATAAATAAATAAAAAAAAATAAATAAAAACAATTACAATTACCCCCTCCCCCAAAAAAACATCCCACCCACAAAACATCAAATAGTAAAAGGCGCCTAACAGGTTCGGGTGGTCATGGTCGCTGATTTTGTCAATGCAATCAATCGCATCACAATTGCGTAGACCGATGCTCATGATTATAGTCACTGGATTGTCTGGTCCAGACTCGATTTTCACAGACCGCCGTAAAAAAAACTGGAATATTGATGAGTAGATAGATAATGTCTTTGTCACATAGACAAAGTTACAAAAAGTGTTGTTCTTGTATCTCCTGGTAAGTGGATATCAACATAAGGGTCATACTTCTTTCACTTTCAGTGTCTTAAATACTGCTGATGATAATGAGGTGAATCTCCTTTAATACGGAATGGGTGTTTTTAGAATATGTCTCACATAACTGTTTATAACGTCTTCAACAAGGATTGCTGGGCCACCAGATTTGGTACTAGAGTGTCTGATCTTTGTGTATAAGTGACATAGTGACAGTATCACAGTCATCTAGTTCAGTTTCAGCAAGTAGAGATGTGTTAGATGAGCTGATACAATTACAAAGTCAGTATAAATGCTCCTAAAACCTCAAACATAATGATATCGTTTCAGGTTTCAGGTAGATCACTTCCATGACCTCCCTAGATAGAGCCCCCTTCTCTCCTGTCAGTGGTCGTCTTGTCTGGTTGTCTAGGGCTGTGGGTGAGATTCCTAGGTGCTGGTCTGTCTGACTGGAGGGATGGGAAATCTGCATGTATATCTCTTCCTCGGTCACTAGGAGGTGTATTTGGGTAGATTCTGTCACCCATCGTGTATAGCCTGTCTCTATTGAACTTGTTTCCAGTCCTCTACTCTCAGCCTGTTTGTACCTGTGCCATGGTTGCTTCCTTCTCTGTTGGATTCCATGTGGCTAATTCGCATTAATCCCTATTCTGTCTTCTCCATGCTACATGTTCTTCCTACCTTGGCTGTTGTCTTCTCTATGCTACTTGTTCTTCCTCCCGTGTCTGACGTCTTCTCCATGCTACTTGTTCTTCCTCCCTTGTCTGATGTCTTCTCTATGCTACGTGTTCTTCCTCCCTTGGCTGTTGTCTTCTCTATGCTACGTGTTCTTCCTCCCTTGTCTGATGTCTTCTCCATGCTACTTGTTCTTCCTCCCTTGTCTGATGTCTTCTCCATGCTACTTGTTCTTCCTCCCTTGTCTGATGTCTTCTCCATGGTACTTGTTCTTCCCCCCTTGTCTGATGTCTCCTCTATACTACATGTTCTTCCTCCCTTGGCTGCTGTATTCTCTATGCTACATGTTCTTCCTCCCTTGGCTGTTGTCTTCTCCATGCTACGTGTTCTTCCTCCCTTGTCTGATGTCTTCTCTATGCTACTTGTTCTTCCTCCCTTGTCTGATGTCTTCTCTATACTACATGTTCTTCCTCCCTTGGCTGTTGTCTTCTCTATGCTACGTGTTCTTCCTCCCTTGTCTGATGTCTTCTCCATGGCACTTGTTCTTCCCCCCTTGTCTGATGTCTCCTCTATACTACATGTTCTTCCTCCCTTGGCTGTTGTCTTCTCCATGCTACTTGTTCTTCCTCCCTTGGCTGTTGTCTTCTCTATACTACATGTTCTTCCTCCCTTGGCTGTTGTCTTCTCCATGGTACTTGTTCTTCCCCCCTTGTCTGATGTCTCCTCTATACTACATGTTCTTCCTCCCTTGGCTGTTGTCTTCTCCATGCTACGTGTTCTTCCTCCCTTGGCTGTTGTCTTCTCCATGCTACGTGTTCTTCCTCTCTTGTGGTTAAAGCGTTCGCTCGTTGAGCCGAAGACCTCGGTTCGATTCCCCACAATGTGTGAAGCCCATTTCTGGTGTTTTCCAGCCCTGATATTGCCGGGATATTGCTAAGAGCGGCGTAAAAATACTCACTAACTGTAGTTGGGGGTGATATATTACATCAGAAGCATATTTACAGTTATCAAAGAACAGATCTCACCCAAAATCAACTCTCCGAGGGGCGTAAAACACCCTGGCTAACCCAGGGCGCCATCTTGAATCAGTTTGTCCAGCACCAAGTAGTTGGACAATGATTTGGATTTACCTGGTAAAAACGTTTGCGAAGCCCAACAACGCTGAGTGCGCCAAAATAGATCTCAGTATGTTAGCGACAGACGAGGAAGGAGAATTGATGAACTGAATTTGAGAACACACTGTCTTCTTCTGCAAGCAGTTTAGTGCAATCTTTCCTTGGAGATTGTCTACACCATTCCTTTGCTGCACCCTCACATCGCCAACACAAGAGAAGCAATAATACACCCCACATAAGTAAAGGGTCACGCAATTCTTTCATATTAACTATAGTAATACGATAGAATCGGATGGTCCTTAACTGTTTTTGAGTAGCATATGTCAGTGTGTGTAAAACAATGACACTGACGATCTGACTTGTCACACAGCTTTGTATCTCATTATTGTAAAACATCGAAGTTGAATGCACATTATCTACTTATTGCAAACGATGTGTTTGTTTCGCCCGATTTCCTGATATGGTGCACTATACTGCCAGACTTGGTGATGGGGATGAGGCGCCCATCATGGAGGGAACTGTAGGGAAGCGTTGGGCTCTGAAGCTGTCAAGCCATGTTATCACGCATCACGGAAACGAAGTCAACATTAACCGAGACAAGAAAAGCTACTTTGAATTTAAACGACGAGCGCGTGTCAAACTGTCTTTGACCTTGGTTTCGAAGATATATTTCAAGGGTGTTTTTTTGTCAATATATGGTTCTTCTAAATATCAGTGTCAGTCTCTAAGGAAGTTTCGCTTGCGCTTAAGTAGTTCCAGCGGTCATAAACATTCCGAACAGTACTGCACGCGGAGCTTGAAATATAATAAATGGTTTGGAAAAAAGGGTGACTTAAAAAGTGTGATTTTAAAAGTGTGAACGGAATTCAAAATAAATCCGTTATATCCTTGTTAGACCATGGAATTAGAAACATGTTAATTGATATGACGTTTAATGCGGAGAATAGCTTCCAAGGTGAGCAAACAATCACCCGATAGAAAGCATTGTGACAGTGGCAGCAAAAAATACAGTAGCCAATACAAGATAACAAAACAGCATCATGTCAAATTTTATACAAAAAAGACATAAGAAATACATAACATCAGCCAGAAATGCCTAAGTCCTTACGAAATACTAGACCTCGACTGAGGTGTGTTTCCCCGTATTTTAAAAAAAAATATGACGAGAGTTCGAACTGAGCTGCTTAACGTTGTTTTTCACATGTGCACCTCTGCGCCAAGTCCGTAATCTGATAGGTGATTCAGAGAGAGAGAGAGAGAGATCAAAACTAAGTCCTTTATGCACTGATAAGACCTTCCCGTTTTAATGTCATTCCGACCATGACATGAAAGCAGGTTGATTATCGGTAAACGGTATTTGTCTTGTCTACTGTGGTTTTTGATGGATTTAGATATTGGTGGTGCAGGAAGACATAAATAAGGGTGACGTTTTATATAATATGTATACACGTCGTACCCGGATCTCGGGTGAGGATATCAACCAATATATTGATTTAATGACAACATCGATAAACATGGATATATGGTGAAAGGACATTTGAGTTCATTTTGAGGGGCGAGGGCAAGGTAGAGAAACAGGTGTAAAGACGACGGGGTGGAGGGTGATGTCGAAATGGAAAGAGAGGGTGGGGGTGCCGGAGGACGAGGATGAGTAAACAATGGGGTTTGAGAGTCAGGTGGCGATAGTGAGTGGGGCGAGATGGGAGAAGGGTAGTGAGGAGATGGGGGTTGGGAGAAAAGGCAGAGTAAAGGGCGAGGGGGGATGGTGAAGTATGGGATACTGTGTGTCGGTGAAGACAGGAACAAGTGATTACTGGACGAGGGGTGAATGAGGGCTGAGGGGGAGGAGGGGGAATGCTGGATAAGGCAACGACAGCTTGAAGGAGTAAGGAGGAGGTGGAGGCTTATGAGAAAGGGTAACATTTTGTTAGCCTACAATTAACCCTTCGCGATGTTATGTACGTGGAAACAAAGATGGTTCTCCCAATTCATATTATTTGGATTTGGTGCAAAGATAACATGAGAACATACAAGCCAGCTTTTACATTTTGATGACAGGCGAAACAACGGCTGGGGGTTATATCTATAGCATGTATCAGCTGTCAGGCAACATACACGTATCATATGATGTATCAGACAGTCTAAAGCGTCAAGAGACAATTGAAACATTAAATGAAAATAACATTCGAGACTGGAATATATGTGTCTGTGTCTGCCACATGTTTGATATAAACTATATCAGGTTTTATTACCAACGAGGGCGACGAAGAAGCCAATCGGTTAAAGCGTTCCCTCGTCTTCATTGGTTCGAGCCCCCACATGGGTACAACGTGAGAAGGCCATTGCTAGTGTCCCTCGCAGTGACATTGCTGGAATAAAAGCGGCGTAAAACCATACTCACTCACTTATAATCCCAGAAACAAACGAAAGATAATATATGTTTGAGATTATATGAGATTACATTTTTCGCATCTGAAATTTATAAGTGTATCTATGAATCTAGCCGTTTCCATTCACTTTTTAAACATCTTGCAATTTTGATATTGCAGTGATACATTGTTGAAAGAGTAAAGGAAGAGGCTAGAAAATATAATTTATCGCCGCTTTTCGAAGCATATTATTTAATATCTTAACATTGAGTGGATTACCAGTTCTTAGCCTTGAGTGGATAACCACACCTGAAGCTAGAGTAGATATGCAGATTTTAAGCTAGAGTGGATAACCAGATTTTAACCTAGAGTGGATTACCAGATCTTAACCTAGAGTGGATAACCAGATCTTAACCTAGAGTGGATAACCAGATCTTAACCTAGAGTGGATAACCAGATCTTAACCTAGAGTGGATAACCAGATCTTAACCTAGAGTGGATTACCAGATCTTAACCGAGACTTGATTATCCGATCTTAACCTAGAGTGGATAACCAGATCTTAACTGAGAGTGGATTATCCGATCTTAACCTAGAGTGGATAACCAGATCTTAAGCTAGAGTGGATAACCAGATCTTAACCTAGAGCGGATAACCAGATCTTAAGCTAGAGTGGATTACCAGATCTTAACCTAGAGCGGATAACCAGATCTTAAGCTAGAGTGGATAACCAGATCTTAACCTAGAGTGGATTACCAGATCTTAACCGAGACTTGATTATCCGATCTTAACCTAGAGTGGATAACCAGATCTTAACTGAGAGTGGATTATCCGATCTTAACCTAGAGTGGATAACCAGATCTTAAGCTAGAGTGGATAACCAGATCTTAACCTAGAGTGGATTACCAGATCTTAAGCTAGAGTGGATAACCAGATCTTACCCTAGAGTGGATAACTAGATCTTAAGCTAGAGTGGATAACCAGATCTTAACCTAGAGTGGATAACCAGATCTTAAGCAAGAGTTTATAACCAGGTCTTAACCTTGAGTAGATAACCATATCTTAATCTAGAGTTGATAACCAGATCTTAACCTAGAGGGGATAACCAGATCTTAACCTAGACTGGATAACCAGATCTTAACCTAGAGTGGATTACCAGATCTTAACCTAGAGTGGATAACCAGATCTTAACCTAGAGTGGATTATCCGATCTTAACCTAGAGTGGATAACCAGATCTTAACCTAGACTGGATAACCAGATCTTAACCTAGAGTGGATTACCAGATCTTAAGCTACAGTGGATTACCAGATCTTAAGCTAGAGTGGATAACCAGATCTTTAGCTAGAGTGGATAACCAGATCTTAAGCTAGAGTGGATAACCAGATCTTAAGCAAGAGTGGATAACCAGGTCTTAACCTTGAGTAGATAACCATATCTTAACCTAGAGTGGATTACCAGATCTTAACCTAGAGTGGATAACCAGATCTTAACGTAGAGTGAATTACCAGACCTTAACGTTGAGTGGATTACATGACCTTAACGTTGAGTGAATTACCAGACCTTAACGTTGAGTGGATTACCAGACCTTAACGTTGAGTGGATTACCAGACCTTAACCAAGAGCGAATGACCACACCTGAAGTGAGAGTGGATAACCAGATCTTAACGTGGAGTGGTTTACCAGATCTTAACGGAGAGTGGATAACCAGATCTTAAGCTAGAGTGGATTAACAGATCTTAAGCTAGAGTGGATAACCATATCCTAACCTAGAGTGGATTACCAGATCTTAACCTAGAGTGGATAACCAGATCTTAACGTTGAGTGGATAACCAGATCTTAACCTAGACTGGATAACCAGATCAAACCTTGAGTAGAGAACCATATCTTAAGCTAGAGTGGATAACCAGATCTTAAGCTAGAGTGGATAACCAGATCTTTAGCAAGAGTGGATAACCAGGTCTTAACCTAGAGTAGATAACCATATCTTAAGCTAGAGCGGATAACCAGATCTTAACCTAGAGTGGATAACCAGATCTTAACCTAGAGTGGATAACCAGATCTTAACCTAGAGTGGATAACCAGATCTTAACCTATAGCGGATAACCAGATCTTAAGCTAGAGTGGATTACCAGATCTTAAGCTAGAGAGGATAACCATATCTTAACGTTGAGTGGATAACCAGATCTTAACCTTGAGTAGATAACCATATCTTAAGCTAGAGTGGATAACCAGATCTTAAGCTAGAGTGGATAACCAGATCTTAAGCTAGAGTGGATAACCAGATCTTAAGCAAGAGTGGATTACCTGATTTTAAACAAGAGTGGATTACCAGATCTTAAGCTAGAGCGGATAACCAGATCTTAACCTAGAGTGGATAACCAGATCTTAACCTAGAGTGGATAACCAGATCTTAACCTAGAGTGGATAACCAGATCTTAACGTTGAGTGGATAACCAGATCTTAACGTTGAGTGGATAACCAGATCTTAACGTTGAGTGGATAACCAGATCTTAGCCTAGATTGGATAACAACACCTGAAGCTAGTGCGGATAACCAGATCTTAACCTAGAGTGGATAACCAGATCTTAACCTAGAGTGGATAACCAGATCTTACCCTAGAGTGGATAACCAGATCTTAACGTTGAGTGGATAACCAGATCTTAACGTTGAGTGGATAACCAGATCTTAACGTTGAGTGGATAACCAGATCTTAGCCTAGATTGGATAACAACACCTGAAGCTAGTGCGGATAACCAGATCTTAACCTAGAGTGGATAACCAGAGTTTAAGCTAGTGCGGATAACCAGATCTTAACCTAGAGTGGATAACCAGATCTTAAGCTAGAGTAGATAACCATATCTTAACCAAGAGTGGATTACCGGTTCATAACCTAAAGTGGATTACCAGATGTAAACGTTGAGTGGATTACCAGACCTTAACGTTGAGTGGATTACATGACCTTAACCAAGAGCGAATGACCACACCTGAAGTGAGAGTGGATAACCAGATCTTAACGTGGAGTGGATAACCAGATCTTAACCTAGAGTGGATTACCAGATCTTAACATGGAGTGGATAACCAGATCTTAACCTAGAGTGGATTACCAGATCTTAACGTTGAGTGGATTGCCAGATCTTAACCTAGAGCGGATTACCAGATCTTAACGTAATGTGGATTGCCAGATCTTAACGTAGAGTTGATAACCAGGTCTTAACGTAGGGTGGATAACCAGATCTTAAGCTAGAGTGGATTACCAGATCTTAACCTAGAGTGGATTACCAGATCTTAACGTAGAGAGGATTACCAGACCGTAACCAAGAGCGAATGACCACACCTGTAGCCTAAGTGGATAACCAGATCCTAAGCTAGAGTGGATTACCAGATCTGGGAGTTCTTGACCAAGTTTTAACCTAGAGAGGATAATGAGTTTGATCCTCTCCTACAATGTATATATGTAATTCAGTGTGTTGTACACACACATTTGTTTCATGCTTGTCAGACAGTTCTTTCTCAAGGTTTGGGAAGAGGTGGAAATTTGACGGTGATATGGTGTTCACTGAATTCAAAGCCACAGTCCTGCCTTTGCATCCCCGACAACAGATGCATGCACGGTCCATTGTCCTATTGGAGTTGAACCTTTCAGTTGTGGCTACTTGACGACAGCCAAATTCATCCATTTTTATGATCCCGCCTCCGTGATCTGGCGGTAGAGCGTCCACCCGAAGAGCGGAAGGCCGGAGGTTCGATTCCCGTCTGCGTCATACGAAAATACATTAAAAGATGGTACTTGTTGTTACCCTGTCTGACACTCGGGACTAGTCGAGTCAGTATACATATAGTGTGAATATTGTCAACAAGGAAGAAATGCACGGCGTGTCTGACACTTCCTGTTAATGCAGCAATTCTGTCACGCCGTTGACGAATTGTCTATCACGGTTTAGTGTGTTATGAGTCATATCCATCTGAATATAATTACTCATTCCTAACACTAGACGTAACATACCGACAATACTTTCAATCTAATGGAAGGTAACACTTTCTTGGGTCTCGATGCTTGTCTGTATTACCTATCACAATTTAAAAAGGCAACGCCAGGGAATATCCTGGATTATCTGCCGAAACAGATAGGCGTAAACAGCCAAATAGCGGTGAAGATCATATAAATAGATCACTGAAATCAGTGATGACACCAGATGTAGGCGAAAAAGGGGCGAGCGATAATGGACCGAACGGAGCAGAATATCGTCTGGTCCCCTTTAATCCACAAACCCCATCGCCCAGACGGTTGTACCGGGGCGTCCTAACAGAGCTTAAAAGGTATTACTGCGTGTATTGGGTTCTTTAATCCGGAAGATGGGCCTGGAATGGTACTACCCGAATTAACAGGGTTTCACTGTATGAAGCGATTAATTTTGTTTAGGTCAGAGTAACCATATTGTCGTTTTAACACAATAAGCCGTTCGCCACGTGATTAAGATTAAAGACGCACAAGGCGGCTTGTAACATGTTTTGTTTTCGAACAGATAACAGGCCAGTCGGGCCTTGTATTTTAGAAAGAATGTTTGACTGATCATGGGGTTAACGCTGCTATTATTATCCACCACATCATAGTGAGAGAGGAATACTTACCATGACACATGCTGTATCAGTTAACGAATGCTATAATAATACAGCCACGAAACAATCTTTTGTTAAATATGTGTTCCCATATTTTGCTCTCGCATGCATTATACCATTTAAGTATTTTATCAACTAACTGCAGTTAAAGTATACATTTACTCGTCTAAAGACCTAAACCTAAAGAACGTTTAATGCCAATATGTTTTACATGAGTAACAAAAATAAGACATATATCGCATTGAAAGAGGAGGATTTGGATTTGGTCTAAGAAATAATTACACTGGTGGCTTCACTGATCAAGCAACACATATACATGTATTTTGATAGTCTATTGATTGCCAATTATTTATACATTTTAAGAACATTAATTAAAAGACCAGATCTGTGTAATATTACACATTTAATATTATTGTATTATTTTGTGAATATTGTCTTCATCGCATGAACATTTGTGTGGTAATCAAAGAAATACTATCTGTCAGCGAGACCAGACCACGAACCTTATATCATGATCCGAACACTTTGTACATCTGAAGTATCACTGTTTGAAAGAATGGTCTTGACCAGAACACTTTGTACATCTCAAGTATCACTGTTGATAGAAGTGTCATGACCAGAACACTGTGTACATCTGAAGTATCAATGTTTGATAGAAGTGCCATCACCAGAACACTTTGTACATCTGAAGTATCAATGTTTGATAGAAGTGCCATCACCAGAACACTTTGTACATCTGAAGTATCAATGTTTGATAGAAGTGCCATCACCAGAACACTTTGTACATCTAAAGTATCAATGTTTGATAGAAGTGCCATCACCAGAACACTTTGTACATCTAAAGTATCAACGTTTGATAGAAGTGCCATCACCAGAACACTTTGTACATCTGAAGTATCAATGTTTGATAGAAGTGTCATGACCAGAACACTTTGTACATCTGAAGTATCAATGTTTGATAGAAGTGTCATGACCAGAACACTTTGTACATCTTGAGTATCACTGTTGATAGATCGGTCTTGACCAGAACACTTTGTACATCTGAAGCATCAATGTTTGATAGAAGTGCCATCACCAGAACACTTTGTACATCTGAAGTATCAATGTTTGATAGAAGTGCCATCACCAGAACACTTTGTACATCTGAAGTATCAATGTTTGATAGAAGTACCATCACCAGAACACTTTGTACATCTGAAGTATCAATGTTTGATAGAAGTACCATCACCAGAACACTTTGTACATCTGAAGAATCAATGTTTGATAGAAGTGCCATCACCAGAACACTTTTTACATCTGAAGTATCAATGTTTGATAGAAGTGCCATCACCAGAACACTTTGTACATCTGAAGTATCAATGTTTGATAGAAGTGCCATCACCAAAACACTTTGTACATCTGGAGTATCACTGTTGATAGAAGTGTCATCACCAGAACACTTTGTACATCTGAAGTATCAATGTTTGATAGAAGTACCATCACCAGAACACTTTGTACATCTGAAGCATCAATGTTTGATAGAAGTGCCATCACCAGAACACTTTGTACATCTGAAGTATCAATGTTTGATAGAAGTGTCATCATCAGAACACTTTGGGTATCTCATGTATTAATGTTTGACAGTACGACCATGACTAGAACACGTTTGTAATCTGCAGTGTCAATGTTTGACACTCTCCGGTTGTCAGCCCGTTGAGAATGTCAGCCAACTATCCTATGACAATAAATTGCTATGATCTGATACCGAATGAAATCTGTTATTAATATGAGTATTTCTTTTAAGGAAAGGCGAACACTTCATTACTGCAGCATCTTGGATAACCGTCTGGCGATTTCAATTTGGTTTTGCTTTCCAGTGAAAACAACTCACCTCTTGCTGCCTTCTAGCGTTTGAAATTCACAAGTATCATGAATGTCATAATCATTACAAGATATACTTGTATTTATTTTGACGGAAGTATAACCTAACGACATAATATCTGTTATTGCGAATGCTATTTTCTCCATACATCTGATTGATATCTTCCTTCATGGCATGGCGGCCATGATTAACAAAGGGTGTTGTGACCTTGCAATTGTCAGCGTGACATATTACGCATCATGGTCCAAACAGGAATCCGTCATGTCATATCCAGTACAAAATGTTTACCGCACGGCAGAGAAACGATAATTAATATTCTCCAAACTAACATCAATCAGGATTTCACCTTGGCCTGACAAAAGTTGGCCCTAAGCGTGTTGCTGTGGAAAGCCACAAGCTACAGTGATATTTTGAGTTCACCAAGAACGGAAACAGAAGAACTGACAACTGTCATTGTTGTACTGAAGCCTTCATCTATTATCCTCAGTAAACTCAGGTACAAAGACAGAACACACCAGGTCTTGCAGGTCTGGGTGTGATAACCTGGGACTAAGTTGTCACATACACACTGCCAGCTCGTTATGTTTATGTGTCCGATAAGCATTTTCATTATCAGACCAAGACATTGGACAAAGACCGCAGACTATTACACAAGCAATGCATACTCACACCAAAACAGTCGAGGGACTTGGTATTAACCTTTACTGACAATATCATAGTAGTTCTACATCTTAAATGAGGTTCAAAAGATAAAAATGCATTGAAATGACACGTTGATTCCTAATCTAAAGACCCATTCCATATGGGTATGACCTCAAATACTTTGGCACGTCGTGGCAAGCTCACCAGCAAACTCAAATTACATTTGTCCTCTGAAGAATCTACCAAATCATTTGACGCCTATCAACATTACCTTCATTATATTACATCAAGCATGTGTGATCGAAGCAGGATGTCATCGCCAGGCTCTTTCACTCCTCCACCAATTCTAAATCAGCCATTTTCAACCACACATCAATTCGCAACATCGTGTACGCTAAACACAGCGTCGACTATTTCAAAACACAAAACAGAAAAGTAGCTCATCTGTGAACAGAATGACGCTGACTAGCTCCAGCTGATATGGTGTCACGGAGCTGTGCTCCAGTGATCAGGGGTGTCTTTAAACAAGAATAAAGTAACTTCTTTGATAGGCATTTAGAAGTTGGAGTACTAAGTAAGGATAAGAAATTTATGGATGAACAACTTCTTTATTACAATTAGGAGCGACGTTTCGGTGTAGGTTCTTGTAGTTTCCTGATCTTGAAGTTTTTGAGGTTGGTGGCGAGGGTTCCCTACTTAGGAACAGTTAGCCACAAAATCCAGAGACTCTTAAAGAAACAGGCCAACATTGATGTAGTCTTCAAAAGAAGTCATACTATTCAGAACACAATTAAAGCCACAGGGAAACCACCATCCAGCCACAAGCCAGAACCATCAGGAGCAGTGTACCACATTCCGTGCAATTGTGGACAAGCTTACATAGGAGAAACATCTAGGCTCTTCAAAACCCGAATTAAAGAACATCAAAGCTCAGTCTCCAAAGATGACTCTAAATCAGCTCTATCAGACCACATCCGTGACAACCCAAGCCACAGCATCCAGTGGGAGAGAGTCACAACCCTCGCCACCAACCTAAAAGACTTAAAGATCAGGAAACTACAAGAAGCCATCAACATCAAAAGACTTCAGCCCTCAATCAACCGTGACCAAGGCTATTACATACCCCTGGCGTACCATCAACTCATCAAAGACCCCAAAGACCCCAAAGACCCAAATCAGCCATAATCCCGTTGTTTACATTACTGGCTTCATCCTTTGTTTCATGGCACTGACTTCACCGATGGTTATCATCACTGTCCTTGTGTGTACACAACAGGCTTCTCGACTCCAGTATATCAATATCTACCCTACTGTATAAACATTGCCTCCTACGTGTATATATACTTGCTTACTGCACTCTTGCTTACAGCTAAACTATCCCTCAAAATCCCACAAAATCCCTCAAAATCCCAGAAATAAGCTTAAACTTACCCATCTCAAAATCAGAAATTAAAAGTGTAAACAAACAAAAAATCACAAAAAATGGCATAACCTGTATCTAAACTCAAATAGCCAAATCAAAAGAGTGCTCAGCAAACCACTAACCAAACCAAAAATTCTCCATCCATCAAAAAAAATCGACAAAGTAATAACTAAAGTCCAAACAGGACACACCAACCTAAATAACCACCTAAAAAAATTTAAAAAACACACTACAGGTAACTGCCCACACTGCAAACAACCAGAAACCCCAGAACACGCACTCATCCACTGCACACACTACCTAACACATCGAACCGCATTACAAACCACCCTCAATCTAAACAAGGCTCTCACTCTAGAAGCAATACTAAACCCACAAAATAAACTAGAAAACTTCAAGGCCTTAGGCGTATTCTTAATCAAAACGGAACTAATAAAACGCATCTAAAACCATAATAACCTACCAAATCAAAATCACATAAACAAACAATCATCCACCATACCCAGCTCCCTTAGTTCTCCTCCCCAACCCCATCCGCATCTATTCCAAATCTCAAAATTCCCAAATTCTATATAAGCAACCCCTAAAGCCCCCTCTTGGGTTGCACAGACCACCCTCGCCCCCTTTCGGAAACACATTTAATGGCCTGGCCGGGCCCGTGTGCGAAATACGCATCAGTCGGAAAGCGCACGTTAAATCTCCAAAGTAAGTAAGTAAGTAAGTACTCTGTAAATCACTTGCTTGATAACGGTGTTAGAACCTACACCGAAACGTCGCTCTTAATTGTAATAAAGAAGTTGTTCATCCATAAATTTCTTATCCTTACTAAGAATAAAGTAATAATGAAAACGTGGTAATAGGTTCACAGGTTGATTACTAACAGCTAACTGTATCAATAGGCGACAATATAAACTATCAAAAACTCTGATGAGTGAATAACTTCGGCTGGCTTAAATAACGGGAAATAATCGCAGAGGACATATCCCTACAATAAGTCTGTATACCAAACTAGGCTAATAGACTAAGGACTTTGAGTAAGCAAGAAAAATCCCCCAAAGCTTGACAATCATGTATAGGATAGTTATCCATGGATTACCAGAAAATTGTATTTGAAATATAGGAAACCCTAGTTAATACGTTTAGCTCAATACAACCAGAGTTAGTCAGTACGAGATCAAAAGTGCCCTGTAAACCTGAGTTTGGAACCCGTAAAACGATCTAACAAAGCCTTGGGGTAAAGACAAAGTTTATACACTAGCGCGCGGACCTACGAGAGGACACCCTTTCCTGGTCAGCCGGTGAATAGGATAGATAGTCTTGGGCGCTTAGCCAAGGTGTGTTTCTTAACATGGGTTTGTTTGTTTGTTGCTTAACGCCTCACTCAACAATATTCTTAACATGGGAAAAACACAAATAGCAAACTAACTACTTTACCCATTCCGAAAAAGCGCTAAACATACGGTATCATTAAAGATTAACAACAAGCTTTGTACAATTATTGAGGAGGCAAAAACGATCATACGTACATACCATGAAAATATCTGTAACTACATCCAAATGTCGCGTTACAGCGTAAAATTAAAGTCACAAAAACATTTAAACACATGAATACATGGTAAGAGTGAGCCATTAAATCACAAGAGAATGAAATATTCGGGTTACTAATTCTCTAACATATACTCTACAGATTGCAACGACACTGTACAACGACGACCGCCGGCGTCGGAAATTAGACAGTTAAGGCGAGGGGAGAGGTGTTGTCACTAGACCGAGGCTAGGCTAGTTTTACGACCCGGTGACATATGGTCCCCAGCAAATTGATGAGACAACAGTGAATTCCGGGTCTTAACAGTGTCTGGTGAATTGTATGTTCTGAAATTGCCAACCATGTAAAATTTCAATAATCAATATATAAGGTAGATTTTGACGTGGTCATTTTGTTGATGAGTTATTTTCAATGTGTCATTTTGGTCTCCTCACTGCAGCCTGACTGTATCTGTCCCATACTTTGGAAATAACGAAATCAGACGAAACCTACAAATGGCGAAGTACAGTAAAGTCGACAAGCAAACGACGGGTCCCATCACCACCCCATCCCCGGCCAAATACCCCCGATATATTCCTCCAAATACCTCCGGGTCAAATCCGCCTAAGGTCATTTCCCTCCAGGGCATTCTCCCCCAACCAAAAGGCACCACAAAGGGAAGTTAATCATTTTAATATTTCAAACTTCAATATGATAACAATTGATGCTTAATCTATGATACTTGATTTTGTACTTTAAAACGACTTGTTATGAGCAATTGCCTCAAGTGTGACCATTACCTTACGCTTAATGCAATTTCTGCCATTCTACCTAAGCCACATCTACCATTCTACTGTCTGGTGCAGGCGCGTGGCAATGCCAATGACCTACTGCTTCATTTTCTTTAACTTTTAGCGTAGCCTTACATTCACTTTGTCTTCTTTTCTCAAATTCATACGATTCTACTCTCCCCACTAAGTGTTTCTGATGTGCATGGAGATGACCCTCAAATAGGATAGGCATGCTACCACTCGCGACATGCATCGCGACTGAAAAACGATAAGATTCTGACTGTTCAAGGGCGCAAGCAGTCATATATTTATGTATTGCTCAAAATACACTCCACCTTCATATGCCTGGAGCATTATGAAAAGCAGGATAATCTATATTTCCCTCACTCTATATACACAAACTATTTTAGAAAATACCATGACTATACAAGTACGTCCACGATCTCCAACACATTCTTTTAATGGTTCTTAATATATTCTGTGGCATCAGTGAATAATGTGGTGCACAAGCAAGGTAACAAACTACAGATAAGGAACACATTCCAACAGTCACTTGAAGTAGTTCATAATCATGTTTTAGTTAAACATTTGACTTGCCTTTGCATGTGTTTGTGACGGATGCTACTAATACTCCTCAACGAACATCCGGTTTCATCACTATTTGATAGTGATTTACAAGTACATGCTTATGATATAGACGGAGTCTACTTTTAACATACATTTCTTATGATCATGGAAATTGTAAGGAAACGAATGTTTTGATAATAGATACAACATCCCACCCGTCTAATGGCCTTAAATGCGTCCGACCTTGTAGGATGTCCAGAGAAAATAATTGGATTCGATTATTGTATTATACTAAATATATTGTTTCCGGCATCACAAGGAAGAACGTCAAGTGATACCACTGATTTTGGTAGATCGGTTGCCCTTCCATCAGGCACCATCGGAAACTGCACGAAGTAAGAACAAGACTATACTATGTTGTTGATAGAAATGAAAAAAGACTTACGAACAGTAAGAGTATATAGTTCTTGCCAAAACATGGTCCAAAAAAGAGAAGATGAACCCGATGAAGGCCTTTAGGAGACTAGCAATCGGTAAAATGAAAAAAAAACAACTAAAAAAAACCAGGAAACAGAATTGGAATTAGCCCTTTCTGTCCCAACCAGCTGTCATCCAAAGTCCTCAAATATCCCAACCACTATATGTTAGCATCGCTATATTAACTGTTTGATATCAAACCATGTTACATATAAAGCCAGTATGTTAACCGAGGAAAGAACCTGTCAAAACCACGCATGAATACTTATCAACCTTTGGCTTGACTCCAAAACCTGAAGACATGTCCATTCTTCTTTCGTAGTGGGTTCCAAAGCTTCATAAACTTCGTACAAAGAAGGTTATATTGTTCGGTCCAGCAAATGTACCCCTAAATCCCTGTCTCAAAGATTAAACATACGCCTCAATACAATCAAGGAAGCGCTTTCATTATATTCACAGAAAGTATTTGTGGAATTAATACCGTGTTAATTTTCAAACGCTCAAAGGATGAGCTTGCAATCAATGTTTGCAATCAAAGCAAGTTCAATTATGTCAAAACATTAGATATTCCACTGTTTACACTACATTCCACACGACAAACTATATTCCTTGATCCCTGGGGCATTTGGTAACCATGGAAATAGTTAGATCTCTGTCTTCAAAGGTTCAGGACAGTAAGACAAAAAAGAAAGCAAATGTGTCATCTGAAATGTACTTTGACAACGATTTTTCAGATGCGGGCGTCACAGAAAACATCTCTGTGAAATTTGGGGATAGGACATATAGACTTTGGCATCCATGTCGAGTAGCTGTCACGACAGTGCTGCACTTTCAAGGGTTCAGCTATTTGTAAACCGAGACAAATGCAGTGGTGTGCATATTTTACAAATCAACTTATTACACATTATTTCTTTATTTGTTCAAGGAGCGCCGAGTGCGAAGTCAACCTGACCGAAAGCGCCGTTAAAACAGTCAGGTCTCTAAACTGTGCATCTGAAACACTTCACGTGACGTGGATAAGGTGAGTAACTGGTGCCCGCCGAGTTTACCAAGGGGAAAATTAAAAAAGGCCTTTATGCGGCAACTCGTTATGCCAACACAAAACATTTACCAAACTGTTTTTCAGGATAATTGTGTAACTGTGAAGGTGGATAAAGGTGGACAAAGATAAAGATGACTAAAGATAAGTAAAAATGACTGAAGGCGGGTGAAGGGGGATGAAAATGAGTGAAGGTGGGTAAAGTGAGTGAGTGAGTATGGTTTTACGCAGCTTTTAGCAAAATTCAAGGAATATCACGACGGAGGACACAAAAAATGGGCTTTGTATCCATGTCGGGAATCGAACCCGGGTCTTCGGTGTGACAAGCAAACGCTTTAACCACTCGCCTACCCGACCACCCAGGTTGGTAAAGATGAGGGGAGGTGGTGAAGTTTGGTAAAGTGAGTGAAGGTTGGTAAAGATGAGTGAAGGTGGGTAAAGATGAGTGAAGGTTGGTAAAGATGGGTGAAGGTAGATAAAGATGAGTGAAGGTTGGGAAAGGTGAGTGAAGGTTGGTAAAGATGAGTGAAAGTGGGTAAAGATGAGTGAAGGTAGATAAAGGTGAGTGAAGGTTGGGAAAGGTGAGTGAAGGTTGGTAAAGATGAGTGAAAGTGGGTAAAGATGAGTGAAGGTAGATAAAGGTGAGTGAAGGTTGGTAAAGATGAGTGAAAGTGGGTAAAGATGAGTGAAAGTAGATAAAGATGAGTGAAGGTTGGTAAAGATGAGAGGAGCTTTGTAAAGATGAGTGAAGGTGGGTAAAGGTGAGTGAAGGTGGGTAAAGGTGAGTGAAGGTGGATAAAGGTGAGTAAAGGTGGATAAAGGTGAGTGAAGGTGGATAAAGGTGAGTGAAGGTGGGTAAAGATGAGTGAAGGTGGATAAAGATGAGCGAAGGTGGGTAAAGATGAGTGAAAGGAGATAAAGATGAATGAGGGTAGATAAAGATGAGTGAAGGTTGGTAAAGATGAGAGGAGCTTTGTAAAGATGAGTGAAGGTAGATAAAGATGAGTGAAGGTAGATAAAGATGAGTGAAAGGAGATAAAGATGAATGAGGGTAGATAAAGATGAGTGAAGGTTGGTAAAGATGAGAAGAGCTTTGTAAAGATGAGTGTAGGTAGATAAAGATGAGTGAAGGTAGATAAAGATCAGTGAAAGTGTGTAAAAATGAGTGACGTTGGTGGAGGTTGGTTAAGATTAGTGAAGGTGGGTAAAGAAGAGTGATGGTGGGTAAAGATGAGTGAAGGTGGGTAAAGATGAGTGAAGGTGGGTAAAGGTGAGTGATGGTGGGTAATGGTGGGTGATGGTGGATAAGGTGAGTGAAGGTGGGTAAAGGTGAGTGAAGGTGGGTAAAGGTGAGTGAAGGTGGATAAAGGTGAGTGAATGTGGGTAAAGATGAGTGAAGGTTGGTAAAGATGAGTGAAGGTGGGTAAAGATGAGTGAAGGTGGGTAAAGATGAGTGAAGGTAGATAAAGATGAGTGAAGGTGGATAAAGGTGAGTGAAGGTGGATAAAGGTGAGTGAAGGTTGGTAAAGATGAGTGAAGGTAGATAAAGATGAGTGAAGGTAGATAAAGATGAGTGAAGGTTTGTAAAGATGAGAGGAGCTTTGTAATGATGAATGAAGGTAGATAAAGATGAGTGAAGGTGGGTAAAAATGAGAGGAGGTGGGTAAAGATGGGTGAAGGTAGATAAAGATGAGTGAAGTTTGGTAAAGATGAGTGAAGTTGGATAAAGGTGAGTGAATGTGGGTAAAGATGCGTGAAGGTAGATAAAGATGAGTGAAGGTTGGTAAAGATGAGTGAAGTTGGATAAAGGTGAGTGAAGGTGGATAAAGGTGAGTGAAGGTAGATAAAGATGAGTGATGGTGGGTAAAGATGAGTGAAAGTAGATAAAGATGAGTGAAGGTAGATAAAGATGAGTGAAGGTTTGTAAAGATGAGAGGAGCTTTGTAAAGATGAATGAAGGTGGATAAAGATGAGTGAAGGTGGGTAAAAATGAGAGGAGGTGGGTAAAGATGGGTGAAGGTAGATAAAGGTGAGTGAATGTGGGTAAAGATGCGTGAAGGTAGATAAAGATGAGTGAAGGTTGGTAAAGATGAGTGAAGTTGGATAAAGGTGAGTGAAGGTGGATAAAGGTGAGTGAAGATGGGTAAAGATGAGTGAAGGTGGGTAAAGATGAGAGGAGGTGGGTAAAGATGAGAGGAGGTGGGTAAAGGTGAGTGAAGGTGGATAAAGGTGATTGAAGGTGGGTAAAGATGAGTGAAGGTGGGTAATGATGAGTGAAAGTTGGTAAAAAAGAGTGAAGTTGGTGAAGGTTGGTAAAGATTAATGAAGGTAGGTAAAGATCGACTGCCTAAAAGAGCCAGGTGAACGCTGAAAGTCAAAGAAATAATTTTTTTTAAGTCTACTTTTGTTTGTTGGTCAGGCCTGGGTTGGCTTCTCGACATTTGTACACTGTGTGAAGCCCCTTTCCGGTGTCCCCCATCGTAATATTGCTGGAATATTGCTAAAAGCGGTGTTAAACCATACCCACCCACTCACTCACTCATTGATGGTCAGGGTGTTTTACAGCTACATCGTGGCGGCTTGTGCAGAGGCGAGTCTGGGCAAGGAAAAAACAGATTCTGGAGGGATAAGGAACACCATGCGCCGTCGAGGTACGATAGCACGCAATGACTGATATGTGATTTTATTTCTCGTGCCTGCGTAAGTAGCTGTGGCATTTTGTGAATCACACTCAAAAGAACATACAGACATATACACTAGAATACAGCGCAACATGCACACATGCATTCATAAACACAACGTTAACAACACACACACACCCATTCACATATATTTAGTCATTGATGTAGAACACAATCTGATAAACAGACAGACACACATTCGCACGTAGAAACAATAAGACGCCTACACACATAGGCACACACAGACATGCAGACACGCTGAAAGATATGCAAACAAACACGCTGTAAATATCCAGACATGTAGACACGCTGCAAACAGACAGACATTCTATCAGACAGACACTCTGGCAGACAAACATATTTGTATTTTCATACAAACATACGAGCAACAGGCATTCATACAGAAATCCTGACTAATATGTACACACAAACGGACGCGTTGACACGTAAACAAGCAAAGAAACTGACAGACACTCGCACTGACAGACAGACACTCGCACTGGCAGACATTCACTCACACTGACAGACACTCACGCGGGCAGATATTCACTCACACTGGCAGACATACACTCACACTGACAGACACTCACGCGGGCAGATATTCACTTACACTGGCAGACATACACTCACACTGACAGACAGACACTCGCACTGGCAGACATTCACTCACACTGACAGACACTCACGCGGGCAGATATTCACTCACACTGGCAGACATACACTCACACTGACAGACACTCACGCGGGCAGATATTCACTCACACTGGCAGACATACACTCACACTGACAGACAGACACTCGCACTGGCAGACATTCACTCACACTGACAGACACTCACGCGGGCAGATATTCACTCACACTGGCAGACATACACTCACACTGACAGACGCTCACGCGGGCAGATATTCACTCACACTGACTGACATACACTCACACTGACAGACACTCACACTGGCAGACATACACTCACACTGGCAGACATACACTCACACTGACTGACAGACACTCACACTGACTGACAGACACTCACACTGACAGACAGACACTCGCACTGGCAGACATACACTCACACTGGCAGACACTCACACTGGCAGATATTCACTCACACTGGCAGACATACACTCACACTGACAGACACTCACACTGGCAGATATTCACTCACACTGGCAGACATACACTCACACTGACAGACAGACACTCACACTGACATACACTCACACTGGCAGACACACAGACACGGACACCTGCGCTGCCTACCTTGTACTGTGAAGGCTGTTGTGCACTCCTCGTATTGAATGCAGCCGTGACCAGGTTACGTCAGAGCTGCTACCTGCCCGTCTGTTGAATGTCTGGCCAACAAACTACATACTACCTGTCGTCAGCACAGAGCTCTCGCGTTGCTACTCTACCAATAGAAGGCAATCGTTGGGCCTATAGCAATATGTCCTTTTAACATATTTAATACTACTGTTATTGGACAACTACAATAATAACATTTACAATGTTTATCCAAGAGTCCAGGTTTATCTTAAACCGTTCCTCTTGAAATGAAAGTGTGTCCGGCCATATGTTGGCTTCATGGTCAGAAAGAGTTGGACACACAGTTATCTTGTAACATTTTCCTTATTGGACATACCTCCAAAGCTGTATGTGAACAACTTTGCTTTCGACTGTTTCGTGAAGTATGTTTGATATCTAAAGATTTCCACACAGTTTAACGATTTTTACCAACTGTTTGCATACCAAGTCATAACGCCAAAGGCTGTGACGTCATACGATCAATAACACCTTCAGCATTTGGGGATATCAAGTTCTAACATGCCACGTTTACACTTAAGGGTCCAGGTTAAGCCATAAGGAACCCCAAGAAGTGATCTCGTGTTACTGTTTAGTGAACGAATAGATGCTTGAAGGAATCCCGCGGCGGAACAATCCGTGTCACACACAGAAGAAACAAGTCGAGAAGATTTACACATGTCTCTGTTTAGCGAATAGCTGACATCATGACCATTGCATATTTTCGTAATTTGAGTTATTTTATTGTGTCGCTTCGTTCTTTATAACCCGTGGGGGCACGGTTGGCCCAGTCATCTAAGGCGCTGCGATTCGCTGTGCATAGTTGCGTCCCTTGGGCACGCCAGAAACCTATGATTGTGGGTTCGAATCCTGGTTTGCCCCAATAAGGTTTCTAGGTGTGTCAGCACCATACCCATGCTCGTGGGTTTCACCGAAGTGGTAAACGTCTAAGACCTGCATCACTTCGGGCTTTCCTCCCACATTAAGCTGACACGCCGTGATATAACTGGAATACTGTTAAAAGCGGCGTTAAACCCAACTCACTCACTCACTCTTTATGAACTTCATTTGGCTTTGAGGACATCAGTCTTAACCGACATTAGCAGTTCGACTGTAATTTATATCACTGAGGGCCCAAGGAGATAATTGCCATACTTAAAGAGTTCACGGCACACTAGTTAATTGAAACAAAAAAATCTTCGATCATAACAGAAATCTTCCCAGACTCAAACTGGTCATGGGCGATTATTTCCTATTTAGAGGTTACTGCCAAAACATACTGATACGTTATGAACACATGGACACGTTAACGTACATCTACATCATGTAAATCACGCACTGTCAGGTGCACGTTCTACAGTTGCGTGCTGTAATCTTTACAGTGCAATGATATACAAGCGACAAAACCCTTTCCACATTCATAAGAATCACTGTCAAAGTCAGAATCTATTGTGCGATTCCGATTATATCATTATCATTGTTTATGAATCACTATACAAATGGTGATGATACCAGGTGTTCATTACAAACACATGCAAAGGCAAATCAATTATTTACCTGAAAAAAAAATAGGGAATCGGACATCATTCTTGTCACTGATGCGTCAAATTTGGAAATGCCCTCGGCATGTCTCCCATTAAACAGCTTATGACGTCGTATGACGCTATTTGAAATCTGGGATATCGAACCCCGGACCTTCCCCTCTCCGGGTGGACGTTCTACCACTAGACCACAGAGGCGGTTAGGTGAATTGGAAGTTGGGGTGGTGGGGTAGCCTGGTAGTTCGCGTTCGCGCGACACACCGAAGATCGATGAACAATGTGTGACGTCCATTTCTGGTTTTCCCTGACGTGATATTGCTGGAATATTGCTAAATGCGCCGTAAAACACAGACTCACAGACTCACTGACTGACCCGGGATCCCACGACGATGCGGAACTTATAGGTAACTGTTATATCCACATGTGTTGGTACACTGTAAATGCCCAGGCGTGAAACCACGCAAATACAAGGGTAGCAGAAACTTTCAATTGTAATGTTTCCTGAAGTTACACAAACACTCAATGTAGTATAGAGGTCTTAACACACGAAATGGCTGAAATACTGTCGATGTGACTTTAAATATTAACTCACTCACTCACTTAAACTGTTATAGAGAATTACAAAAAATCCTGACAAAGCTACGTTAGTAGATTTACATGATGATGACAATTGTTCAATATAGTTTTGATGTTAATAGTAGGGCTAACATTATATTGAATATCTAGATATTTATATCTAAGCTCCGAATAAGCTTCGCATTCCAGTAAAAAATCATATTCATTTTCTATTAAGTAATTTTAAAAACGTAGACAGTAGATACAAACTCGATCTTGCTGTTCTATATTATGGCATGGACATCTAATCGGGTCTGAAGATGATTTCATCTGTTTGAGAGATGCCGTCTCCAACGTGGATGTCGTACCCATTGTGTGTTATGTCGTGCTACAATGTCAGATACTGTTACTTAAACCGTGTGCGAATGGTATGCCATTGCGATTTGAGATTCGAGCATTCCAGACAGTCATGGAAGAATGTTGTTTATAACCCATGAAAAAGTGGGAACATAATGGATGCTGTTTCCGCAGTCATAAAAACGTTTTTTGTGGGGTCATTTGATGAGTTGTTTCATAATTTACAACTGGATGCTGAAGTGTTATAGACAACGACGCGGCAGTGTGATATACACAGCGAGATATCTTCTGCCGATGTCTGTCTGAATGGTCTATTTGCTAGAGTCGTTGTGACATCGCACAACTGTATTGCTTCAAAACGTATTCGTGTGTATTTCGGTTTTGATTGGTATGATCAACTTTGGTTATCTAATGCATTGGCAAAGTTTAAAGTAGATTCAACACAACCCTCCATGTTTAGGATAAATGATTTAAATAGTTTCATTTAAAACTTTGACTTTTCAAAAAGGAAATCCTAAAGAAAATGATTTAATAATGACTTTTTCCTTTCCGACAAAAGAAAACAATTGATGTAAATTCGATAAAGCCGCGAGTGTGAATTTGGTTTTTGTATGTTTTTTGGCTATCAAATAAACAAGTTCTCGTTGGGGTTAGGGAGTATTACGTTTTCTATTCAATTACAATCTGAAGTACATGTACTTAGAAATATCAGACACTAGACAGTCGGAGACACGTAGGAGGAATCGAAATAAACCACTCTTGGAAACGTCTTGTAATTTCAAAGTAACCGGCTCCGAGTAAACGATTTAATATTTTTTACTTCTCAGTGAGACAGACTTTATTCTGTATATCTACTTTGCCTGTATTATCAGTATGTAGCTTTTTGTTTAGCATTTTTTATGTACATAATTCGAAGTAACTATCTGAAGGACTAGTACGAGGTCACTGTGACTTGTGGCGTTACGTATACTCCATAACTTCGGCATGAATGTCACACTTTACTGTAGATGTAAATCGTGAAAAAACTATCCCTTGATACGAAATGTTATTAACTTTACACTTTTAAAAATATGTTAACCACAGATGAACAAAGCATTTTATCTTTCCGAAAACAAGACGATTTCTATTTGTTAGTAACTTTTGTTCGGAAGTTGTTTGATCAGGATTACAGACAGCAAAGCTTTCAAAAGGATTTATAGTACAAAACCTTTATGTGGTCATTTATTTTCTGATGCACCATATGTTCCCGCGTTTGTTCAGGTGAATATTTGCCTTGCCTTTGCATGTGTTTGTGACGGGTGCCATAGGTAGTGCACGATACGCCTACCTCTTCCCGAACACCTGGTATCATCACTATTTGATAGTGATTGAAAAAAATATGCTTATGATTTAGTCTGACTTGTAACGTGTAGTTATGATCATAGAAAGGGTTTTGTCGCTTTTATTTTGTGTGCATTATTTTAGAAAACGTGACCCTTCACTTCTTATTTGCAAAGACGTTCTACGAGTTGCAATGATGTCACGCCACCACGTTATCAGGTTTCTTCAGCATGGATGTCGGCCACACGCCCTTACACTGCAGCTGACATACGGCGGCGCTCCTCTTGGCTAATTGTGCCTGCAGTGTTTTATTGTACGATAACAACTCCCACTCGTTTATTTCTTAAATGAAATATCAATATGTACAGCCTCTTTAAGGACGATGATGAAATGTACAACCTTTGAAAATATTTACCCGTATTTTAAAAATATGACTCCCTCAATAGAATCCGACCTCGCAATGACGGACAAGTCCATTTTATGCACGGGTGAGTATCTCCATCATATTCGCGCAACCTTTACGTCGTTTAACTGTATCTTTTCTGCCAATGACGATTGCCATATATATCCCTTCTTATATGATTTTAGCCTTCGCGTTTATCGGCGTTGCCAAGCTACATCTATGGGGAACAACTCACTTGACACTCCCCTCTTTAAATATAACGTCGTCCAATTTACGACGTCAAGTTGCGAGCGCATGTTCGAGTCTCCAGAAATGACGTCATGATAGAACAATGTTTTATCGTGAAATATACCACTTTTCGTTCTTTATTGTTCTTTGCGATTTATCGCGTAGCTATCTTATATTTACACATTAACACTATTGTTTCTTAATTACATTGCATAAAATACACAACTTGCAAATATCTAAAATTTCAGCGGTATCAACAGACAATAGCATATTACATTTCTCTTCAGTGGGATGTATATAGTGTTTCTTGTGAAGATAAATTTGACGCAGGTCTGCATAAACCTCAAAAACAAGCAAAATGTGATACTCATTTTCACCATATCCATTATTACATGCTTCACATAATTTTTTTTCGCTTGTTGTTTTATAAATCATAGAACACTGTGAGTGTAACATTGCAGTAACGTCATAGTCAAAGAACATCTCAGTCAGTTATACGCGACCTGACGGAAAGTAGGGTTGAATCCGTTTCTTATGTATTATATCAATTCATATTTTTGGCGAAATGCAATCTTTAACCTCTGTATCCGCCCATGGTATATTCCGAATGTAATTGCCCTCCTCCCTTTTATATGGAACCGATTGTATCAACAATTGTATCGAAGCCTTACCACTGACTTCTTCCCAGCATCGAGATTGCACAACCAGGATAAGGGATAAGGCTTACATTCTTAAAAGGCAATATATTATTGTTTATTCACAAAAAGTGTTAGGCCGTAGGCCTATTACACAGAAGTATTTACAGAGAGAGGGAGAAAAAAGAATTACCACTAGTTTACATATAAAAAGGCAATATAATTGTCAACAGTTAAATAATACGCCCTATTACACACTGCACTTACGAATGTCAAGTATTTGTCGCAGTTAAATGTCTTGAATCGTTGTTGGAAACTGGCAGAAACGTCGGCGTTTTCCAGTAGGTATCTCATTTGCACAGATAAAATAGACAAGACGCGTCTTCAGGGGAAGGAAGGTGTCAAATTGCCCACGTCACGCACTTATGTAGGTACAAGCCAGCCTCAAGAGATTTCGCGAGATTCTCGAACCATGTACCCCGTCGAAAACTGTAAAGAAGCCTCCTCACAGCGGAGCTCTCTATACCGGGAGGGTAACGACGGTGTCAAGCGCTGGGACCGAGTTTAGATTGGACAGAACAAAGGGAGGTTACTCTCAAGGTCACTATCACAAATCAACAATGTACTAGTCACATTGCTGCTACTTACAATGCAAACTGTGACAAAACTTTTGCCATCTTTACATACCAATACCAAAATATGTTTTAGTAAATAACTTTTACCCATATTTTAAAATGTACTGCCATTACTTATTATATTATTGCTCAAACTTGGCATGAAAACGTACGCACAGAAACTTGGTGAACAAACTTTCAGGTCAACAAGTCGGAAAGTTTGAAGTTTTATGTCAATCCTATTTCAGATATATGTAGTTACGGACTTTATGTCATCTATCAATGTCGTTATCCATATCCATTTAGTTTGTAATTCAGTCTATACTATGGGCCTGTGGCCTGCGGGTGTCGTTCCAACATGGAAATAACTCACCCTGATAGTAATGTTCCTGACAACATGATGTATCCCGCCATCTGGCGTATTCAACAGACAACCAGCAGTGTCCTTCTGGATGCTTTGAGGGCTTGTCTGTCTCTTCAGTTTTGTCAACTGTTTCTTTCTATGCGACAGAAATATGCGCAAGTAAATCCAAATAGGTGTATTCTCAGTGTAGTTTTTCCTGTTGTCTGAATACTGAATTCACAATGAAAGCTAGGTCCTCTGTATAATATACTGAACCGCAAAAGAAAAGTCACTATTGATAGATATAAGAGAAATCTCATTTATCCAAACACTGTAAACATACTTTGAGACATATTAAAAAGATGAAACTTGGCAAAACTGACCATCAAGGTTGAAATTAAAGTGTCAAATGTTCTCAAAGTGAAACACAACACTTGTCTCTGAGAAAATGCCATCACAAGTCAGTATCTCGTGTGTCCGCCATTTGCATTGATGACTGCCGTGCGACGTCGATACATGGAATGGATGAGGCGGTTGATGAAGGCCATAGGCACTTGAGTCCAGACTCTGAGGAACGCCTGACGCAGTTCAGCTGCAGTTGTTGGACTTGGTCGGACGTCATTCAGCCGTCTTGGAATCTCGTCCCACAGGTGCTCAATTGGATTTAAATCGGGAAAGAGGGCAGGTTACTGCGCATGCATGGTTCTGATGCCATTCTGCAGGACGAAGTCTCTTCTTGCACTCGCAGTGTGGGTACGGGGGTTATCATGCTGAAACTCGTGGTTGTGGCGACGTGCCAAATGAGGTATGGCGTGTAGTCTAAAGACTTGATCAATGTAGCGAGCTGCTGTGACACCATTGCCTCTCCCGGGACCGATGTTCTGGAAGACCACAGGGCCGACTCTCTGTGCAAGACCAACTCCACAACACGATGCTCGGACCATCCTACGAGTCTCTCTCAACAACACAAGCATCAGAATAACGTTCCCCACGGATTCGCCAGACTCTCTCTCTGCCATCTGCTGTTGAGATACAGGAAAGGCTCTCGTCTGAGAAGAGGACCCTTCTCAACTGCTGGCGGCACCAATGCTGGTGCTGAGTCGCCCACTGAAGACGATTTTTATAAGGCAAGAAATGGGGGAACGCATGTGCATTTCAATTTGCACGGAACTCACGT
Source organism: Haliotis cracherodii (assembly GCF_022045235.1). Lineage (NCBI taxonomy): Eukaryota > Metazoa > Mollusca > Gastropoda > Lepetellida > Haliotidae > Haliotis > Haliotis cracherodii. The sequence goes on along the minus strand of NW_027266276.1, from coordinate 15,275,377 downwards.
GCATCGGGTTACCATGGCCATTGCCGTGATGCGTTTGGACGATCGTTTTTATCGTATTCTGCTTTGTTTTTTAATCATCAAATTTCCTTTTTCAGGACAAGTTAATGTTAAATTTTACCGAGATATTTTTCATGCAATGTTACTTGGGGTGACGTTTCATTTGCGGTTCAGTATATGTTCCTGTGCTTCGTCACATTGTCTTTTATTATTGTACGTCCACAGTACCTAAGTCATGTCAGTCACACGTAAAGAAAAAGACATTATCCTAGGGCACATTATATTCCTCTAGGTCATTTGACCTTAAATTTGTCATATATTATGGTAGTTCTTAGTTTTTACCAAATGATAATTGCTACTTTATTAACATTCCTCTTGAGACAGAAATCCCTTCAGTTTATTCTTGCAGAAGTACCAGTTGTACGATGAGGGCAATTATATGGCCAATTCTATCAACTTTAAAAAGGCAATTACCTGCACACAAATTCCAACGTTTTGATATTTACAGTGAGCTCTGACATTACGGCCATGACTTTGTGATAATGTCATAACTTAAAGGAATATCTGAATAAACTGTATTTTAATTATCTTCCTACACCTAGTTTTTGGGTCAGGTCACTTTGCTCCTGTGAGACTGGTGGTAGGGGCAACGCGTACATGTTTATTCCGCTATCACTTAGCGTCAGGTTAGCCCATAACGGTGTGACGGTTTCAGGTATTTACTCCGCTATTTTTCCTGTATTTAAAAGATAAGTTTATGAAGGTAGTTTTTCCTCTTTTGACAAATACTTCAATTCTGTTTTGTGGAGATAAGATAACCCCACTGACCGCATTTTGTACGGCTGACTGATTTTTGAATTCATGTCTATTCAAATTCAAATCGAGCCAAACCCTCCTATGCCACATTAATGCCCATGAAGACAATTGGCAAACCAACAGCAGGTACAGACAAACAATATAACAATCAATTCATTAATTACAGAGAGACAATATGCCTCACTTTTACACAGGGCAATAATAACAACTTCTACCACAGTGTGAGTGAGTTGGGTTTAACTCCGCTTTCAACAGTATTCCAGTTATATCACGGCGTGACAGCTTAAGTGGGAGGAAAGCCCGAAGTGATGCAGGTCTTAGACGTTAACCACTTCGGTGAAATCCACGAGCACGGGTATGGTGCTGACAAAGCTAGAAACATCATCGGGATGAACCCGGATTCGAACCCACAATCATAGGTTTCTGGCGCGCCCACGGGACGTAACTCTGCACAGCGAATCGCGGCGCCTTAAACGACTGGGCCACCCGTGCCCCCGACTTCTACACAGGACATTGGAAGATATAAACACAGCAGCATTTCGGACATTGAGTGGGTCTCTTAAGTTCTTCTGCTGTATACATATAGTATTCATTGTTCAGATATATGATTTATATATGAAGGAGAGTCTCACCTTTCGGCATTCTTGTCTTTTTCAAAAGATCATGAAAAAATCCCAAGTCATACACATATCCTGTTCCGAAATTGGATGTACGAAAGGTTATAGGTTAACCACACTGGTGAGATTTCTTTTACCCGATTGTCATCTTTCGGGAAATTCACTTGTTTTTTTAATGAATACAATGTGTAAAGTTAGCGTGTAGCGAAGCACTCACCTGGCAGTGCCAAGGTGTTATGTTCAAGGTCTAAGTCTATTTACGAGATTTTGTCAGTGCAAGCACCAATCAGAGGTTACGATTACGACAAAAAATAAATTGAAACAATATACGCCATAAATGGTGTAGACAATAAACAATAATTAATACCTCATAACAAAATGAAGGAGCAACTGGGAGTGATTGAGTTACATTTAAACTAACCATAAAGCACCATAATCGTCCTTGTAGACTAACATCTAGTCTCTGAAATGAACATATCGTGCAGAAAAAAAATAGTTGTTAAATCATCTAAATAAAAATTTCATAAAAAGGAGCCCAGAGATCTGTTCATTTCTCATACTCCAGAAATCTAGACTTGCCAAAAATAATAGACTTGCATGGGTTATATTTGATATATTTGTATCAGTTTCTGTAAGACAGACTAGCGTCCTTGTTACTTCCTGCGTACCTCTCACATTAAGCTGTAACTCAAGGGAATCCTGCCGCACTGAGTCGTGTTTTGTAGAGCTTGACATGTATAAAAGAAAGTGTTGGAACAAGTTATTTGGATGCAAAACAAATTAGGTTTAGTGCCAACATAAGGTTTCCAACATATTCAAACCAAACAACTGAAGAAAACATTTACTCTTACTGTCGTGATGCTTCCGATCTATACTATGACTGATGTCCAAGTTTCAACCCAGAAACAAAGACTTTCTGTACAAGAGATATTCCTATCATGGGTTGGCTTCATTAAAAGAAAATAATGTTACTTCTTAATGGAAGGAAACACCTCCTTGAAATGTTCTTCCTTACTGGGTGTGCGTCCATGACCTCGGTCGACAAATCTTTAAACTTTCTGCATTTTGATTAACAACTATATACTCAATACTTTTTGTACATATTTATTTGAATCACCCCTTCGTTGATACGACAGAGTACATTATAACCTACATTTTCTCGAAAAACACAACTTAGTTGTAACTACTGATTTAATGTCCACTAATAGATTCCCTTCATTGTTTGATTCAACGTCAGGGTTTTGATATAACGTGTGTGCAACATACAAAGAAAACATCATCGGGGTTCACGCAGTACAACCTTTGACGTCACGTATGAAATTGTGTACCACATGGTAGATGATCCTGATAGAAACATGAATCACTTTATAACCCCTCCCTGGTGGCAGGATGGGTTATAACGACATCAGATGGTTTATGACATGAGTTGTAGTGTATCCCCAGCAGCCTGGCGTAAGGCGGCAAGCGCTTCATTTAAGAACATACTTTAATTCAATTGCTCCTGCTGTGTGTTCTGAAATAATATGTAGCCTGGCTTCGTAGTTACAACAATATCACCCGGGCGCCGTTGTACAAAGCGATCTTTGCACTTACCCTAACATATACTTACGACAGTCGTAGAGCTAAGGTTGTTTTGCACAACGGCACCCTGGACATGTTTAAGATATTCACAGAACCATAATCTGTCAGTCTTAAGGCTTTTAGATGGGATCTCACTATTAGTAGTGTTTTCAAGTGTAGCGGAAATTAGTTTTTATCACATGGAAAATAATCACAACGACAATAGAGAAACTGCTGATGGAACCGTGTAGTCAAATGTTATGAATGATAGCATATAGAGCCCGGCAGTGTTGTCTGCACCAACGATTTTGATCGAGTCCAAATAAATCAATCAATCAATCAATCAATCAATCAATCAATTTGTGCATAATGTCCGTTTGGATTGTTTCCTGTCTGTTATCAAGGCCCAAAACATCATGTGATGTACACACGTGACCCTTAACATCTGATAACTGTTCGTGATAACTTTCTTATATTGATGATCAAACAGGCATCAGCCAAGGAGTCTTCGCTTTTAACATAACTTCTGTCACATCACGAAGGTCGGAGGTCCATGACACAGGTATTCAGTTTTTCCAGCTTGTTTCAAATTTTGACGTTTATTACTGTTAGGTTAAAGGGAAGGACATACGTTGTTCAACAATCATCTTTTTCGCGAAAATCCATACAAATGCGTAAAACTGTTTCCCGACCATTTTATTTATACTCTGTAAGGTCTATTTGTTAGTACACACTACACGATAATTTCTAAGATCTGCCTTCATATTTTTCTTAGATACTTTTATCGCAAATGCCCTTGCTTGAAATTTATCATCAATTGTTTCTGGACAAATATGTGAGAGCAGTAGAAATTAAGTATAACATTATGTATGAGACACCTGAATACAATTAATTAAATTTAGAAAGAAAAAGAAACTAGTTATGTCAAATAGGTACTTCACAGGTGTGTGCATGTTGAGCAGGTCGTAAACGTTGCGACTTGTTTTGTTTTTAAGCTTTTATGACGTGAGTAACAAATAAACATGACGTGAAAGGAAGGACGATTTAGGTACTAGCGTCAAAAAAGCAACAGATAACGGAATAAGTAGCCGGTAGTCACGATAAGATCTAAGACGATCAAAGAAATTTTTATTTGCATGTGAAATTTTCTCCCCCAAAGGGGCATACTGGCAAGGCCTTATCCTAAATGTATTACACTGACGAGGCGAGAAAATGAATTTCAATTTCATTCCCCATTTGTGAAATTTTGGGACGGTGGTACATTAAAACCATGAAGTTGAAAAAACCCAGCCCATGTATCTGTTTTCAACAGCTACGAATTATTCATTTAATCACTCAGTGGAACAGGGATATTTTATTTAAGAACATTGATGCCACCATTTGAGAACATTGATACCACCATTTGAGAACATTAATACCACCATTTGAGAACATTGATACCCATTTGAGAACATTGATACCCATTTGAGAACATTGATACCACCATTTGAGAACATTGATACCCATTTGAGAACATTGATACCACCATTTGAGAACATTGATACCACCATTTGAGAACATTGATACCACCATTTGAGAACATTGATACCCATTTGAGAACATTGATACCACCATTTGAGAACATTGATACCACCATTTGAGAACATTGATACCCATTTGAGAACATTGATACCACCATTTGAGAACATTGATACCACCATTTGAGAACATTGATACCACCATTTGAGAACATTGATACCACCATTTGGGAACATTGATACCCATTTGAGAACATTGATACCCATTTGAGAAACAAAAGGAAACAGAACCACAGTTTGACATTATTTACCAATAACTGCCACCTCGAAGTGTTTGTACCAAAATATATAATAGTGGATGACAGAATGAGTGTTTGGTTATGACAAAAGTCAGGGGGCACCAATAATGAATTTCACACATTGTTCCTTTGGAGAGAATCGAACAAGGACATCGGTGTGATGGGTCAACGATTCTTTACCACTGAGTTTCAGGATCGCTCAGTACTATTCGTACTGTAAATGACGAAGTGTAACGTTTCCTCCCCCCCCCCACCCTTGCCGTTTCCTCTTGTTTCTAGAATATTGCCGAGATAGCTCACAACTCTACCAGAATATTTCAAAGCTAAAGGAAGTTTACTTCATTAATACTGCGCAATACCCCTCTTCTCTGCGTCAGCGTATGACGTAAATGGTATCGTTAATATACCTAGAAAGTTAATCTAAATGATAAATATAAATGATAAATGATATATATGCGTCTACAATGTAGGTATAACAGACCTAAAGATAATTTTTAAATTAAAAAAATATCATCTTTCAGAGTTAGTTACGCTAGATATTCTTCTTTTAACCTGGAGTGGAGCAATGTGTAAATGACCGCTCATTTGACAACTGTAAAAGGATAGGTTATCCTCACGTTTTTTCACAGGTTGTGTCCTGTAATCCCATAAAGAAATTGTTCACCTCCTCCTTTCAAAGAAAAAAAGCGCGTGCCTGATTGTCTCTATTGTGGTTGAGGGGTCCTGCGGTAGCCTAGTGCTTAAAGCGTGTGTTCATCATGCCAAAGGCAATGTTCCCTTCCTTACATGTGTATAATATTTGAAGCCATGCTGTGATTTTAAGGGGAAATTAAAAAAGAAATTGCGTAAAATCTCACCAGTTAATCATGAAGGTTACAGTAGAATTATCATGGGAGTATTTATACTAAGTTATCCTATAATAATTAGATCCACATCAAGTGCTTTTATGAGTTATCATGGTGTAATATTTATACATCATTTCATATAATTATAGTTTAGCAAGTAATATTTATCATCAGGTAAAATGTATATATAAAATATCAGTAGTTTCAGTTATAGCTTTTTAGATAGATGCTAGCCTAAGGTAATGGGAGCGCATCTAGACATACTATTCAATACGACAGTGTTACGTCTACATAGTTTAATAGATTAGAAGCTTTTAGATAAATGCTAGCCTAAGGTATCAAGATCCCATCTCCCAGACAAAGGATATTTATTTAAGTATATCTGTCATCACCTACCGGGGTATATTAGAATAACATTACTTCAATTAAGACTCATTAAGGATTAGCCCCCATACAAGCTCGTCTATAGCGCATTAAGGATTAGCCCCCATACAAGCTCATCTATAGTGACACCCTAATCTCTTTCAAAGCATCCAGTAAATATGTCAACAAGATTAGTGCCAGTCCAACAGGATTAACAGGATTTAGTATTCCCCTCTGTCCAGCCATCCATTTAGCATAGGACACAACCAATCGTGTATCAACCAATCACATGCCTTTCTATTGTTCAAACTTTCATTAAATACATACTGTAGCCAAGTTCTAGCAGAGAAGGGGTTTGACTCTCTTACCAAGCAGACCTCTCTCCCACAGCCCAGAGTGTGTACCGACTCTCTGTGGCACCCTCAGTTATTATCTAAGCATAAATTGTAAATTGTTAATTGTTCTTGTAAATAAAATTGTGATTAGTCTCCTGTGACTCTGGCTCTTTGCTGACTAATTCCCCAAGAAAACCAGCACGTCATTTGGAAGGTATTGTTCACCTAGAACAGTTCCATGATAGAATGATGGAATTGCTACTGCTGCTGCTGTTGTTGCCAAAGTTTATGTTGAACTAGTTGCATAGGTTGAGGTTATTGAAGATGTGGACGTTAATATCAGTATATTATTCCCACTCATAAGATAATTGTTGCCGATTAATGTAAATATATTCAGCATACTACCACTAAATGCTAAATTATTTGCATCTTTTTGGAGCATTAAGACTCGTATTTTTGTTTAAAAATTTCAAAGTATTTCTCTGAAGTTGGACAGTCAACTTCCAGGCATATGAGTCGATGGTTATGACTATTCAGGCATATATTATTTGTTTCGACTTCATTTATAAAATTTTGCAAACGAACGATGAAATTATGTTTTTTTTCGCTCCGCCCTGTCAGTGTAATAAATTTTAAGTAATTATCAGGGTATGAAGCCCCATTCACTTAAACACCTTCTCTTTATATAATTCTATTTGTCATTCCCATTCCAACCAAAATATCTACTCTGACATTTTGAAAATCATTTATACTCTGGGCCCGTGGCCTTGTAGGATTGAAACAAATCAACTTGAGTTGCATACCACCTCAAGGGTCTTTAACAGAAAACCAGTTTTAAATACAGCCTACACACATTTCTAATTATCGCCTTTACCAAAGAACATAAAGTTTGTCATGTCATTCTGGATGATTTGTAGGTTTATCTAGCTCTTCAATTTTGTTACATGTTTCTTTTATGTGACAGATATAAGCCTAGGAACACCCCTTAGGCATAATCCTTCAGTATAGTATCTCCGCTTGTCTGAATATTGAATACAGAATGGAAGCTTTTTCCTTTAAAATGTATTTCCTGTGCTCTTTCAAATTGTTATTTATAATTGTTCACAGTGCGGAAGCAATGAAAATTCCATGTGTAGAAGATGGCATTTCCTGTGGCAAAACAACATTCCTCTGAGTCATTAAGCCTTAACGTCGTGCAAGTAATAGTAGTAAAAGATACTTGTTACTCTTTGGATTACATTTTGTTGATTCTTCAGACATACCCAGTAGAAGTACCACTGCAATTAAATGTGGTTCGCGAATGTCATAAGCCCATGCATGTTTTCTATTTGCAGTTGATGATAAAATATGAATATTTGTCAATTCCATCAACTCTGCCGAAAGCAATAGACCGCCCACAGGTTTAACTGACGAAACGTAGGTGTTTTGTAGAGCAAACCAGATTTTGCAGTAGTTGAGAACTTACACTATTGTCGTGATCCCGTGACAACGCCGTTATAACTCATTTAGGCTATCTGAATAAAAGTAACAGAAACCTAAAAAGCACAGTCCTCTGTACGATTCCGACCATTTCATGAGCATATGTTTATGAATCACTATCATGCAGTGATGATATCAGGTGTTCGCGAAAAGGTGAGCGTACCCTGCCCCAGCGGTTGCACCCGCCACAAACACATGCAATGACAAGGCAATTGTTCACCTGAGAAAAATGCACGGGACATTATGTTCATGTCAACATAAGGAATTGCATCGGACATCATTATGTTATGGATGCGTCAACTTTTGAAATATCCCCTAGCAATTGTTGCTCTACTAAGATCGTGAATGTTGTAGCCCTGATCAAACAACTTTAAGCAAGAGTCGTAGGACGCTCTTTGAAATATTCGTAGAAAGAGCATGCTCGATTGTACCTCAAAATTTTACCACAAAAGCAGGTTATTGCTCGGCATAATTAAAGGGAAAGTTGAAAATTGGAAAGCTGAAGCTATCTCTCTTGACATACAGTGTTGTGGCTGTTTTTTGACCATCTGAACTATGAAACAGATGATCACTGGTCTCTTTTATTTGTAGTTCAGGTTGGTAATCACATTGTATAAAATTTCAGACAGACAACTGGAATGGCAACTTTGCAAAGTTAACAGGTCAGATAAAATGTTGCCAGTCCAGAATGCTCCAGACGAACGAACAAAAGTAACAAAGGGGTGAAAATTAATTAATTAACGTTAGGTGTCAGACAATAACAATTAACTAGTGGATTACCAACTTAGTAACTTTAACTCATTGAAATTGTTTCCATCAATAATGTGTTTAACATTTGTTGTTAATTTACCTGTTGCATTGAATTAAAACTGGAATGCTACGGTAATTTACGGAATACAATAATAGCCCGCCCATTCTGCCTGCAACTTTTAAAAACTGACCGTCCGTCAGCAAAATAGACCGTTTCGGACTGTCGGGTAGGCGGGTATTTTAAACACTGACTGTCTGGCAATCAGTGGCAGGGAATTGGCTTTTTGACCATTCTTGAACGATCATCATTAAGTTCAACTTCAAGGTAGAATTCCCCTGTTTTGATGTTACCAATTTGAGCACGCTTTCTGACTCGTACGCATAAAAAGATTAGCAAGGAGAGTATAACAATTGATATCACTTCTTGCCGAAATGTCCTATACTAAAATTTCACCTACATGTTATCCATGAGGAAAGCATTTCATATACTGTTTTCTCAGTAAACTTCAGATTACATTTGTTTTCACTGCTCATACATATGAAGATAGAGATGTAATTTATGGTCGCCACGATGAGGGACAAAAGCCTATGGATCAAGAAATGACGATTTTTCTTTCAGTTTGTTGTGCGGGAAAGTGGTGGATTTGAGAAAATCTAAATTTTGAAAAAAAATGATCTTAAACTTTTTTCACGCAAAGAGATTTTGAGAGACTCCATGGCATTAATTCCACATGTCCCAAATACTTTCTTGGTATATACAGAAAGTCTTCCTTGATTGTATCAAGGGCCATGGTTAATCTGAGAGAGAGATTGGGTAGTACGTTTGCTGGACCCAGCAATATCTCTCTCTGCCTACGGCTATTTATGGAACGTTGGATTCTTTACTTTATCTAGTAAAAAATATCTTATGTTTTTGTAGTCAATGAAAAAAAATGATACTACTGATTTGTCATTTCAATAATTTGTCTACGCCTATTTTGTACATTGTTTTGGGGTTAGTTCGCTCTGTTCTAGCGACATTGATGTTAGGGCATCTCGTATATATTTATTCCGCTATCATGTGGCTTCCAGTTTTGTTCTTTTCTCTTCAAATGAGTAATGGTTTGACATGGGTCGGGTTGATGGTTAAATGAAGAATAATGTTTCCCTTTGTTTATAAATTGTTATATGGCAGTGTAATTTAAGCTTAAGTGTAATTTGAAGATCAAATTTCATCGACCTTTGGACTTCCATTCTATTGTATACTGACATTGTAATTGATGTGCAGTTATGTGCACTAATTTGTAGACCTAGTTCATTTTATAATACATTTGTAAAGTGTATACCATTTCTTTGTTATGTAATATTTTCACACATAATTCTTTTGAGTACAGATTTCTGGGTTAAACTGTTGTTTATGTGCACGACTGAACTTTCTTCTCTCTTCCAACATATACTTCAATATGCTTGTTTCGCAATGACAAGGTTCCCCGACTGACTTCAGTTGTGTAACTGACATATATGTAAATTGGTGTCGATTCAAATTCAATCTGCCCAACCCTGATCTGCGCCACATTGACGGGCGTGAAGACAATTGACAAATCACTTGTTTGGACTAGAGTCTACAGACAATCAATCTAACAGTTAGTGGGTACTTATGAATTGTTTGATAGATATTACTTAGTGACATTTTAGTACAAACACAAAGGATCCCTTTGTCGCGTCATTGTTTTAAGCGGACGTTTGTTAAAAAGTAAAGCATACAGATTTTTATTTTTCTTGTCTGTGTTTCTGTGGAATTCTTTGTTAGATCGAGTTCCTGCTATGGGTGATATCATTAGTCATAACTACTGTGTGCAGGTGTGAAAAGTGCATTGCCACATACAAATGGAACACATATCAATAAAGTGTTTTGCCGTGTACATTTTGCATAGTTTATTCGAAAGAACACTGACAGTACGTGAAGTAAGGCTACTAGTTTTCACTGACATTTGAGAAAGCTAAATAAGCCTTAACGGAACACGCTATGTTGTGCAATATGCTGTATATTTCTTCTATAGCTCACATTCGTGCGTATCATGTTATACTTTCCAATATCATATAAATGAGGATTTTAATAATGAAAATTGTGTCTTTGAAAATAAGATACCCCATGACATCTTCTGACATAGAAACAACATGTTTGACATGGTTATGCGGAATTAATAAATATCCGGAATGAACTATATTCGCACACGTGCTTGACATCAGCTGTGCAAGACAGAATAAACATAACAGAATAAAATAAATCGTATGTGATGTGGTCGCAATTTCAATGACAAAAATTAATGTAATTAGAACTTATATGACAGATGCATTTGAATGAGAGTACAACATCAGCGCTAGCCAGGTCTGAGTCTCAGATGTGTAAAGTCGATGTGTAGATTCACTCAACTGACAGTCATAGGGTCTCAGTCAATACCGCACGCATGTAACTCCCAATATGTAATGTTGAAACCTTACTACTGCTATTCTAGGGACTGTTCAAGCATCAATCGGTGATAACGTTTACTTGTATGGCACAGAAAGTCGAAAACAGGTGTGTTACAATGCGGGTCACTTTACAGTTTGTACTGTAGCTAAAACGCAACTATCCCCTTGAATAATGAAAGCGTGTGTGAGTCATCCATGTGGGTTTCACAACCAGTGTCACTTCGGGATTTTCTCTAACATTAAGCTCATTGCCTCACCCATTCACTCACTCACTCCTCAACCTATATAAACTCTCACATTCCCACTCCCACCACCCCTTCTTCCTCCCCACTCAGAACAATTTCAAAAGAAATTAAAGCGACAAAACCTTCCATAATGATAAGACATATTTGGCCTTTGAAAGGCATTTAGAAGTGAGATAATATATGGATGTCTCATGGCATTCATTCACCTGATGAAGGAGTTATACTCTGAAACGTTGTGTTCCTCATACTGAAAAAGATGACATCCATATATTCTCTTCCATAGAAGACATATCTACTAAAAGCAACTCTAAGTTCAACTCATAGGTCATTATTGCTATACCTGACGTTTCTACCCTGACTACCAGTTCGGAAACAAAGGATGTCGTTTATATAAATAAGAGCGACAAAACACTTATCCCGATCGGATAACATTCATTCGTTATTGAATTGCTACCACATGCCAAGATTGACAAGAAATCAGCAACACCAAGCCCTTGGACGAGAGGCCAGGGGACACACCGTGCGTCGACGATTGACGAGCAGAAACCTCCACTGTCACAAGTCACACCGAAGAGTCTGGTTCGAGCATCATGGTGTGGTGTTGAATTGGTCTTGCACAGAGGGTCGGCCCTGTGGTCTTCCAGAACATCGGTCCCGGGAGAGGCAATGGTGTCACAGCAGTTCGGTACATTGATCAAGTCTTGAGACCACACGCCATACCTCATTTGGCACATCGCCGCCCATGCCCACACTACGAGAGCAACAAGAGACTTCCTCAAACAGAGTGGCAAGTTTGCCATGTTTCATCTTTTTAATATGTCTCAAAGTATGTTTACAGTGTTTGGACAAAAAAGATTTCTCATATATCTATCCATGGTGACGTTTCTTTTTCGGTTCAGTATATATCTTCATATAGTTTACACTCGATCTTCAGTTATATCTTTGAATCATTCTTTCATTAGTTCCTCATAATATATCCCATCGCTCACTTACATACGGACGACATACGCCAAACTACAACAAAACAATTGATCAAGGTTAGTAGGATGAGTGTAAAGTCATGTTTTTCCCATTTGTAGGTTTCCCTTTATTCCAACCAAACAACCAAAAGAAACATTAATTTTTACTGTATTGTCAGGCTGATGCCTTTCAACTCAGAAACAAAGACTTTCTTCAAAACAGATATACCTGTCATGTGTTCACCTCATTAGAAATTGAGCCTTCTTGATATACACTTCATTGCTATGGGCGCGTCCTTCACATTGAAACTACCTTAGAACTCGGTCGACAAATACATCCTTAAACTTTCAGCACATTTCCAACTGTGTCATCCGATCATGTTTTCTTCGACCCGAGTAATTAAAAAAATCCTTTTCGAAAAAGAGAGTTTTTATGACCATATATACATTCCCTTCATTATTTTAAGATCACAAACATGCAACAACGGCTAAGAAACGTATAAAAAAATTAGCTGCGTTCACGCTTCTGGCGTCTGCAGGAAATGTTGTACCAGATGTCAGCTGATACTGATATAACACCGATTTACTATTCCGTGGTGACAGGAGGGGGTATTACAAAATGTGATGCTTCTTTTTGTTTTGTTTGTTGTTTAACGCCGCACTCAGCAATATTCCAGCTATATGACGTCGGTATGGACCAGACAATCCAGTGATTGATATAATGAGCATCGATCCACAATAGGAAACAATGACATGCACCAACTAAGTCAGCGAGCCTGATCACCCGATCCCGTTAGTCGCCTCTTACAAGCATAGTCACCTTTTACAGCAAACATGGGTTGCTGAAGACCTATTCTACCCCGGATCTTCACGGGTCTGATGGTTTGTGACATGAGTTGAAGTGTACCCCATGTGGCCTGGCGTACAGCGGCTTGGGCGTGATATAATTGCTAAAGCTGCGTGCTTTGGAGATATATAATTTTCTATCACATGAAATAAACTTTATACCCAACATGCATAAACCGTTGCCGAAACTGTAAGTCAAACTGTACCTGTGGGTAAAATAGAAGGGCCATAGTGACACTCGCTTTTCGCCATTAACCGGACGTGGGAGGAACGTGTCGTACGTCTACCTACATGTTTTGACATGAATTGCATGTAAGTAGCAGCCAGGGGTAAAATGTCATTCTTAGGTCAACATATATTTATTCGAAAAAAAACCCCAATACAAATATATAATATATGTAAAACAATTTTCCAACCCTTTATTTATATCCTTTAGAATGTATAAACTATTACTACATACCACAAAGTAGCCTCTATGTGATTCATAGATACATTCCTATACGTGTCCTTCTGTCAAGACAAGGGACAAAACCCTTTCCACAGTTCTAAGAAATCTCTGTCTGATTCCGACTACATCACGAGCATGTGTTAATGAATCACTATCAAATAGGGGTGATACCAGGTGAGTGTGTCACAACACATGCAAAGGCAAGTCAACTGATGTGTCCAAAATTGGAAATACCCTCCACATGTCTACCATAAAACTTTTTGAAAGCTTTACCGAGGCTTGTAATGTAATAGGTTTTGAGAAGTCGTATGGCGCTCTTTGAAACCTTGGTAGACTGGAAATGCTCGATTGTAACTCAAAAGTTGTGAAATGTAGTCACAAAGGGCTAGTTCTGCAGGGAAAGTTGACTATAGGAAAGTCGAAAGAGAAGTTAACACTTATCATAAATTGATTCTGGTAATAATACAAAGATGTGCGAGTATATTGCGAGGGGTGGCTGAAAAGTTCTGAACCCAGCTATGATGGACTGCGTTGGTTGCTAATCATCTTTAAAAAAAATCCTCTCCAAGGTCTTCATACTGCTGCCAACGATGCCGGGGTACCTACATCTCGCTGGTTTAGATGAGTTGACCCTGGTGGTGTAAAATGCCGGGGTACCTACATCCCACTGGTTTAGATGAGTTGACCCTGGAGGTGTAAAATACCGGGGTACCTACATCCCACTGGTTTAGATGAGTTAACCCTGGTGGTGTAAAATGCCGGGGTACCTACATCCCACTGATTTAAAAGTGTTAACCCTGGTGGTGTAAAATGCCGGGGTACCTACATCTCACTGGTTTAGCTGAGTTGACCCTGGTGGTGTAAAATGCCGGGGTACCTACATCCCACTGGTTTAGATGAGTTAACCCTGGTGGTGTAAAATGCCGGGGTACCTACATCCCACTGGTTTAAAAGTGTTAACCCTGGTGGTGTATACATGTCATGCACAGGAGAGTGATGTCAATATAATTTGCATAATGCTTGCCAGACACTTCTTTCTTTAAGTTTGGGAAATGGGGGGCATCTAACAGTGCCACATTTGGTGAATATGGAGGATGTTCAGTGAGTGAGTTCAAAGCCACAGTCACGGTGACAACCATGGCGACAACGGACTTGTACACAGTTGCATTGTCCTGGTGGAACAACACAGCTTCAGTGAGTCTTATGGAACAGACATTTCCTTCTTGGGATGTTTCTACTGCTTTGATTGCTGCTTAGTCTCTGGTTGATAGTAGTGAACCAATGTCTAGTACCAACTACACAAAACGCTACACAATTTTAGCTTCATAATGACGTAAATTCTCACGAGAGATGACAAACCTGAAGTCAGGAACATTTGAACACAGGTACGGAATCCTTTGCCAAGCCCATTTTATTCCTCTGAATGTTGTCAACTCATGAGAGATGTCAACTGTATTGGATATGTGAGGTGTGGTGAGTTGTCTTTTATCCAGAAACATATAATGCATCTTATTAACATTTTCCTCAGTGGTGACACTTGAATGTCTGTCTCATATTGCATCATCTTCGAAACTCTCTCTTTCTCCCCTGCTGTTCTAACAGTGACAAAGGAGGGAGCGTAGTCCCCTCAAATTAACAACCATGTCCTGTGACTTTTGGAGGTAAGCCCTTTCAGTTGGAGATTTTGTCCATTTCATCAACAGAGACTGTCCTTTGATGCCTGCCCAATAGTTGTCTATTTGGTACACTCGCACCCTATAAGAACAGAACGTATTTTACATAAACATGCAAACTGTTTAAGGTAAACTACAAATCCTCCATAGTTAAGCTCAGAACCTTTCAGCCACGCTCAGAATACGATTGCACAACAAAAGAAGACGAAAAGTGAAACTATTGTGACACACCACAACGTGATAAGTACGAGCTAAGATGAAGGACATTTTAAATGTATATTTACCTTAAATGAATGTCAGAACGAGTCGTAAGGAACAACTAGAGGAGGAAGAAGAAGCAGTTGGAGTTGCAACATGTGTGAATGCCATATAAATGTCTACTTGCGTCCAACACATGTATTGGTTTTCAACACATTTTAACAATTTTCAAAAACATTTTCAAGAACCCTGGAACTAGGACGTCCGTGTGACGAGACAACGATATTGAACTACTAGGTTACATCAAAGCCCTGTTCGTACTGGAAATGACAAAGTGACATATTTAGCCCTCTTGGCGAGTTCAAGTAGGATACCTCTTTTCCTCAGGTTTCTTTGATATTTCCACCACGCCCCCAATTCTACAAGTACATGTCAATGCTGTAGAGATATTACTCGAGCACTACTAAGCGGAATTCCTCTTCGTTGTAATCAACTCATTTCACAGTTGATGTTACCTAGAGAAGACTACATCATCTCCATTCTTTGCTAAATTATATAAGAGTCAAGGTCAAAGAGACCTACATTATTAAACCTTTTTAAAAACTTAATTTTCATGATTTCACGTTTCATGGTTAGCCAAGTCTTAATTGGCTTCTTAGTGCTGTATTGGTACCATTACTAAAGCGAGTGAGAGGTCGAGTGCTAGCCTAGTGGTTAAAGCGTGCACTCAATGACGCCGGAGGCCCGGGCTTGATTTCTTACACGTTTGAAGCCATACAGATAACAGAGGAATGTTGGAAGTGCTGCTGCTGTTGTTTCTCAGGTTTATGTTAAATTAGCACATTGGTTAGTTACATTATTCAAGATGCAGACGTTGACATACTCTATTGAATTTCCCACTTCATAAGATATGTTTGTGTTAAAATTTTCAAAATAGTTCCCTGTTGTTAAGCGGGACACAGTTTCTAGGCACATCCGTTCGTGTTTCAGCGATGTTTTGTTTTCCTTTCTCGAATTTGTGGCTTAATGTTCCACCAACCAAACAATTCATAAATTGAGGAATAGTCTGAAATTAGAGACAGTCTTTTTCTTTCCACAATGACTGTGTAATGCGTTTCATTAATGAAACTTAGTTCCAAGTTTGCCAGTAGGGCAAGAAGATTAACCCTTTCACCTCCTATTCCCCGAAAAATGTTCTTTTCTTGCACGTAATGTTCAAAAATCCAATTCCCGTCCACGGATTAAACCAACCTGAACTAGAAATAAAAGAGACCAGTGAAACCATTAACCTGTTTCATATATAGACCAATGCTTCAAGATTCAGAAAGACAAAACACTCTCCACAAGACTGTATGGCAAGGGCAGTGACTTCAACTTTCCGACTGTCAACTTTCCCTTCAATAATGACGAGCAATATTCCTGCACCTTCTGTCTTTGGAGTTTATATTTCACAACTTTTGAGGTTTAATCGAGCTTGATCTTTCCACGAAGATTTCAAAGAACAACATTCCCGTGTTGTTTTGGGGTGAACAGTTGATTTGCCTTTGCATGAGTTTGTAACGGGTGGCCACAGCTGGGGCATGATACGCTCACCTTTCGCAAACACCTGGTATTATCTCCATTTGATAGTGTTTCGAAAACACATGCTCGTCATATGGTCGGCGTCGTACGATTGACTTTTTAGTTTATGGAAATTTTGTTGCTGCTTGGATTTCTTTATCACAAACCCCATTTCACAATACAGCCACTTCAACGCCAACGCTCAAACCAAATATTGAAAATATTAGTGCCAAGAATAAACATATTCAAGTGAAAGCGATAATTATTCTATCGTATTTTGGTGCAGTCATCATCGAATTTAACTAACAAGTCGTATCAAATATGTCCGATTCATTATCAACATGAGTAGTCATTGAAAATACATGAACCTCTCTTGGGTGAGGTGAGGTGAAATTGGGTTTAACGTCGCGTCCAAGGTTATTGCACTTATATAGCGACGTGCTCTCCGGGCGGACGCTCTACCACTAGGCCACGGAGGTGGTCCATCTCTTGGGGAAATACCTTCGCTATAATCGACAGACTATACCCCAGTTCTGTATATAGAAGCTAACTGCTATGTTACAAATAACTGCACAACAATTACAATGGCAGTAAACAATAGAATGGAAGTACACCATTGATGATTGAATGGCAGTACACTATGCAATGGCAATAAATAATATGATGACAGTGGTCAGGATGAAACACAAAAAAACTCAGTGATAATAATATATAGTCACCCAGCGGCGACAGTGGTCAAGCTTCCGAGATGTACCAGTCAGGGAATCGGGGATGATGAGCGATCCTCGCATGAAATCTGATTACGAAGCGATGAACTGCATGAGAGATAGGTAAAGACGCTGTTGTCCCCTTATATACAACTTACCCAGCCACTGGAAAGTTCAACACAGTGCCCTCGGTACCAGAACATTAAAGAAGTGTCCATAGCATACTATCACCGCCCGCGGTATACCGGACCGGAAGTTTACACACCACACTAGCATCTAAATATAGGAACTTCCTGACAACTGATCACTGTCAAAACACAATGTAATGAGTGTCTATCGAATCTCAACAGAAACAATGTAACACAATAATGTTTGACAATAAAACACACTGCCATATAACACTATATTGCGTTTATACTGAGTGAGTGAGTGAGTGAGAAGGTTTAAGAAGATATTATCAGTTGTCAAGACACTGACAGCAATCAGTTTGTGATTTAATGGCAAAAACTATATATATCTTATGCCACCTAAATAGCAGAACCTTACACACCACCCTCCAGGGTCTCCAACAGAGCACCAATATTCAAATTTAGCCAACACCTCTAGTTATCCCCCCCCCCCCCCCCCCCAACTTAACTTTTGTCATTCTTGGCGATTTGTGGGTTTTAATTGTTTCCTCAGTATTGTAAAATGTTTTTTTCTTGTGACAGACGTATGTATCTGAATCATGATTTCACAATAAAAGCTTGTTCCTCTGTATAATATGTTCCTGTGCTTGGGTGCATTGCCATATATTATTGTATGTTCACAATACCCGAGTCATGACAGCCACAAGTCCAGAAGGTGACATGTGACTGTAGTTAAATTTTATTCCTTCAAGACATTTAACCTTAAATGTTTTGCATAGAGCAGTACTTTTCAAAATAGCTTTCGTGGATTCTTTCAGATGTACCAGTAGAACCACCACTGCAATCAGATGTAATTGAGATTCATGTGATAAGCTCTTCAATGTTTTATTTTTGATGATAACATTTGACTATTTGACAATTTCATCAACTGTAAGAGTACTTAGCATAAATTGTCAGCGTCAGAGAATTACAAGCAGTTATCTGCGCACATGTTTTAACTCATTAATGTGAAAGGTAGACGGGTGTTTTCCAGGGCAAAACACTTTATTTGTTTTTGCTGTGCACTTACAATATGGTTCTAACGTCGCGATAACGTCGTTACTTAATTAGACTATCAAAAGAAATTTCACTTCAATAATCTGTCTACACCTATTCTTAATTTGGGCCAGGTCACTCTGCTCAAGGTGAGATTGAAGGTGAGGGCACTTCGTACATATTTATTCCTCGTGTAAGTGGCTCTCAGCTTAACCTCCGAACAGTCTTTTCTTTTCTATTAAGAGGAACTATTTCAGATGAGTATTGTTTTGACTCAGATTGAGCTGAATAATAATAACAACAACAACAACAACAAAAACAACAACAACAACAACAACAATATTTGCGCACATTCATTTGTCTGATGATCCTCTTGTGGAGCATGTCAAGACTCATGATGAAAATCAAGGCACTCCACAGTTTCTTAAACGAGCCAAGTATTTGGAAGACAATCTCAATCTCAGTGTTGATTTTGTTGATGGTTCAGTACTGGTTGATGGTACAGAAATGAGTGTCAACCAAGTGAAGTGTCATGTCAGATCGGCCCAGACTCAGTGTTTCAAGGAGAGGCTATCTGGACGACCACTGCATCGGGTTTATGTGCAGTGTGTTGAAAAGATCAGAAACCCTGCAGAGTCCTTTGTTTGGATGAAGTCGGCTGGCAGTGAAACAGAAGGCTTTCTGTTTGAGGCTCAGGATCAGTCACTTCGCACTCGAAACCGTCAATGTGTGATTTTGCCTCAAAATGTAAATATGAAATGTAGATTATGCAATGAATTTAATGAGACTGCACAGTGGATGCCCAGCTTTGGCACAAACACAGTATCTTAAGCGACATGATGGTGTAGCTCGATCATTTTATTACTGTCTTCGCCTTACTTGTGGTTTTGACACAGAGGTCACCATGGTACGACCCGGAATATGTAGAGGGCCTCATGGAAAATGATAAATACAAAATTGTTTGTAATAGCCCCATTTACAGCCTCAGACGTATCCAGGCCAACAAACCTGATCTTGTCCTTGTTAAATCCAATGAAATCTTTAATATCATTGAATTGTCAGTCCCTTTTGACACTAATGTGATTGACAAGATTCAGGAAAAAACATGGCAAATATACGGACCTCGCTTTCGAAATGTCCCGCTTGCATCCCAAGTACCAAGTTGTCCGACTCCTATTGTTCTAGGTTCCTTAGGTTTGGTGCCTCCCAATCTGTTGACTAACATTGAGAGAGTACCTGGGTTTTCTACAAGGAATACAGCCCTTCTGACAATCTGGGTAATGCAGAAGGCTGCAGTATTGGGGAGTCTTCACATTCTCCGAAAAGTTCTGGGTGGGTTTGATTTGGCCGCGCTTCCTGGGAGAAGTCCCATTTGCTGTCTCGGCTGCGTGTAGAGGGGGCAAGGGCCCTAAGCTGATGATGAGCCTAACCAGCCTGAATGAGCCAGGATCACCCAACCCACTTCGCTGCATTTTTTAAAAATCTTTACTACTACTACTACTACTACTACTACTACTACTACTACTACTACTACTACTACTACTACTACTACTACCTAGAATGAAGTTTAATGGTGTTTCCCTGTTTTCGAAAATGTTAATGAAAGTAAGTTTTTCTTCAAATCCCTATCAATAATATTTTGTTTCTGACAACCTTGCATAATTCATTGCAAAGGACACATTCCTGTGATATTTTTCTTAATTGATTAAGGTAACGTCAGTGTCAACAGTGTCTGGCAGCAAACGATTTCGACGATTATGACGGAGTTTGCTTGTTGTGGATTTTGTTTCAGAAATACATCTTACATTTTTTCTTTGTCTGCTAGCTGAAATATGCATAATGTGTATCTGTTGTGTGTATGACAGTGAGTATTACCGTAATCCCACAGAGACAATGCCTTGTAATGGAAAAGTTAATGACAGACACATTTGCAATTAAAATATTCCCATTTGCTTATATTCGCTTTCATCACCCAAGTCCGTTGTATGATTCCGACTACATCACAAACATGTGTTTATTGATCACTATCCAACAGTGATGAAAACAGGTGTTCGTTGAAAGGTGAGCGTATCCGGCCCCAGCTGTGGTACCCGCCACAAACACATGCAAAGACAAGTCAACCATTCACCTGAAAACATCACCCGGAAACATATGGTACTAGTCAAGATAGGGACATCATTTACTGATGCGTCAACTTTGGAAATCTCCTTCACGTGTCACCATAACACTTTCTGAAAGCTTTAACAAGGCTTTAGATATTATAATCCCGATCAAACTACTTTTTAGAAAGAGTCGTATGACTGTAATCTTCGCACGGTTATGATGAGTTATGATGGTTATGATGATTAAAATCGAGGTGTAGCGACACATTCACCTGACAGTCACTGGGCCTCAGTTAATACCGCACGTAGGGAGCTCCCAATATGTTATGTTGAAATCTTATTACTGCCTTCCAAGTGACAGTACACACATAAATCAAAGTTTCAAATTACAAGTACGACGCAGAGAGTGGAAACAGGTGTGTCATAAGTACAAATACGGGGCATGGGTTGTTTATTACAAACTTTAATACCCCAATCAAAATATAAGTGGGTGAGTTGGGTTTTTTAAGGCGCCATACGTGTGAGTTTCACCAACACCACACACCCAGCCACCAACTAACCCATCATCCCATCCAAGCACCGACACACCCATCCCCGCTTCCTTCCACATTCTGTATGATAACCATACTCTAACCAAACAACTAAACCGAACATGTACTCTCACTGTACTTGACGTGTCTACCCTTCGCTACCATCCTCCCGTTTCAGTTCCGAAACGAAGCATTTCTTTTATAAAACATACATCAAACTCATTTGTTTGACGTGTCTACCCTTCGCTACCATCCTCCCGTTTCAGTTCCGAAACAAAGCATTTCTTTTATAAAACATACATCAAACTCATTTGTTTGACGTGTCTACCCTTCGCTACCATCCTGTCCCCTTTTCAGTTCCGAAACAAAGCATTTCTTTCATAAAACATACATCAAACTCATTTGTTTGACGTGTCTACCCTTCGCTACCATCCTGTCCCCCCTTTTCAGTTCCGAAACAAAGCATTTCTTTTATAAAATATAGATCAAACTCATTTGTCCGTCCCATGGCAAGACTTAGTGAGTAATGTTATTTCTTAATAGTACAAAATTCCTTCTGAGAACAAAATACCTTATTCTCTGTTGAAAAAATTATCTTTCAACTGTCTGCACTTGATCTTCAATTGTAGCTTTCGTCCATGTTTATTTTGCCCAGTTATTTCTTTTCATCACCCTTTCGCCGGTTCCCTAAGAGTGAGGTCATTTAGCTGAAATACCCCTTAAAGCGGCATGAAATCAAAAGCCGACGTGACATGACAGTAAAATTAACAAATATACCAAATTCAAAGCCAACTGCCGTTCTGGTGTATACTGTCAAAAATATTCAACTGAGTTTGTGACATCATCTGTATGTGAGTCAAGGAAGACAAACGTAAAGATCAAATGAACTGACACGGAATGCAATGTCTACAAATGTGAATGTCATAGACTTCTACTGGTTTTTAGAAAGCGTAAAGATAGCGTGTCCCTCAGACGTTACACAAGAGCAAGATATGATTAAACTAATGCATTACGGGAGATGAAAAGAAGGTATAATGATTCTATTCGTGCTAAACTTACAGCCAATGTAAATAATGCAAAAGAGTTTTGGGTATAATTATTGGTGTAATCATTTTGACGGTAGTTTTCACAAATCAAATGGTAATGTTGATGATATTACTATAGACAGCAGTGATGTCCATGTTGATGATGCCGCTATCAGTATTTTAAATGAACCTCTTACATAAGCTGAAATATATCAATGTGTTATGGAGTAAAAATCATTCAAATCTGCGGGATCGGTTGGTATTATTGCCAAATTCATTAAAAGTGTCCACGACTTGCTCAGCTCACTATCCTCAATCTGGGAGTACAGGCATACTTATACCTTTACATGAGAAGGGTGATAGACGAACACTTAATAACTATAGATGAATGACGCTGTTGAGTGTGTTTAGCAAATCATATCCATTTATATGAAACAAGCGATTGCCATTTTGGTCGGAGACACATGATAGAATATCTGAATCACATGTAGGATTCCGAAAAGGTAACAGCACGACAGACATTATGCCTGTTTTGCACTCTGTTATGTAAAGATACTTGAAGAAAAAACGCGGCTAAGCTCTACGTGGCTTTCGTGCCTTTTACTAAGGCGTTAGTATGATATGTTCTAATATGAAGAGGAATTTCTTCCAGTATGTTGAAGGACGTAAAATCATTTTATAGTTGTGTTAAAGCATGTGTCTCAGCTGTCCTCAATGTATATTAATGAACTTGCTGATGAAATAGAATCTACACAGCCTCATTCAGAAATCATTCATTTATTTCTGCTTTTGTTGGCTTACGTTGTGGCACTTATATCATCCACAATTATTGGTCGTAGATAGATAGATAGATAGATAGATAGATAGATAGATAGATAGATAGATAAAAGTTCGATTAAAGTCTTCCTAAGTTCAAAATTGTCATGACGCCCTCCAAAACAGTTGAAAAACGTAGTTACTTATTCATTGTATAAAATCATTTGGTTTAGAAATCTATCTACATGTAATTAATATCTCGTCTTGCAAAAATAAGACGTAGTTCTCATCAGTTAAGAATTGAAACCGGGCAATACTGCTAACAACCAAGCTTTTTTAGAAAGTATTTTTACCGTGTAACAAATTGTGTTTAAAAGATGGGTACCATTTTATCCTTGTTCGTGATATGCATTTATTTCATCAGGAACTGTTATATAACAGCACAATTCTGTGTCAATCCTTCTATAACTAGATTTAATACGCTCATGTCCAGTAAACTGAAGATAAACTGGCCTACAAACCTTTCTGATTGAAGCCGACGACGAGATACCAGCATAATATGAATACACAATGCCTTCAAATAAGTGTTTGTCACATATTTCATTCAACTACACGTGACAGCTTGTAGATATTTGCAGAAAGAAAAGAGTATAAGAAGGCAACCCGGCGTTACGGCGAGGGACATTCAAAGAAGTCCATCACATATTTTATTGCTGCACCATATACAAACCTTTACACTGGAATAAGTGCCCTTGACACAATACTTACGTTAACAAAGCTATATGTTTTCTGAACTGAGTCCCATCCCTTTAATATCTACAAAAGCTTTATGAAATGTCTTCTCCTATTGTAATAGACTCATTTGAACCATTAGTCCGGTCAAAATAACGATAGACCCACCACAAATTGCAACAGAAATGTTTTTAGTTGATTCATATTTAACAAGCCCTCCTTAACATCATATCAAAAATCTAGAAAAATCTAATTGGGGAAACATTTCCAAATTCAGTCATCTTTACTATAGCGATTACCTAGCATTTCATAGAAAAAATAAACATTTTCAATATTTGAAATTTTATCCAAGTTAACTATGTTACATATCAAATCAAAGCTACTACATATTCTGTCTTGTTTTGATTCAGAGAAATCAGCAAAAATCTATTTCCAGCTTTCAATAATAGTAATCTATCGTGTTCCAAACAGCATTTAATGGTCATATGCTGACCGAAACAACCCATTAAGTTGTCAACGCAGCACACACATGCATAGTAACAGGTATGCATATCATAGTTCACTTCAAATGCCTCAGGCTATTGGCACTTCAAACAAGACATGCCACGACATTCGCCACACAGTGAAGAACACTGCAATCTGTTTGAATCACACATGCTCGTTTTATAGTAGCATTGTATTATTGCAAGCAGTTCTTAAGGAGCTGCTGGCATACCTGTTAACTGTGGAATTTGTTCACCAATAACTCTCCAACCCCATTCATCCACCACTTTCCACTGCTGCACCTGATGATAGACCCGCATGCTGTGAAATTTTGCAGCAGCTGATGTTGGGGGTAAGCATTGCAGGATGACGTAAGTCACACTTGATGTGACCTTCTCACGAAACCGACGGTATCTTAGATAATTTAGGTCTTCTCCTGGTAAACTGTTGTAAAGGCACAAGAGAGCCTATTCTCCAGATATTATTATCTGTTCTCTGGTTATATCCTGCAACGGCTTGTCAAACACCTTAGCATGTTCCCTGAAGTCAGGACTTGACTGGAATATTTTCAAATATACTGATTTCCCTATGCTGTCTTTGTTTATTTTTGGCATGCGCAAGGAATTGTTCCTTCTCGGACTGAATGATCATGTCACCGTCAACTACACCCTCGGTTCTCCTCAGATGTGTCATACCCCGTTGATGGGTTCTCGTTGTAGCCATCCAAGACAATTGTTGGCATGCCATAATGACTGGTGACATAATTGCAGTACATGCAACATACATCATTGTAAGTGATTCCACGAGGCCATGGTAAACGCTGCAGTAGTGATCAACCATCAAATATACTGAACTTCTTTTGGAATCAGAAGCGAGTTCCTGACATCAAACATTTCCCATGTGGCATTAGAGAGAAGTGGTTAGTTAGCTTGCTTCAGTAGAATAGTGGAGTCAAACAAAGAAGTTGGATATGTACACAGTTCATACAAGGTTCCTTCAAGGTGTCTGATGTATCACCAGCTGCTATAACTAGTCTCCGGAACAAGAATAGAGAGTTAACAGGTTCTGCAATTTCCTCACCTTAAACAGATGGTTTGCAATATAATGTCACAGCTTGATTGGATTTCTTGAATGAAAAGTCAGATACAATTTTGCCAGACATTGAATTCAAGATCATCGATCCAACACCTTTTGCTTCATCTGCTTTGACTGTGTTATTAGTTGTGATGCCATTTGCAATATTTCTGAGGACAGGGTCTTCATGAAATGGATCTCAATCAGCGAGGTAGTCTACCAGCTTTTTCACATCTGATGTATTTCTGTGAATCCTTGCCATGGTCATATCTGTATGTTGTTCACTGCTGGACTTGTTCGATAACTAGATCAGAGAATGGACCTCCCCAGAAGCATTCAGAACAATGGGGTGACCATCCTCAAACATCTTGTGAACTTCTGGAGGCATTTCTGGCAGTTGTGCCATCATGGAGTATGGGAGCATATGATATAAGGATTTGAGATGGAGATTCCAATTGCCAGTTCTCTCGCCTCGAATGAAACTCCTCAGGATATCCACCATCACAATGTATTGCATCCAGAGGTTTTCTGTTCTCAAGTTCTTCATGGAGTCCATCATTGTTTGAAGTTTGTCGACAACTCTTGACAAGGCATTGGATGAGCTAACATCATCAGTAGAAGCAGTTCCACTAATCAAATCTTCAAATAGAGTACATATGTCTGTGAGATCTTCATTGTCAGGTGAGCAATCTGGGTGTTCCTCTGTCACTTCCTCCACTGGTTCCTCTGTCACTTCATCCACTAGTTCCTTTGTCGCTTCACTACTGGTTCTTCTGTCACTTCCTCCAATGGTTCTCTCATGAGTGAGTGAGTGTGTCAGTTGGGTTTAACGCCGCTTTTAACAGTATTCCAGTTATATCACGGCGTGTCAGCTTAATGTGGGAGGAAAGGCCTAAGTGATGCAGGTCTCAGACGTTTACCACTTCGGTGAAACCCTTGGGCACGGGTATAGTGCTGACAAACCTCGAAACATAATCGGGGCGAACCAGGATTCGAACCCACAACCATAAGTTTCTGGCGTTCCCACGGGACGCAACTCTGCACAGCGAATCGCGGCGCCTTAGGTGACTGGGCCACCCGTGCCCCCCGGTTCCCTCATGATCTCTTAGACTTGTGCTTCAAACTTCTGTTCAGACTTGTTTGCTGAAACTTGAAATACCTTCGCTACCAGCAAAACCTTCACACTGGTATCTACAAAGATATGTGCTCTTGCTATTGCCTTTACTGATGACCTTGTTATCCTGTCTCCTTGGTAAACATGGCCGCCAATGTGTAACTTGTCGGGAAACTTATATTTGTCAACATTTAATAAAATTATGTAGATGAATAAATATGGATATATGTGTTTTTCCCCCAATTTTGTTTTTGTTTTTGTTTCAAAGGCCGATTATTACACTTTTATGCAAAATGGATACATACTACAGATACAAAAGGACTGCATGTGATGCCAGCTTTCATTTGATATCTAACTTGATATGGTTAAAGGAAAAATGAAACATGAGTCCATCGCAAGCAGTGAAACCAATAATACTAGAATGAATCTAGAGTGAGTAAACGTTGCTTTACAGTTAATTGCAGTCAGCACTATTCCAGGATTATCACGGCGACATATCACTAGTCCGGTGACTGAAAGCATGGGCAACGATCCCCGAGCCTGATCATCCGATTTCCACGTGTGATAAAAGCTCTATTATTCACTTTGGTGAAATTCACGAGAAGACGTGTGGTGCTTATGGATAAATCAATGATCGTAATTCGCGCAAATCTGGAGAATCTTAGCCACATATAGGTGGTATAAAACAAAAAGAACACTTAATTGTAGTTACACTGTATGACTGCATCCTGGCAGTGACACCGTATGGCCACATCACGTTAGTGACACTGTGTGACTGCATCCTGTGAGTGACACCGTATGACAACATCACGATAGTTACACTGTATGACTGCATCCTGACAGTGACACTTTATGACCACATCACGATAGTGAAACGGTATGACTGCATCCTGGAAGTGACACTGTGTGACCACATCATGGTATTGACACGATATGACTGCATCCTTGCATTGACACTGTGTGACCACATCACGGTAGTGACATGGTATGACTGCATCCTGGAAGTGACACTGTGTGACCACATCACGATAGTGACACGGTATGACTGCATCCTGGCAGTGACACCGTATGACCACATCACGGTAGTTACATGGTATGACTGCATCCTGGCAGTGACACCGTATGACCACATCACGGTAGTGACACGATATGACTGCATCCTGGCAGTGACAGTGTATGACCACATCACGGTATGACTGCATCACGATAGTGACACTGTATGACCACATCACGATAGTGACGTTGTATGACCACATCACGGTAGTGACACGGTATGACTGCATCCTGGCAGTGACACTGTATGACAACATCACGATAGTGACACGGTATGACTGCATCCTGGCAGTGACACTGTATGACCACATCACGATAGTTACACTGTATGACTGCATCATGGCGGTGACACTGTATGACCACATCAAGGTAGTTACACGGTATGACTGCATCCTGGCAGTGACACCGTATGACAACATCACGTAGTGACACGGTATGACTGCATCCTGGCAGTAACACTGTATGACCACATCACGATAGTGAAACGGTATGACTGCATCCTGGCAGTGACACCGTATGACAACATCACGATAGTGACACAGCATGACTGCATCCTGGCAGTGACACCATATGACCACATCACGGTAGTGACACTGTATGACTGCATCCTGGTAGTGACACTGTATGACCGCATCACGGTAGTTACACTGTATGACTGCATCCTGGCAGTGACACTGTATGACCGCATCACGGTAGTTACACTGTATGACTGCATCCTGTGAGTGACACTGTATGACAACATCACGGTAGCTACATGGTATGACTGCATCCTGGCATTGACACTGTGTGACCACATCACGGTAGTGATACTGTATGACTGCATCCTGTTAGTGACACTGTGTGACCACATCACGATAGTGACACGATATGACTGCATCCTGGCATTGACACTGTGTGACCACATCACGATATGACTGCATCCTGGCATTGACACTGTGTGACCACATCACGATAGGTACACGATATGACTGCATCCTTGCATTGACACTGTGTGACCACATCACGATAGTGACACGATATGACTGCATCCTGTTAGTGACACTGTGTGACCACATCACGATAGTGACACGATATGACTGCATCCTTGCATTGACACCGTGTGACCACATCACGATAGTGACACGATATGACTGCATCCTGGCATTGACACTGTGTGACCACATCACGATAGTGACACGATATGACTGCATCCTGTTAGTGACACTGTGTGACCACATCACGATAGTGACACGATATGACTGCATCCTTGCATTGACACCGTGTGACCACATCACGATAGTGACACGATATGACTGCATCCTGGCATTGACACTGTGTGACCACATCACGATAGTGACACGATATGACTGCATCCTTGCATTGACACTGTGTGACCACATCACGATAGTGACACGATATGACTGCATCTGCATCCTGGCAGTGACACCGTATGACCACATCACGGTAGTTACACTGTATGACTGCATCATGGTGGTGAAACAGACAGAACGTCATTACTTCATGCCTTATCTCAGAAGCCGTCTTTGCAAATACACAAAATTAATGGTCCTTCGTTAATTTTATTTAAGACTGAATTTATATTAGAACCATATTTGTGAGTGACTAGTAGTTAAATATAGTTTTCTAGGAAATAAATTGTGGAGGTAGAACAAAGAGAAGAAGACAGTGCACAAAATATTCCACAATCTCCCTAATAGCCGAGGTTGACGTAAATTGTTCTTGGATACAAACTAGTGTTTGTCAGTACTGTTGCATGGGCAAGTATATTTGCTTCTATTATGATTGATCCAGAATAACCTTCTGTGGACACTCCTTTGACCGGAATTTGACCTGTCTCGTGACGTAAGATATTGAGTCAGTGTCAGTTACTTCTGGTGTTCGTGTCAAGGAGAGTCTCAAAACTTTCACTGCCAATCGTTGAGGTATACATTTTGACCATTACTTGAATGGGAATTAACGATGTATAGGCGCGATATATAGGCAGGATATACAGGCGGGATATACAGACGGGATATAGAGGCTGGCTAAGTGAGCAATCTACTGCTGCTAAAATAGCTATTGGCGGTTTTGAGACAGTAAGGTTTCTATAGCACGCTGTCCGCTCGGTCAAGAGTTCAAGAGTTGGGTTATATAAAGATACGTATTGACCTGTGTGTAATAATAAGTCGCGATACACTGTTAATATTTCAAAGGTGCGTAATTCTTAATTCACGATATTTTGTTCTTGTCGCCAGGGAGGTTTGAGTAAGAATCTAAAATGAATTAATGTACTTACATAAGTAAAAAGATTCCCAAGAACTATCAATAGTCCAGTAGTTCTCTTGACATTAGTGTTTTCTTTCATGCGCCTTCAGGCCACAAAAAAAAAGATAAAAATAACATGTGTTTTTGGTAACATACGACTTATCAGGAGTTATTCTGTTCGTGATATCAAAAGAAGAAGAAGATATTGTTCGAGAATAGAAAGAATACAAAGAAAATCACGGTAGTGACACTGTATGACTGCAACACGGTAGTGACACTGTATGACTGCATCATGGTAGTGACGCTGTATGACTGCATCACGGTAGTGACACTGTATGACCACATCACGGTAGTGACACTGTATGACTACATCATGGTAGTGACGCTGTATGACTGCATCACGGTAGTGACACTGTATGACTGCAACACAGTAGTGACAATGTATGACTGCATCATGGTAGTGACGCTGTATGACCACATCATGGTAGTGACACTGTATGACTGCATCATGGTAGTGACGCTGTATGACTGCATCACGGTAGTGACCCTGTATGACTGCATCATGGTAGTGACGCTGTATGACCACGTCATGGTAGTGACACTGTGTGACTGTTTTATGATAATGACACTGTATGACCACATCACGGTGGCGACTGCATCATGGTGGGGACACTGTATGACCACATCATGGTAGTGACGCCGTATGACCACATCATGGTAGTGACACTATATGACCACATCATGGTAGTGACACTGTGTGACTGTTTTATGATAATGACACTGTATGACCACATCATGGTGGCGACTGCATCATGGTGGGGACACTGTATGACCACATCATGGTAGTGACAGTGTATGACCACATCATGGTGGTGAAACTGTATGACCACATCATGGCGGTGACTGCATCATGGTAGTGACACTGTATGACCACATCATGGTAGTGACACTGTGTGACCACATCATGGTGGTGAAACTGTATGACCACATCATGGTAGTGACACTGTATGACTGTTTTATGATAATGACACTGCATGACCACATCACGGTGGCGACTGCATCATGGTGGTGACACTGTATGACCACATCATGGTAGTGACACTGTATGATCACATCATGGTAGTGACACTGTATGACCACATCATGGTAATGACACTGTATGACTATTTTATGATAATGACACTGTATGACCACATCATGGTGGTGACTGCATCATGGCGGTGACACTTTTTTGACCACATCATGGTAGAGACACTGTATGACCACATCATAGTAGTGACACCGTATAACCACATCATGGTTGTGACACTGTATGACCACATCATGGTAGTGACACTGTATGACCACATCACGGTAGTGGCACTATATGACCATATCATGGCAGTGACACTGTATGACTGTTTTATGATAATGACACTGTATGACCACATCATGGTGGCGACTGCATCATGGTGGTGACACTGTATGACCACATCATGGTGGTTACACGGCATGACTGCATCATGGTAGTGACACGGCATGACTGCATCATGGTAGTGACACTGTATGACCACATCACGGTAGTAATACTGTACGACCACATCGTGGAAGTTACACTGTTTGTCTGCATCGCTGTTGTGGCACTGTATGACTCCATGACGGTTGTGACACTGTATGATGACACCACAGTAGCGCTAATGAGATGTGGAATATGTCATATAAGTGTCGGCATATATGTGTTCACTGTGAGCAATGACCACGGAATGTATTCTCTGTGAAAGATCTCTGAGGATTAGGAGCATGATGATGATTCGAAGAAGAGAATATGAAATGGTTAGCCTCGACACACCCTAAACCCCACAGGTCACAGTCACAGTGACCTCAGGGGCCGTCTTATAAGATATGCATGTCATTGTAGTACTTTTTTAATAAACCCAAATCTTTTCCATCCAATAAATATTGAATATAAGATGTGTATATACACCTCGTTTTGCCTGAATACCCCTGAAAGTAATTTTTTGAAACTACTTTAAACAGGAAATCTTATATCAATGCAACTTCGCCCCCAGACTGAGATGTGAGGTTTGGGGGTCACTTTGACCTGGATGGTGACAGGTTGTTGCAAAATCCGCTGGCATTTATATCTGCATGACATATGTGCATTATTCAACACGGTACGATATGATCCAATTACAAATTCAAATCACGATAAGTACGTAGGCTTACAGACAGACGTTTCAGGTGACACAGTACTCTCATAGGATGAATTAAGTACATTTCAAGCCAACAAAAGGGAACTCGGGTTTCTAATATATCAACATTCTTACAATCAAAGTAACTGCAATCAATCAAAGATATACTGGCCATAGATACATATAGGTCCGTGTGAATATAACTGGAATACTGTTCAAAGCAGGTTAACTTCAAATCACTCACTCAAACACTCACTCACCATGTGTCCCTCATATGCCGGGGTCCTCGGCCTGAGCGAACTAAATTTCTGTTCTGACATTTAGCTTGGAAGCCTTTGTCTAGGTATTTGACCTTCCAAGAATCGATTGAATACGTATTGAAGATTATAAAAGAAAGACACCTATCGAAGATACAGGTTAAGCTAAAGACATACGTACATGAACTTCTTCCAATGTATATGTAATATTCATATGTGTGTCTGTGAGTGTGAGTGTGTGTGTGAGTGAGTGAGTGAGTGTGTGTGTGTGTGAGTGTGTGTGTGTGTGTGTGTGTGTGTGTGTGTGTGTGTGTGTGTGAGAGTGTGTGTGAGTGTGAGTGTGTGTGAGTGTGTGTGAGTGTGTGTGAGTGTGTGTGAGTGTGTGTGAGTGAGTGAGTGAGTGTGTGTGTGTGAGTGTGTGAGTGTGAGTGTGTCAGTGTGTGTGTGTATGTGTGTGAGTGAGTGTGTGTGTGTGTGCACACTTATCCCATAAATGTTGTCTTATCCCTGTATACCTTGTACTCTTCCTGAAATGGAGGAAATACAGAAGATCTATCTATCTATGATACGCAGACTTCTTCACAATTATCTTTCACCCAGAACACTGGCCGCCAAGCGTATGGTACGCAGGGTACTTCACAGTTGTCTTTAACACAGGACATTTGCCACCAAAGAACACTCGATTTCAGGTATATATGGTATGTGCAGGTATATAATGAATATTGTAAACACTTGACAAACAATATGCTATTATTACAATCACATTTTATATCGGTAACGTAAAGACATATGACAGAGAGACATATCAAATTTAGAGAAACAGGACAGTGTACACAGAGGACAGTGTACACAGGTAGAGACAATGACAGAGAGGACAGTGTACACAGGTAGAGACAATGACAGAGAGGACAGCGTACACAGGTAGAGACAATGACAGAGAGGACAGTGTACACAGGTAGAGACAATGACAGAGAGGACAGTGTACACAGGTAGAGACAATGACAGAGAGTACAGTGTACACAGGTAGAGACAATGACAGAGAGGACAGTGTACACAGGTAGAGACAATGACAGAGCAGAGAAGACGGCGTAAACAGGTAGAGACAATGACAGAGAGGACAGTGTACACAGGTAGAGACAATGACAGAGCAGAGAAGACGGCGTAAACAGGTAGAGACAATGACAGATAGGACAGTGTACACATGTAAAGACAATGACAGAGAGGACAGTGTACACAGGTAGAGACAATGACAGAGAGGACAGTGTACACAGGTATAGACAATGCCAGAGAGGGCAGTGTACACAGGTAGAGACAATGACAGAGAGGACAGTGTTCACAGGTAGAGACAATGACAGAGAAGACAGTGTCAAGATAGAGATGAAATGATAGAGGGGGCAGTGTACACAGGGGTATTGGGGACTCACCGTCAAGAGATCCTCAACTTCTTGTAGAATTTTACACAGGGTGCGTCGTGAAGAAGTTTGGTGTATTTGAAGGTTCTATTCTGCTTAGAGATCATGTTGGTATTCCGAGGTACACCTACAGGCCGACGTTATAAATCGTGAATACTGCTGATAGCGACGTTAAACAACAAACCTGAATCACATCAATGACACATGCAGTTTTTCGTGTGGTCCAAAACATCCTGGACGGAAAGACAAAAAAGACCCTCAAACACCTTCAAAACGTACAGTTATGATTTTGACAAATATCTTAAAACATAGATATCAGGTAAACGTCAAACAATTGCATAACCAATATTTCCAAGAATAATACACACAGGGTACATGCACAGATATGAATTCCAAACATACCACATTTACCACATTGCTACCAACGTGTCCGTAAATATCCCCTATACGCTATCACGGTCCATTTAAGCGTTGATTTTCTATAAAATATGAAGAACGTACGTTATCCCTGCTGTCTGTGACACGCAATTGAAGGAACTTCCGTTTTATATCGGGTCAACTATGAATCACCCCTATTTGCATTTCGAGACGAACGTTATCATTCTAATTTAACGACTTCCAATCACTGACCTCTTGTTCGCTCGTCTGACGGTACAGTGTCCACGTTCGTTGATTTGTTTCTCGCGGATGAAAGCCTTGAAGCGGTGGATATGCCTTATCGTACAGAGAGACACAAAGAGTTGGTTATTTTTAAATAATGCTAATAGTCGTCAATCAGGCCTAGTTGTCTTGGCCGAAGTAGATAATACTTGTAGCCCTCAAACAATCCATACCGTGCAAACCATGGGTGTTGGCTGGAGTAGTACCGTCAAGGTCACCATCTCTGGTGTGGTTAGAGTCTCATTAAGAAAATGGGGCTTTATTTCAACACTTCCAATTGTTCACGGAGCAAACGCAGCACGTGCTCCTCAATGCAGAAGTTTGTGATTCCCTAGTCTGGCGCGACTCAAAACCGACAGTGTGTATTCCACAACCTTCGACCCGCTGACCACAAAATTACAGATATTTGTAATCATTCTCTCACATCTGCATTCCTACCAGTGAAGGACAAGGTCAGAATAGGTCTGCAGCAACGGGATCGGATGGTCTGGCTCGCTAACTTGTTTGAAGCATGTCATCGTATCCCAAATGCGTGGATTGATGCTCATGATGTCAATCACTGGGGTTGTCTGGTCCAGATTCGATTATTTACAGACTGCCGTCTTATAGCTGGAATATTGCTGTGTGCGGTGTTAAACAACAGACAAACATCTGATAAACAAACAACATCTGCATTCCCTCTATATTACGAGGGCCGTGCATACGCGGTGTATTAACACGTTATCCCGCATGTTGTCTGCTTTGGTTATCTATCCACTGATTTATGTCCATTACTAAACCCATCCGTCTGTCTCTCTCTCATCTATTTGTCTTTTCATACGTCCATCTGTTTATCTGTCCATATGTCCGCCCATCCAACCGCCCATTTGTCTCTCTGAATGTCTGACGGTCTGTCCGTGTATTCGTTATCTTGTATGTCCTTCCTGTCCTTATTACCTTCTGGGGCCCATCTATTTTTTTTTACATCACCTGTTTATGAACATCAAGTCCAACCCGGAAAAGTATGTCTCCGCTATGTGACATGGCACGATTGTTCTTGATACATTAGGGGTGCTCAAGGCACTTTGAACATCCGACACTCTTTGTAGATGCGGATGATAAATACGTCATACTGCACACGCACATTCGAGGTGTGGCAGTTTTGTGAAATGGATGTACTTGCAGCGCTTCCATGCAGGTTTAAATGTATATTCTTTAGGTTCATATTTGTCTGTATACATGTATATTCCTGGGTATATCTTAGTCTGTCAATATACCTGGGAATATGTTTGCCTGTCTATATTCCTGGGTACATATTTGCTTGTCTTTATTCCTGGGTGCATATTTGCCTGTCTATATTCCTGGATGCATCTTTGCCTGTCCATATTCGTGGGTGCATCTTTGCCTGTCTATATTCCTTGGTGCATCTTTGCCTGTCTATATTCCTGGAAGCATCTTTGCCTGTCTATATCCCAAGGTCCATCTTTGTCTGTCTATATTCCTGGGTGCATCTCTGCCTGTCTATATTCCTGGATGCATCTTTGCCTGTCTATATTCCAAGGTCCATCTTTGTCTGTCTATATTCCTGGGTAATTCTTTGCCTGTCCAATCCCTGGGTACATCTTTGCCTGTCGAATCCCTGGGTACTTCTTTGCCTGTCGAATCCCTGGGTACATCTTTGCCTGTCTATATTCCTGGGTGCATCTTTGTCTGTCTATATTCCTGGGTACATCATTGCCTGTCTATATTCCTGGGTGCATCTTTGCCTGTCTATATTCCTGTGTGCATCTTTGCCTGAATATATTCCTAGGTACATCATTGCCTGTCTATATTCCTGGGTGCATCTTTGCCAGTCTATATTCCTGGGTGCATATTTGCCTGAATATATTATTGGGTACATCTTTGACTGTATATATTCCTGGGTACATCTTTGTCTGTCTTTATTCCTGGGTGCTTCTTTGTCTGTCTATATTCCTGGGTGCATCTCTGCCTATCTATATTCCTGGGTCCATCTTTGTCTGTCTATATTCCTGGGTACATCTTTGCCTGTCTATATTCCTGGGTACATCTTTGCCTGTCTATTTCCTGGGTAAATATGTGCCTGTCTA
The DNA here is from genome assembly GCF_022045235.1 of Haliotis cracherodii. NCBI lineage: Eukaryota > Metazoa > Mollusca > Gastropoda > Lepetellida > Haliotidae > Haliotis > Haliotis cracherodii. Next base: position 15,238,849 of record NW_027266276.1, on the reverse strand, counting down.
TATTCCTGGGTACATCTTTGCCTGTCTATATTCCTGGGTAAATATGTGCCTGTCTATATTCCTGGGTTCATCTTTGCCTGTCTGTATACCTGGGTACATCTTTGCCTGTCTATATTCCTGGTCATATCTTTGTCTGTCTGTATACCTGGGTACATCTTTGCCTGTCTATATTCCTGGGTGCATATTTGCCTGGATACATTCCTGGGTAAATATGTGCCTGTCTATATTCCTGGGTACATATTTGCCTGGATATATGCCTGGATACATCAAGGTGTGACAGTTTTGTGAAATGGATGTCCTTGTAGCGCTTCCATGCAGGTTTAAACGTATATTCTTTAGGTTCATATTTGCCTGTATACATGTATATTCCTGGTCATATCTTTGTCTGTCTGTATACCTGGGTACATCTTTGCCAGTCTATATTCCTGGGTGCATCTTTGCCTGGATACATTCCTGGGTACATATGTGCCTGTCTATATTCCTGGGTACATATTTGCCTGGATATATTCCCGGATACATCAAGGTGTGACAGTTTTTTGAAATGGATGTCCTTGTAGCGCTTCCATGCAGGTTTAAACGTATATTCCTGGATACATCAGTGCCTGTCTATATTCCTGGGTACAACATTTCCTGACTACATTCCTGGGTTCATCTTTGCCTGTCTATATTCCTGGGTACATGTTTGCCTGTCTACATTCCTCGGTCTTTCTTTGCCTGACTATATTCCTGGGTATATATTTGCCTGTCTATATTCCTAGGTGCATCTTTGCTAGTCTATATTCCTGGGTGCATCTTTGCCTGGATACATTCCTGGGTACATATGTGCCTGTCTATATTCCTGGGTACATATTTGCCTGGATATATCCCCGGATACATCAAGGTGTGACAGTTTTGTGAAATGGATGTCCTTGTAGCGCTTCCATGCAGGTTTAAACGTATATTCCTGGATACATCATTGCCTGTCTATATTCCTGGGTACATGTTTGCCTGTCTATATTCCTGGGTGAATCTTTGCCTGACTATATTCCTGGGTACATATTTGACTCTACATATTCCTGGGTGCATTTTTATCTATATTCCTGGGTGAATCTTTGCCTGTCTATATTCCTTGGTACATATTTGACTATACATATTCCTTGGTGCTCCTTCTCTATATTCCTTGGTGCATCCTTGCCTGTATATATTCCTGGGTGCATCTTTGTCTATATTCCTGGGTGCTTCTTTGCCTGTATATCAGGGAACCGATATCAATATTTACCAGAAGTAAAAAGAACTGAAATGCACAAGAAAATAGAAATATTTAATTGTGAAAGGTGTACAGACTTAAATAAAATATTGTGCGAAGGGCAGAATGTCTTTGTGCTGTTGGCGAAGTATATTATAAGTATCGCGATAACAGAATATACCACATTCACCATTTTAATCTTTACCTTTGACGAACTATGAAATCTGTAATTAAGACAAAGTTGTTTTCAATAGCTCGCATTTAGAACCATTTGTTTCTACTTGACGTGTACTATGACTGTTAACTATTTAGTAACACAGAAGACAATGTATTCTTTTAGTTGAACACACACGGTGGCAGGTAGTACAAGGTGAGAATATGAAATCAGAGACAAAAGTCAAACATAAAAAAAATAAACTAAGGTTACATTGACACTTGCAGATTAGTTCCAGGAAAACTGTTATCAAAATTCCCTGTCTATATTTATAGCCAAAGCCTGTAATCGCACCGGCAACTGTAATATCCAGTGCAATCCGTGATGCAGCTGTGTAATTTGCTTGAAAACACCATAAATGAATAAAATGGAGAATAACCAGTTGCCACGTAGAATCATTATATGAAGAAGAAATGTCTACTGAAAAATATTAATTGGACACATTTCCTTATGTTTCGAAAGTATGAGTTACATCTGGAGTGTATATGTTATCAATAAAAGTTTCTTGTTCATATATAAGCAGCGTTCTTATATTCTTAAACTGATATACGCATTTTCTAACGTAATGAAGTCGAAGAAAAAAAAGAAGGAAATTCGGTGAAACATAAATGAATACATAAATCGATTAATCATACGCGTACCTTTGACGTGTGTTGCATTCTGGGTCAGCGTGACACCGGTTCAGGAAGGGCTCATTGGCAATGTCACACAGGCTTAGCGTGTTTCCGTCAGAGATTCCTGAAGCGTGAAGTTGTTTATGTAAGTTTTACTGTAGACAAAAGGCGATGATACATGTCAACACTGACAGAAAGTAAACGTGTCTATTGTAACAACAGTAAACCATGTTCCTAGTTATTGCTGCACATGTTCTTGCCGAATAATTTTACCAGAAGCTTAGCACTAAATGACTGAGATAGAAGCTGCTATGTGTCAGAATTCATTCAATCTCGCCAGCCATGTCATATATATTCACCCTGTCTAGTGTTTTCCAAGGACGGATTAGCTGTTATATGTGCCAATGTTACAGCATTGCTTTGTCATAGTATGAAATCCCCAAACAAGTTACTGTATTGCTTTGTCTTTGTGTGAAATTCCCACATAAATTACATAATTGTTTCGTCTTAGTGTTAAATACCCATATAAATTACAGTATTGCTTTGACATAGTGTGGAACCCCCACAGCAGTTACAGTATTTCTTTCTCATGGTGTGAAATCCCCACAGAAATTACATAATTGTTTTGTCTTGGTGTGAAATCCTCACAGAAATTACAGTATTGATTTGACATACTTTGAACGCGCCACATAAATACACCACATTGAAGCTAGCTACACAATATTACCGTTATTCTCATACACTACATTATTTTAGTTTTCAGTTTCCTCTTGAGGAACCGCAATTATTCTTTTAGTTTGGTCATAACACAGACCTGAACTTTGTCTTTGTTCCCCATAACAACACTGCAAACACGAAAACGTCGTTTTTTTCCGTATATGGTCATTGGACGGAAAAACGACTAAAAATTCATTAAAATTGATTAATTGGTCAGCGTCTAGAAAGTGTCCAGAAAAGGGTCGAGTTTTTCAAGCGTAAAATGGACGGAAAAACGATGCTTTTTGCTCCGCCTTGTACAACTGTTAACGGCCAATCAGATGGCGCTGGTCCCCCGACGCACGTGATGTCCAAGGCTTCCTTTCGGAAGCTTTAGGTTTCGTATTTCTGGCATGCCTTGCTCTAGTATCTCTCGCGCGCAGTGCAGCGAGATTTGCTGATAAGCTAGTTTTAGGATATGTTACATGTTAATGGAATTCAGACACGCGCCAAGAAGTCAAACCAAACAATGTTACCAAGTTTATTGTGGTAACGGCTATGTACAGTTACCCCTATCGGATAATGGGTTGTGTTTCATTTGGTTATAACAATAACTAATTTTTTAATGTGAAGTTTACAAGATATACGACTTGGACGCGAGGTCGGTCACATGACGTTCTTCACGTGACTGTATTCTTGAAAAGCCGTAAACACTGACTACTTCCACATTCCTGGGGAAAACCCTTGGAATTCCCTGGTACGAATTCATACAGAAGCGTGGTTGCAAGCCCATTTAAGGATACCCTCGCTACAACCCATCCCAGAGAGAAAAAAAACACGAAAAAAAATCCAAACTGTCGCAGTGACAATTTACAGAAATCTATGAATTTACCTTAGTATCTATTTGACACATCTTCACAATCACCTTTCAATGATCGGCCAATTGATCAGTGATGCCAAAGGCTTGAAATAGCCTCAGGTTAATTAACAACTTCGAAAATATCTCCCGTCACGTTTATCGTGTCGGCCATTTTGACGTATTGTACTTGATGTAAATGTATTACGACGATGTCATTGTAATTGACTTACTGAGGTAATTCTGTAAAAGATCTTCTCATCTTATGAGGATATTGTTTGGAATATATTTCTTGTAAACATACTAAAACATATGTTCCTCGCTTTGGGGGGAACTATTTTATTCCGGGGTGGCCCATTAAATCTAGTAGTAAGTCAAGGCACCATGCGTGATCTGTTATTTTATATGTTTAATTACGATTTGGGGCGTTAATAAAATACACTGACGCAAGTATATTCTATTCAAATCAATTGGATAATTGAATATGCTTTCTTTTACATATTACATAACATCACTGCACAAAATATGAACAGTTGCAGTAACACACTATGGTAATCGCATTAAACATCATTTTCAACTGTACAGTATTTCAGTATTTCAGTTATATCATGGTGTATCAGACTGCTGTGGGATAAAAATCCGAAGTGGTTCAGGTCATCCAATGGGTGTTCGGGAAAAGGTGAGCGTATCCTGCCACACAAGTGGCACCCGTCACAAACACATGCAAGGACAAGTCAATTGTTCACCTGAACAAAGCACGGAAACACACAATGAGTTTTACCGAGCATGTAAATTATTTTGTCCGTCAAAAACATGGACGAGTATAAACAATATGTTCATTCACGTAATACATGTCATACATTTGACAAAATGTATTGACTCGGAGCATTATTGTTAATCACAGAGTATGCAGTTGAACTCATCACCCATCCCATTATTGATAACCCCTTCTTGAAGATCTATGAAATCAGAAGCTGCAACACTCTATCTTTTAACTGGCATGTCTGGCATGTCAGACTTCTATTTCATTACTCAGTTTTATTTGCACGGATTACTATGGAAGGGACATTGTCTCGTTGTCGCATTGTCGCATTGACGCCTTTACAACAACAAGCAAAACCTGTCAAAATTAACAAAAGCGCGACAATTGGCCATTTGTCGCATTGTCGCGTGTTCGCATTGTCGCTCTTTGATAATCCTTTTCTTTATTTTACAAAAGGGCGACGATGCCGTAACGCGACATTTTCAAGGTCAAAATATGTCTCGTTGTCGCATTGTCGCCCCATCACAAATGTGTATAAAAGGCGTAAAGTTCAGTTATTGTTACAGTTAGGAAGTTCAACCTGATAAATGTACGTCTTGAAATGAAAACACAAGTCCGTCCGCGAGTCCATAACGTTTTATTATGAGCTCTTCTCTAAAAGTGCTTAGTGTTCAACTCCCAGTTCCAAACACGTAGTACCTCCTCAATAATCCACATACCTCCAGTGCAGTGGTCTTCCGGAAGATCTTACTCTTGACCGTATTAGACAACTGACGAGTGCACGCCTGACCTGTGACCTCGTTGCAACCCTCATGAGGTGTTTGCCGAAGGGAGAGGTGTAGGAAATGTGTGCTCATGTGTATTGCAGTTGATATACTGTATACTGCATGTGATACTTATTTGCGGAAATGTTACAACTTTCAAGATTCAAGATTCAATTTGCATATATTTCATATACAACAGACCGCCGTCATATATCACTGGAATAATGCTGAGAGCGGCGTTAAAACAAATTGTTTTCATAATGGAGCGCTGCAGTCATTTAAAATAGAACCGTATACATATGTACATGTAGTACCAACTCACTCTATTTGTTTCGAATATTCAGCAGAAAATATATTATTAACCAGGTCTTTGGGAAAAGATATCAGATTTTCATAAGCAACCACATAGGGATGATAAAGGACCCCTCGCTGATTAGGTCCTTGTTTACTTAAGAGCAGAGTTGGCCATGTTAGATGATATAACCAAAATCCGGGAGCTCCGGCGGGGGGCAAGCTGGTCTTGTTAGTGTATGGTATGAACTGTGACGTTGACCCAAGAGAATAATGTAAAACATGAGACCAACTCAAGTCTATAATGATTGGGAAAGTCTAGATTTCCACAGCTCTAGCCTGAAATTAAGGATTGTTCTATGCTCCATTTTAATTATTTTCATTTTGTAGACATGGATGGACCAACCAGGAAAGAAATTGATGGAATATTAATATCACATGTTACCACTGATCCAGTTAAATTCATCACACAATAATACATTAGTATTTGACATTACGGCATTTGATTATTAGGGCATGATCATGTACATGTTCACTGTAGTAATGTACACACCAGTCAACTTGATTATAATTTTTATCAAAGTGTAGCGCGGCATCAACGATTACTTTATGATATCCTCACTTGTCATCGATGTATTGACATCGAACAATGGACGGCAATTCGAAATTCTTATGGATAGCTTTAATAGGGACAGCGCCGGTGTCAGTACAATTTTCCTAGTTAAAATAAGTATCTACAAAATATAATCTGAAGCAGACAAGAACAATATTTTTTTATTAATGCTTACTTTCATGGATAGAATTAAGGCAATCTAGGCTTGCCAAATCGTTCTAGACTTGAGCTGGATTCCTTTTAAATTTATTCTGTATGGTCTGGGAGACGAACAGGCGTCAGTATCGCATGGAGAACTGGGACAGCCTTATTCAGTGTAATCAGATATGTTGTGGAGTTTCGGTTTTGGGCTGTTTGCTGAATATATAGAATTGCGAGTTATGTATACTCTGTATTCTTTCGTCATGGAAGTCCATATTTCAAGGCATGTATTTGATATTCATAATAACTCCACAAAAGCTACACAATGGCAACAAAACGGTACCAGCATCACAGATACCAATAATACATGAGATACATATAATTACTTTAAAGTTAAAACATGTATCTAAATAGAAAATTAGAAGGATACACTTCCGACATTTTTCGTATTTTGTTTTCGTTTGGAGAGAGAAGTTGTGATTGGTATCTGATGGGTGCAAACAGGTGTTCCCTTCCGCCCAGGCCTTGCGGCAATGCTATAGCCCAAAATGAAACAAGCCTTGTTCAACAGGTTCAGACTCAAATTTCTATCCCACTTGGGCTCCTTTTAAATTTAAATATAATTTCTCGTGTCGATATGTGTCTGAAGAAATGAAATATTACAGCACTGGTGAATAGGTTATATGCGCGTCAGCGTCGATCCTATAATATCCTTTTATGCAAAATACATATATACTGATGAATTAAGGTAGTAATACTACGCAAATATGTGTCCAGATGCATACATCAGTATCATCTCGTGATCTTAATTCGTGCTTTGAGCCCCTTTTCTACCGGAGATTCTGGGGTGTTACATCACACCAGAAAGCCAGGTCCAAATTCAAGTCATAATTTCATGGTCCGTCTTGTATGTTGGAAACCAATATCGCAATATGGCTAAATATTGCTGAACGTGGTATTAACCCGATTACTCACATAATTATTCCATTGTCTACAGTCATCTACGAACACTGTACTATCTTTAAGGAGGTATATCTGTATCATCCAAATGTCCATACATATATGTCCACATTTATATGTATAAAGCAAGTCGTCCTGCACTCTTCCCTAAAAGATAAAAGTTAAGCATTTCCTCTGTATGAATTTATATAATGTAATATCGTTTTAATGTAATGCTGATGCAGTAAACGTACCACAGACCTGATGCTAGAATAACATCTAATTTCTGAAATGAACATATTTTACAGAAAAAAACAGTTGTTTAAACAATACTTATAAAATATAAGAACAAGGAGCCAAGAGCCAAATAGTGGGCTGTGTTGGACATATTTGTTTCGGGGTCTTATGACAGACAAACCTGATGCCTTTAAGTATAAAGATAAGTAAGTAAAGATGTTGTACATATTCAAATATGTTCGTGATTAACCCAACCTTGAAAAATATTGAAAGATGAGTGGTAACTATTTATGCCATTATTTCAAATTAGAATGAGAGCACATCAGGAAAGCATGGTACTTTAATATACGTATCCTGTTAACTCTTGTTATTCTTTTTTAAGTAAGAGCAGCATGTATATCGAGAGTATAGGTTTGGTGCGTGACTTATCACACAGTACTTTCAGAAAGTGTGCATATTCTGTTTATCGGCAATAAATAACATAAGATGATTCATACGGGTAAATACGATTTACTTCAGAACTAGTACAGATTATTTAAGGTTAGGGGGAAATGTATGTAATTAATTAAACTTTGGCCCGGTTTGAAGGATTTGGGTCCTGGCTTGGACTTTGTGTTGGACGTGTAGACGGCATTTCCAGGTTTGACGTATCAATGACAAAAATGATGTCAGATGCAATTCTCTGCCTTTTCGGGTGAACAATTGGCTTGCCTTTGGATGTGTTTGTGGCGGATGCCACTAGTGGATCGGAATGAGCTCGCGTTTTTGCGAGCATCCAATGTCATCATTTATTATGGTGAATCATGAAACATGCTCCTGATGTTGTCGCAATGGTGCAGTTGGCGCTACTTTTGGCAAGGGTTTCTCATGATAATGGAAATGCTTATGTCGCTTTTGTTGACCGATAAACATGAAAAGATATAAAGTTAGTGTATATGGTCATGTAATTAAGAAACAAACGACGAGTGGGAGTTGTTTATTGTACGATAAACAACGACCGAGACTCGTTTATTTCTATATGAGATATCAACATTACGTACAGCCTCTTTTAGGGTGTTAAATTAGGAAAAAATACACGCTTTACAATATTTACCCGTACTTAAATAATGATGATTCCTTGAATAGAATCCGACAGCGGCCATGCTAGATAAATCCATTTTAGGATTTGAGTTTGGTCCCGCATATTCTCACAATTTTCTCGTCAATCATCTGTACGTTTTCTCCCAATACCGATTGTCATATCACTCTCACTTTCGGATTCTCCAGCAACATTTATTGGGAACAACTCACTAGACACATACCTCTCAAAAATAAGGTCAAATTTACAAATTTTACTTTTCAAGTTGCGAGTGCATGTTCGAATCTCAATAAATGACGTCATGATAGAACAATTTTTATCGTGAAATAAATATCGCTTCCTTCTTTGTTCTTTGTGATTTATCGCGTAGCTATCTTATATCATCAAATGCCAATTTCTAATTGCTTTATCATGACGTATCCGTGTCATGTAGCAATAACATACACAAATATCGTTGACTTCGACGTTGAATAGTGTCATGAAATATGATTATCCTCTTGTGTGCAATATTTCTGGTTGATAAATCTAACATATTCTTACTTTAAGAATAGCGACTATACATTATTATATATCCCTTATCAGGTCTCTGTAACATTTGCAAAATGATACAAATATAAAAATACAACTGAACCTAAATGTAATGTTTTAATATCCTTACGTTGCTGAGTGCAGCATTTAACAACAAACAAACAAAACATAATATCTTTAAGAATTATGTTAACAATTCCGATGCTAAAAATAATCTCACAATCTCCATACCTCTTTCTCTCTATGAAAACATAATAACTTTTTTTTTAATAATCTGAAGGAATAATAATGGCAATACTATCATAATTATCATCATTATTTATGTTACTTATCCTCAAGCGAAGTAGTCCTCCACATTATACATTCAGCGTAGAAGCCCATGAACATATGAACTATGTAACATACATTCATGGAAATTAGATGAACAGTTGAAGTTAGCAAATGATATTATTCGGTCGAACGTCTATCAGCCATCTATTCTATTCGTGAAGAACATTTCACGTGGGACCAACAGAGGGAATTATGACTATCGACTTGCTAATTATTTTTTATATTCATGCCAGCTCAAACGATCTATTGGCTTGATTTATTGTTATGGTATCCACAAAATAAGTAGGATCCGATTTTTTCCGTTTTTGTTGAAATAAAACTGAATAATATTTGCTGTTTACATATCAAAGTTTGCCAAATTGTTACAAAATGTTTGCCCACAGCAAGGCTACGTATCCCCAACATATTGTGCTAGTAACAGTATCACTGGACTGAGGGAGGGCGGTATTCCTCCTTGTGGGTCACCTGCTTGGCAATATGGGACGGGAAAACTGCAGGGGGTGAGGGCAGTTAAGTTGATGGTACAGACAGATAAGAGAGATCATTTTACAAATGTGAAACCTCAGTCCACAAAGGAAGAGGCGAAAGCTGAAACTTGGTGAGGTTTACAGACCAAAGGCAGTTATTTCTAGTTTCTTACTGACTCTCGAAGATACATTTAATAAAACAATTAATGCGCGCGTGTGTGTGTGTGTGTGTGTGTGTGTGTGTGTGTGTGTGTGTGTGTGTGTGTGTGTGTGTGTGTTTGTGTGTGTGTGTGTGAGAGAGGTAGAAGAAGAATTGTACACCATAAAAATGGCTACGTATGTAGTTGGGGTAGATATGTTGAATGCCCGGCCAGTATGACCTTTGAGTCACTACAGTTTCAGTCATTAAAATGCGTAAAACAGTATTTGAGTGAAAGAAAACACTATAAGTGAGTGAAACAAAAGACCTCAGTACAGGCACACCCAGTCCCCCAACCCCAAGTCTGCATGTACGAATACTCATACCCGCCACATCCTCAACCACTTAACTTACTCACACAATCATCTGACAACATGTTCGCCAACCCTCGTATCACAACGCATGCACGCATGCACACACACACACACACACACACACACACACACACACACACACACACACACACACACACACACACACACACACACACACACACACACCACATTCTTCTTTACCCACCATTATGTCTACGTCAGCCATCATGGATCCATGCGCATGCTTTCATACATAATCCATCCTCCCACCATTCCCCAACATCCATCGAACTATAACTATATCCGCCCTCATGTATCGGTATTCGTGCTTTCATACATACATACACCCCCCTACCATTCCCGTACATCCATCGCAGTATAACTATGACTATAACCGCCTTCGTGCATCCGCACTTATGTTCACACTGCATTGCATATGCATCGAATTACACGTTTAAAATATCGTAAATATTTTACAACATGTACATATTATATATCAGCAAACAGAGATTATTATAACGCAATAGATTTCATCCGTCAAAACATCACAGAAAGAGGGGCAGCCTGGAATTTTACAATGGCATCTGAATGCACTAAGACGTTCAACTGGTCAGGAGGTGAGAGTTGCGGAAGATTACGGTAAACTTCAGTTACAGATCTCCATTACGAATATCTAAAGTATGAATAAAGATCACAGCTTGCTATGGCGTGTACTTCATGCCTGCAGAATTAGCAATGTCCTTAGCTTTAAATTGTATGTCTAAATGCTTATGTAGACAAAGACCCAAATTTATATAGGCATCACCATATTATATTCTACGCAAATATCACCACATTTAAAAACAAAGCTAGATTGAGTCTTTGAAGGGCATTAAGAACTGTTACACACAAGGAAAAATATTTATGGATGTCAACGGAGGAACACTGCGTTTCGGAATATATACTTTCTCCTTCATCAGGTGCATATTATTAAATGCTATGAGGCAGAGAACATATATTTATACCTGTAAGAACAACAAAAGTAAAAAGATATCAAAGATGGGAACGCAACAAGGGAAGCCAACAGATAACTGGCATGGCGCTGATTACCCCGCCTCCCGTTTGCCCATTGTCCATTTCCCATTACCAATCATTCATAAGTTAAGTTTTGGCTTTAATTTGTCCATTGATAATCAACCATCAACGTCTATTATCTCCACCCTAAAAATATGTAGTTTACTGAGAAAGTGGTATCCAAATATAATGTGTGTTACTGTTGACCACTTTCTTAAAGGCATTGTTGGTTCAAAGCTTTCGGTCATAGAAGCCGTGCCATTTTTCTCTTGTCAGAGGAGTACACAAAGTATACGTCATCTGGACTAACATTTTTGGTTCGGTGGCTGGGTTAGATCGCCAACTTTGTGTTCTGGCGATTGGGTGCCTCACTCACAGTGTGGGTTCAAATCCCGGACGGGACTCAACCAAAGAAAGTACGAGAATCTGTACTTTACTCAGAAAGTGTTATCCCAATTATAACATTTGTTGTCAAGAAAACACAATAAATGTATATTCGGCTTTGGATGGGTAATGATATCACAGACATATACGGATATTGATGATGACTTGGAGGAGCTTCGTAACGCACGTCTTCTCAATTCAGGGATTGGTAAATCCAAATATGTGTGTGCGCGTGCGTGCGTGCGTGCGTAAATGTGGGCCTGTTGGATGTTACATAAAACATTCATCTTGAGCGGGATGGTAGTTCGAGTTGGATTAGCATGTTAACTATATGATCTTCTTTAGGCAGAGAATGCCGCGCATGAATGTATTGATGAAATTCCTAGGTACATGGGACCTTTTCGTCCCCAGGAATACCCACAGTGGAGACTTCAATGGGGATAGGGTGTACACAATGTGCTACCTGGTACATTGTGTGTCATCAGACCGGACAACGTTGGTCTTTGACTGATTGTGGCGTAAAACACACTAATGTCTTATTCATTTACTAATATCGGAAATTGAATGTTCATCTTAATTGTTATTGTTGAACATGTAATATATTTTTAAAGAAATAAAACAGTGACATAATAACTACAACTTTATGTGAGCGCGAGTAGCTTTTTTGGAATGAGATGAATAAGTCTTATAAAGTTGTAAGCTTCACAACCGTGTAACTATGAATTGACTTTATTGGGTAATCAAAAAAGAGATAAGACCTAAAATAGCCAAATTTCATACGATTTCACTTGTCCGCCATCGTGGATGCAAGGCGAAAACATTTCAGCGCGTTTGAAGCCACTGAGAATGCCCCCTGCAGAGTTGGACGGACATTCTGCGGTGGCGCGGCTGAGTTGACCAGAGGCTATCAGCAGTATTTCCTGTCCAGGTTATTTAGGTCAGTTGTTTGTGTGTGTGTGTGTGTGTGTGTGTGTGTGTGTGTGTGTGCGTGTGCGTGTGTGCGTATGTGCGTGCGTGCGTGCGGGGGGGGTGAGATTGGGGGGATAGATGATAGATTCAGCAACAAGTAAGGTCATCTTGAGTGGGAGGGTATTCGCAGATGGATTAGCATATGAACTATGATTCTCTTTAGGCAGAAAATGAGGATCCACGATGTTCGACCTGGTGGAAGTGTGTTATCAAACCTCACAGCATTGGCTTTTTGACTGACTGTAGCGTCAAAACAAACTCATTCATTTACTTGAACTGAATGTTCATCTTAATTGTTATGGATAGTCACGGAGCCATGATCCAGAGTACAGGGTGTCATTAGATAGAAATAAACTAAGTAATAATAGGATTACCAGAAAAACGGGGTTTTACACACAAGCCAATAAACTTCACTCATTAACACCAGAGTAAGTCAGTGCAAGATTGAAAACTGCCCCATAATTATGTATGACATGCTTGTCGGGTATTGCTACATATATATGTGAAAACAAAGTTATTAAAATGAAGAGCAAAACTGATGAAAGTTAACAATAAACGTGTATACGTGTTATATCGTCACTGCAAAAATAATGATTGTTTGTCTTTAGTATTAACATTCAAATACGTTATATCTGTATTAGCGATATTGTCTTTGTTCCACCGGTGAGTCACGCGTTAGCCGTACTATCTCGTAGTATAATTGTATTTCTGAAGATATCACGATACAGTTTTACGATGCATCACGTCTGCACTAGCGCTTGATAACAGCCTTGTGTTTGGGTGTTTAAGTGGTTTAAATCGCTGCTCTTGATATTGTTGATTAAACTTTGATACTATGAACAATATAATGTTATGTGAGAGGATGACTTTAGAACGGTAACATACTAATAGTATATAGGATGACATAAACAGAACAATGAGAAGTTCGTCCAGATTAGTGTATAGGCAACATTTAATAATTTAAAAAATTACATTCAACAACTCCCCTTTTAAGTCCATTTTCCTGACTTATAAGTAAATGCAAGAACAATCGGCCGGAATACAATGTACAGTTCTTGTCCACTTCCATATGACTATATAGCATACAATAAGCTATCGGGTCCCGTTTAGATCGGTTTGGGTGGCAGCCTAGATAGCCAAAGAATAGTTTCATCTTGGAATCTCCCATATCACTGGGGATACTCTTCAATTTAAATGGAGTTACTCGTTACGATTCTGAACCTTCACATGACTGTGTTTATGAACCATTGTAAAAATAGTGGTGACATTAATTCTAGCAAACAATACGCGAAATCGCGCATGCACAGAACGGAAAATTTAGTCAAGGCATTAAGTAATCCGCATGCGCAGAACGATTGATTTCAGTACTTCCGCTTAGCGCTTCGAGTGCAGCGTCAAACGCGGGTCTGTAATCTAACACGCGGGGACTGACCAATGAAAACTGAGAAGTAGAAATACCGGTAGACGCTGTTGCTTGATTGACAATGTCAATCAAGAAAGGGAGGAGCTTAACGCTATCGTTCTCTCCAAGTAAATTCCGATGTCAAATAACGACGTTATTTGGACGGAAAAACGATGGTTTGAAAACGTCCAAATAACGTCGTTTTTCCGTCCAATGACCATATACGGAAAAAAACGACGTTTTCGTGTTTGCAGTGCAACGAAACAACGATATTTGCTCTCAAACAGGGAAACTATACAATACTCTTTACTTTTCAGTACAGCAAACCTACAATTTCACAGATTTCTCATGACAAAGAGACAGTTACTGTCACATCACTGTATCTTTACAATAACGAGGAACTGCAATATTCTCGTTTTAAAGCATACTTAAACAAACTTTTTTCCCTTTGTTTCACATATCAGAGAACATACGGTATTAGTTGTTCTTAAGTTCTCATATCAACTAAACTGCAATATCACTGTTGATGTATTCATGAGAAATTTCCCTGATGGTTTTGTCTTTACATTCATCACATTTCCTACTTCAACAATAGGTTCCACAGTTGTCAAAAGTTGAACTCTTGTCGGTATTCCCTGCCGACAGACCATCCTGAGAATGCTCTCTTTGAGTAATATTGCGACATTTTTTTGGAAACTCAACTCAACTCAACTCAACAACTTTCCATAAAAAAATGCATGAAATTAAAAGCTAGTCAGTATGAAGAAGCATTGTGTTAAGCGTGCTATCAACACGTCCCCATGTAGAGCACTAACACAAAGCACAAAAGAGAATCGACATGCTTTGTCCCACATTCCCATGTAAGAGGCGAGGAAGTGGAACAGCTGCCTGCTATACGCATATTGACTACACAAACATTTCAATACGGCAGTTCTTCTAAAAATGACTCAATTGACACATTAGTCTTATTAACATAACTCACAAAGAGTTAAATAATATCAGCTCACACAATGGATGACGTTCCTAAAGCATCATATTCGTGCATAAATATATCATAAAACGACCTTTTAAAATTGTTTCTGCTGACCATGAGGTATTTTTTATAAATCTAAAATTGGCAGTTCTAATGTTACATGATCTCGCCGATAATCACAGCCAAATTACAGGTTCGTCACTGTAGGCGTTCCACTTGACATGTTAAACAATGAAGACCCTTTTCTCCAGGTGAATTGTGCAGACAATCGATATGGGTAATTGTTGTTGATAGCCTAGACTTTGTTAACCCGGAATCTACAGACAGATTCAATCTGTCAAAACAACTTCACAAGTCAACTGTCTGAATCTCGTGGTTGCGTGTTTTCGGGCAATAAACATGCAAATGTTGATCGGTGCTTGTGCCTCTGAACATCTCGCAAAGTTGCTCTCTTGTCACCTTGACCCGGATGATCATGTCAAGGCGACATTGGGAATCTATCTTGTAACGAGGACGAGGTGATGGGTGTGTCAACAGGTACGCAGTCATCATCACTGATATTAAGCAACACGCCAACATTATATGATAAAGTGGTTACAGCGAAATTAAGTTAAAATGAGTCAATTTATTATGCATCTTGACGTGAGCTCGAAGCTATTTTGACATTTTAATCTACAATCGGTCATGACAGAAACCTACATGTAGATGTTATTTCTTTGAAATGAATGTGTGTTCGTAGTTTTTGATTAAAATCCCATTTAGGTGTATTTTAGTTTCTAATTTACTTTCGCTGGTAAGGAGGCCTAGTTTTGGGAGATGTAACGATTTCGTAGCTATCTTAGTTTTTAACGTCTTGTTGTTAGACGAGTTTTCAAGAAGTTTCTTGGCGGACACAATGCCGCCATGTGCTTAAACAGCCTAGGTTCCTGTTCGTGCAAAGACGTCATGCATGCTGGCTGTCAACAGCGCTATCTAGGCATCTACACTCTCTACACCCATATCCTCTAAAACATGTAACATGATAGGTAATAACGTTAGTGGCAACCCTTTTCTCTTGAAATTAACTTACTTTTATGTATTGAATGGTTCTTTTCAACAGTGTGAAAGGTATAACAACATTTTGTTTATACATGCAGAAACATTAGGTTAATATATTGTACTCAAGGGACCTACCAGTCATGAGAATTAGAGTAGAACAATCTCAAGAAACCCATGCTTCCCTAAATATTTAACTAATATGAAGATATGATAATATGATTATATAGAACAAAGTCGTCGGCTGCATCGAAGCGCGTGCGACAAACAATTTATTACATCGTTATTGTACTGACTGTCGCGAAGTGCGGTGACCTTCTGTTGTGAATCATTGTATGTATAGTCACATGCAAAGCTCCCAAGGTTAAAGTTCTGTTTCAAGATTTTGTTCTCTATTGATGACTTTTGAAAGCTGTGTCGAGTTCTTTGTAGCTGCCAATCTGAAGTAACAGACGCATTATACATAGACATATAGACACAACCAGAACGACGACATATTTTGAACAGTGGTCTGTAGGGAACAGGAAGGTATAGGGTTATGTGGTTTGAAGGAAAGGTGGATATAGATATTTGGATGAGTGCATCGCCTAAAGCCTGGCATCATGCATTGGCGATTCGAGTAAATAAGGTTTCATTCAACACATTCGAATTCTTACACAATTTATTTTGTATAAAGGTTTCGTTTTCGGGCTAAATATATCTCCTAATATCTGGTTTGTCCACATGCCGGCATACCATGGCAGAAGTGCAAACACTTTCTTTTTTGTGCAACTTGTGTGAACGGCGGGTGCTACCGGTAAGGTAGGACATGATTACCCCTTTCGCGAGCACCTGGTGTCATCACTGAGTTTCAGTGATCCATTCATACTATAGTCATAGCTATTTTTTTTCGCACTATCGAATCTGTTTCGGTGAATAATCGAGAATGGTTATTATCTGGCCTTGACGTTTTGTATTTAAAATAGTTATTTAAGGCGACTGGATTGTGTTCAACTGAACAGCTTTTAGTTTGCAGTTTGAAAATTGTACCTACTTTCGAAACCACAAAGCCTCTTCCGAACCCTTAACAAAGAGGATATTACAGTAGGCATGTGCTCTCGCACAGCAGATGAGAGAGGTATGGGCAGCTGAATTCTAACAACGAGGGTGTACTTTCGTTTTTGGAAATTCCATCAAATTAACGAGAAAAACGATTTGGTTGTAACAGGCTTCAAAACATTGAACTCTGTTATGACCTTTAAAGGGTCTGATAACTTTTCTTAAGTAGCTACATAATGATAAGCAAACATGAAGTGGGGAATGTATAATGTATTTGCCAAATAACATTCCTTTGGTTACCTACGATTCTAAAGTAGTAGTGCTCTGTCACTATTGTTGAATGGATAATTACATACAAACATAACTATAGTTCAGATATCGATTATAACGAGGCCCTGTCTAATCCGTTTACAATATACACCATTGTTAAATGTGATCTTACATCACACGAGGTACTCCATGAAACCAAATTGGCCTCGTGTATGAAAATCATGTAACATTTTTTACTACCACCACGATGTTTACCTAACCACACATAATCCCTCTATGAACATGAAATAGCAATGATAATAATAAAATTATTATATCGATGGTTAGCTTAAAGACAAACATAATCCAAACGTTCTGTGACAATTGATTTGAAACATTATATTGCAAATGCCATTGCATTGCAAACCTCAGAATGCAATCACTTTCAGGTCCAACATCGATCCGCCATCCTCTTTCAGAACTCATCAATGTGTAGAATCACAATTATAGATGATGTTTGTTACGTCCAATATTCCAGCTATATCACAATGGACTGTAAATAATCTGGCCTGGTACAGGCAAACCAGTGGTCGATATTATGAGCTACTCCCCATGCCGTATAGGTACGATGGCACGCATAAAACCAATTTAACGAGTGTAACCAATCAATCCAAACTATAATTAATTGCCTCAATCGACAGGTAGTGCTTGGGAGCTATTCTAACACGGGTCCTAATGGTATCAAAGTCATGTATCATCTAGGATTAATACTACTCGGATCTGAAACGTGCTTTATGTAAGAGTATACGATTACAGAGTACCATAAGAATATGGTCTGGATTTTTGGGAAACCATATTTCATTCTTCAGCAAACATATTGCTTCCTTTAATCCATGAAGAAATCCTTGACCTTGTTGAAGTGTTTTCGTGTCATGCCAGGATACATGCATATTCATGTAGGTAAAATGTTTTCCCGTTGGGGATGTACAAGGCGTTATGAGCATTATAACTTCAAAAAAAGGAAATATGTCCCCATAATGACACATGCCACTGATAATTCATTGCCTCTATTTACATAACTCTAATATAAGGACATATGCCATCGACGTCTGACCGATAGTAATGCGCAAGGTCACTACTTGTTATATGGGACACGCAGCACTATTTGAACCTATTGTGATCTCCGATACGGAACGCGCCTTTTTGTGGCCCCTAACGCGGGGAAGACGTCACCTATTTGTGGCTTCTGGCGCGGGGATCATTTCACTTTTTTTATAATCTAATACACGGGGATGATTTCATCTGGATTTCCCCTATGTGTTATCTCTAACGGGGATGATTTAATCTTTTTGCGATCTCTACGTACAAGCGTTTTCTTCTAATGTTTCCCAAATGTTCCCACGTTCTTTGTTTGTGATTCCCACGGGACAAACTTCACTGTTTAAAAACAAAACAGTAACTTAAGGTTTAACTCAAGTGTACCACAATAGTCCAGTATTATTTCTAACCGCGTGGTTCGCAGCTGGTTTACCGTCATATGTGCAGTGTATGGCCGTAGAGTGATTTGTTGTATGTATTTCCAGCTAACCTTTGTAACACGACTACAAGAATACACTAAAACGAAAACGTAGAAACATGGTCAAGTATTAAGAACTTAACCGAATTGACTGTACATATGTCTGCAGAAATCAATGTAGTGTATCAGGTTCTGCAGTCTCCCACAAGGCCATCCGCCAATGTTAATGGCTCTGGAAAGATCTTATATCATATTCACCACAATATGAAAGGATTCTGGAAGTGGTTGAGCAACTAATCAGTATATACATGTAAGTGACATAACAAAATAGATAATTTTCTACTTTAACTGTTGTGAATCCTATATCTATGTGTATCCTTTATGTAAATGTCATGTCACCTGTTAACCAACTGTATGCATCTACGTCATTAGAGGTTACACGAAAACATATGTTTTGCCATAGTGTTCTATAGAAACGTCATATTTTTGTTTTTAAAAACATAACTTGGCATACCACAACCATAACATGTACGTGTACGCACAGTCTGGCCTAAAAGCTGCAATAAAAACACAAATAGCCAATTCCCATTTCAAAGAAAACAAACAAAAGAAGAAATTTTCATAATTAATAATAAATTAATGAATTTAATAATTGAAACCGTACTTTCATATATGTTCTGAATTACCAATATTAACAAATTACTGGGGCACGAATCATGGCTATCACGTGTGTACTGAAGAGGACAGCGAGATAATCTGCAGGGATTTTCTCGTGGGGTCATCTCAATCCCGAGGTCAGCAAACACGTGAAAACAATTCTGTTTCACATCGAGATCAATAAAACCATTTACCTAAGGTTTTCTTTTTCTTTCAATTTAATTAATGTTTGACGTTGGTTCTTTTTCAATACTTTGACGCGGGTCCAAGCACAAACTCAACGTAAGTAAAAAACAATATCGAAAGTTTGAGTTTCTTTGCGGTCTTAAATGCAAAGCTTTTTAACCTTTGGCATAAAAACAGACCCATGACATCCGAGCACAGGAAGACACTTTGTCCAGTGTAGCTGCCAGTGTTCTTTTTGGGGTAACCTTGTGCTTGAAATGTGTACGCTCGTCATGAAGAGGACATGGGTTTAACTTTACCTACAATGTGTGAACACATTCCTTGTGTTCGCCAACATTATATTTCTGGTATATTGTTAAAAGCATATTCACTCACTCATTTACAATGTAATCTGCCCTATATAAACCATCCACTAACAACATCACGTCGACTACCTGGGGATATCCTAATCTCACCACCCACTGCTTGCATCACCTAGCTACCTGGGGATATCTTCATGTCACCACTCACTACTTGCATCAGCTAGCTACCTGGGGTTATTCTGATCTCACCACCCACTACTTTCATCACCTAGCTACCTGGGGATATCTTCATCTCACCACCCACTGCTTGCATCACCTAGCTACCTGGGGATAACTCATGTCATCACCCACTGCTTGCATCACCTAGCTACCTGGGGATAACTCATGTCATCACCCACTGCTTGCATCACCTAGCTACCTGGGGATAACTCATGTCATCACCCACTGCTTGCATCACCTAGCTACCTGGGGATATCCTCATCTCACCACCCACTGCTTGCATCACCTAGCTACCTGGGGATATCTTCATCTCACCACCCACTGCTTGCATCACCTAGCTACCTAGGGATATCCTCATCTCACCACCCACTGCTTGCATCACCTAGCTACCTGGGGATATCTTCATCTCACCACCCACTGCTTGCATCACCTAGCTACCTGGGGATATCTTCATCTCACCACCCACTGCTTGCATCACCTAGCTACCTAGGGATATCCTCATCTCACCACCCACTGCTTGCATCACCTAGCTACCTGGGGATATCTTCATCTCACCACCCACTGCTTGCATCACCTAGCTACCTGGGGATATCTTCATCTCACCACCCACTGCTTGCATCACCTAGCTACCTGGGGATATCTTCATCTCACCACCCACTACCAGTATCACAGAAACCTTCAAGCTACCATCCACTAACACCATCACGTCGACTACCTGGGGATATCTTCATGTCACCACCCACTAACAGCATCATAGTGACTAAACTTGGGTATCTGCATTGTACGATACACTAAAAAACTTTGCCCGATAAGGGAACAGCTTAACTCAGATCGTACATCATAGTCATGTAGACATAGATGAAAACCGTTTCACAAACAGGCTCAATCTCTCTCATCCCCGAACATCTGTTAAGTTGTGGCTTATTTTCCTCGACATGTCCTTGAAACCACCATCCCCTGGTAGTTCAAGGCTTCAAGTATCAGACAAGAGACATATTTGTTATTTTGTTGTCCTAAATAGTAAAATAAACTTGTTACAAGCTCACCTTGAGAATAGGAAGATCCGTGTTCAGCAAATTTTATGATTGATTGAAGAGTCACAGCCCATCTCTGTGGCGTGTTTGTCGTACGTATAGAAAGGGAAAAGATGTGTGTATTATTATGATGATACGGGGGCGGTGAAAGGTGGGTAAAGCGTTCGATCGTCGCGTAGAAGGCCAGGGCTCGATTTCTTACGTACAATATCTAAAATCCATTTGTGGTGTCCCCCTCCGTTATATTGTTAAGAAAACAATACTCACCTCTCTCACGACATGGCAACTTCAAGTATATTTTAATTCCGCTTCAAACAGAGGTTTTGAACCGTCCCTAATTTTGTTCATGCTGTTCGGAGTTGCTATCAAGATGTGACATATCTTCTGCGCAGAGTTAGCGTAGACTGAACACTATTTTGGATCAGGGTGAGTTATACAACATTGTTATGCTTCTATATTTTTGTTGTAAAGTATTATACACGTAGACTTCTCTGGGTCTGTTGAAGTGCACCATGCGTTTATCCTCATGTGTCTGGTGCTCCAATACATACTAGTATTTAATTCATGATCGTGTCAGGAGTCCATAAACACATTGATTCCAACGACAGAAATATATATATCACAAAAAGTGGCAGAAATTATGTTTTTTTTTATGAAATGATGAATTTGAGATTACTTTTCGACGTTGAAACAATGTCTGATCTCAACCCTTTTTTTTGAAGTATTAAAAGATCAGGGTGGAAACAATGTTGATACCTTGTTGATGAATGCAAACTGCAGAGCAATAGAAAGTATACTTGGAAATTTACACTTCCCATAGCTCATTACTGTGTACTGTGAAATTGCGACCCGCATGTTCCTTGAGATGTTCCTTGAGATGTTCCTGCTGTGAGAGACTCGTTGATATGAAGCATGTAATGTCGCATATGATACCCGTATCAAATACATAATAATCGAGGAGCCATTTCTTGTTTGTTACATTTTTCACCATCAAATAAGAAAGTATACCTTATTTTGCCTTGCAGTTAAGCAGCCAAACCGCAGTTAACCACATTTCCAACTACTTGTGCGTTATCACAGAACTACCACTCTCATGTCTTGAAAAGAAGAATTCGTTCACCGATTAAACTCTTGAAATCCTCTTGCACATACTTATGAGCATTTAGATCTTGGAGAGTAAAAGGTCATGGTTATATTGGTTGCAGGAAACAAATTACAACTTGTGAGGAAATATCGGTCGTTAAATCGGAAGTGTCAAACTTGGTCAACAGATATCCTAGTGGTGAGTTCTTTTGTCTAAGACAAGATTCGGTTTTTCTTCCTCGTGAAACCCATTTTCAGACCTGTTAGTTGGCTGTAAAGGTTCTTTTCAGTTCACTAGTCTCACCCACCAGGACTGTGGCAGTGTTGTCTGGGCCACACAAACCCGTGCTGGCCATGATGAGAACGCCGTCGGGATACGTGGGGACATGCAATAAGCCAAGTCACCGAGCCTCAACAAACGATCCAGTGCAATCTCCTCTTTCGACAAGCAAAAGAGTGGAATTCTATTCCGGGTGCATTATCTGAGATTTCCAGGTACACCTGGGTCATCGGTCAAAGCGTCTGCCCAGAGACTGGAGGATCGCGATGGTTCCATCCAAACCGCGACATACCACAAGCCGTTAAAGGGTGGCATTTGTTACCCTACCTGGCGCAACATACCACAAGCCGTTAAAAGGTGGCATTTGTTACCCTACCTGGCGCAACATACCACAAGCCGTTAAAAGGTGGCATTTGTTACCCTACCTGGCGCAACATACCACAAGCCGTTAAAGGGTGGCATTTGTTACCCTACCTGGCGCAACATACCACAAGCCGTTAAAATGTGGCATTTGTTTACCCTACCTTTCGTAACATACCACAAGCCGTTAAAAGGTGGCACTTGTTACCCTACCTGGCGTTCAGTATTACGAGGTGAAAACAAGGACTGGTCGTCTCGGAGTTGTAATGTGTCTGAAACTGAGGCATGGTATCTCAGTGGTCTAGTACTATACTATAAACGCGGCGTGAGTCCGGATTCGTACCAGGTAACACACACACACACACACACACACACACACACACACACACTGTTTAACTTCACTTAGTCTCGCCTCACCTCATTGGTCAAAATAGCATCCCAGGAGTTGAGCTTCACACTAGGACTCCTAGATGGCGGGATCAGTACGTTCACTGTTGAAAATTTTGAAGAAGCTTACAAATAAGAGACAGCAATAACAACATTTACCGAATGACGGCACTGAATTAGGCCGATAGATACTTATGAATGTACCCCCATCCACTTCAAATGTGCACATTCGAATAACTACCACACAGTGCGGGAACCGCCATCATGCAGTCATTACCTGGAGCTCGTTTTTGTACCAAGGAGTACCAGGGTGTCTCACACTATCCATTTTCTCAGTGTTCACATCATGGTAGGATCATGGTATACATTGTACATGTATGGAGACTATTGCCATGGCCCGCCACGCGTTGATGGCGCGACAGTCCCTTAAAACTCCTAGTGTCATAAAATAGTTTCGCGTATTAATTGAAACTTATCTGCGGAATACCCGCGGATTATTCGCAATTTTACTGCAGAACACGATAACAAACGTGTGCGTTGTAGTGTACAACACAAATACTCTTCATATCGGCCAGTGACCAAACTCACTCACTTACTCACTCACGAGGGGCGGTGGGGTAGCCTAGTGGTTAAAGCGTTTGCCCGTCACGCCGAAGACCCGGGTTCGATTCCCCAAAGTGTACGATGTGTGAAGCCTATTTCTGGTGACCCCCGCCGTGATATTGCTGGAATATTGCTAAAAGCGGCGTAAAAACAAACTCACTCACTCACTCACTGTTATGTTATTCTTTTTTCATTGTCCCCTGTCAACACAATCCAAACCTATCCTAGACTATTTATTTGAGACTAAAACGTCATTATTACAACCATTTCGACCCTTTCTTATAAATTAGTAAAGTCCTCGCGCCGAGAGTGACATCGGCGTTGAGATATTATATTGTCGGAAGCGCTCGTCAAATCATTATCGAAGTCCACAAGAGAAAGTGGTAAAATTCTCTCAAAAGATGAACATCCTTGTGCGGTTAAGCCGACTTTAAGCGGTACCTGTGCTTTGTGTGGCGCAACACGCATCACTATACCATGTCAAGATATCTGCAACCCCAACTGATTCAACAAACACGTGATTTAAATTAATATTTTAATCAGTAATAATCGGGGATGATTTTTAGCAGATCTGGGAACCATTCATGCACGTTACATGAAGCAGAGTAACAGCAGGTAAGTATTCAGGGTGTTCCAATCGTGGAATCTGGACTATAGAGTTCATGAAGATCACTTGACTTGAGACATAATATTCACCTGTCGACATTGTAGTTATAGAGTTTAGTATGATCATTTGAATTGACAGAACTGAATACACACGTCGACATGGTAGCTGTAGAGTTCATGGTGATCCATAGTTGACAGACACAATATACTGGTCGACATTGTCGCTATTTGAATTGACAGAAATATACACACACGTCGACATTTGTTGCTGGAAAGCACGGGCTGGTCCGTTTGGGGCTATGAATCCCGGTTATGTTTTGAGTAACGGACGTTGCACGCCAATATCTAAAGCAAACGTAAAATCCCTGACAGCATTTTACAGCTGGTTAAACTGTTGCGAAGTATGGTTATTACCATTTTAGTGCGTGGTTTTCTTTTTTAGCTGTTAAATATTCATGCTTTAAAACTCAAACCCATTTCTTTATAACTGCTTGATTATAACGTATTATTGCAGAGACAATACACACGTGTATGGTTGGCGATAACGCGACTGGGAAGATCACATCAGTGGAGAGAATGTCCACATGTATGAACTACGAGATCCTGCGGCCTACACATAAACACGTGTTAGATATGGTTATAGCTGGAGAGTTTATGATGATCGCGTCAGTTGACTACAAATATGGTTATAGCTGGAGGGTTAATGATGATCTCGTCAGTTAAAGGACAATATGGTTACAGCTGGAGAGTTAATGATGATCGCGTCAGTTAACGGACAATGTGGTTGCAGCTGGAGAGTTAACGATGGTCGCGTCAGTTAACGGACAATATTGTTATAGCTGGAGAGTTCATGATGATCGCGTCAGTTGACGGACAATGTGGTTGCAGCTGGAGAGTTAACGATGGTCGCGTCGGTTAACGGACAATATGGTTATAGCTAGAGGGTTCATGATGATCACGTCAGTTAACGGACAATATGGTTACAGCTGGAGAGTTCATGATGATCGCGTCAGTTGACTACAAATATGGTTATAGCTAGAGGGTTCATGATGATCACGTCAGTTAACGGACAATATGGTTATAGCTGGAGAGTTAATAATGGTCGCGTCAGTTGACTACAAATATGGTTATAGCTGGAGGGTTCATGATGATCGCGTCAGTTAACGGACAATATGGTTACAGCTGGAGAGTTAATGATGATCGCGTCAGTTAACGGACAATATGGTTATAGCTGGAGAGTTAATGATGATCTCGTCAGTTGACTACAAATATGGTTATAGCTAGAGGGTTCATGACGATCACGTCAGTTAACGGACAATATGGTTATAGCTGGAGAGTTAATGATGATCGCGTCAGTTGACTACAAATATGGTTATAGCTGGAGGGTTCATGATGATCACGTCAGTTAACGGACAATATGGTTATAGCTGGAGAGTTAATGATGGTCGCGTCAGTTGACAGACAATATGGTTATAGCTAGAGGGTTCATGATGATCACGTCAGTTAACGGACAATATGGTTATAGCTGGAGAATTAATGATGATCGCGTCAGTTAACGGATAATATGGTTATAGCTGGAGAGTTAAATATGATCTCGTCAGTTGACTACAAATATGGTTATAGCTAGAGGGTTCATTATGATCACGTCAATTAACGGACAATATGGTTATAGCTGGAGAGTTAATGATGATCTCGTCAGTTGACTACAAATATGGTTATAGCTAGAGGGTTCATGATGATCACGTCAGTTAACGGACAATATGGTTATAGCTGGAGAGTTAATGATGGTCGCGTCAGTTGACTACAAATATGGTTATAGCTAGAGGGTTCATGATGATCACGTCAGTTAACGGACAATATGGTTATAGCTGGAGAGTTAATGATGATCGCGTCAGTTGACTACAAATATGGTTATAGCTGGAGAGGTAATGATGATCTCGTCAGTTGACTACAAATATGGTTATAGCTAGAGGGTTCATGATGATCGCGTCAGTTAACGGACAATTTGGTTACAATTGGAGAGTAAATGGTGAGGTGATGTGAAATTGGGTTTAACGTCGCGTCCAAGATTATTGCACTTACATAGCCACGTGCATGCACGTATATGTGTGTGGCTGCTTGTACTAGTCCGGACTGATGCCGATTTATAGTGCTAGCGCACTGAGATACCATGCCGCAGTTTAACATGAATACCCCACCCAGACACAGTAAACTGACTTGTCCTTGTTTTAGCCCCTCAATGCCGAGCACCCGACAGGGTAACAACAAGTACAATCTTTTAACGTCTTTTTGTATGACGCGGCCGGGGATCGAACCCCGGACCTTCCGCTCTCTGGGCGGACGCTCTACCACAAGACCACGGAGACAGTCGAGAGTTAATGATGATTGCCTCAGCTGACAGACAATATGATTACAGCTGCAGAGTTAATGGGGATCGCGTCATCTGACGCACAATATGGTTATAGATGGAGAGTTAATGATGATTGATACAGTTGGCAGAAATATCATGGTTATAGCTAGAGAGTTAGTGATGATCGCGTCAGTTGACAGACAATATGGTAATAGCTGAGGAGTTAATGATGATCTCGTTACTTGACTGACAATATAGTTACAGCTGGAGAGTTAATGATGATCGCAACAGTTGACGGACAATATGGTTATAGCTGGATAGTTAATGATGATCGCAACAGTTGTCAGACAATATGGTAATAGCTGGAGAGTTAATGATGATCGCAACAGTTGACAGACAATATGGTAATAGCTGGAGAGTTAATGATGATCGCAACAGTTGTCAGACAATATGGTAATAGCTGGAGAGTTAATGATGATCGCGACAGTTGACAGACAATATGGTTATAGATGGAGAGTTAATGATGATTGATACAGTTGACAGACAATATGGTTATAGCCGGAGAGAGTCAACGGTGACCCACGCAGCTGAAAGACAAAATACACATGTCGACATTGTAGACAGAGAGTTCACGATGACCAAAGCAGCTGAAAGACAAAATACACATGTCGACATTGTTGACAGAGAATTTAACATCAACCCAACATTTGACACGCAATCAGTCATTTCGCAGATCGTGACCTGCCTATTCCCAAGCAAGTGGTATTGGATATCTATTAGACCCAGATATAACATAAGCGTCGCCTATAATACGAGTAAGAAGATGAATATGAGTGGATGAGTTGGCATTTGCGTTGTATTTAGTATAATCCCGATGGACCCAAGAAATTGGCTTCATATTGTTTGTTCAGTAGGCATTTCCCAAGAGAGAGTACAATCCATTATCACTGAAACTTTGGCAATGAAGAAAGTATAATCCCATTGGGTTCCAAAGCTTCTGACATCTGATCAAAAAGGTACCAAGCACAACACATCTCGTGGTAATCTGTTTGAAGCTGATCTAGAAACCCCACCACTTCCAACCAAGTCAAATCAATTGAAGCATTTCACCACCTCCAAAAAAGGCAGGGACTGTCTCACCGGCTTCAAGGGTTATACCGAAGGTGTCATCATGATGGACCATCGTCCAAAAGGCCAGACAATAAACGGAAGATATCATGCTGCACTTTTCAGACAATTACGGGATGAAATTAAGACTAAGAGGGTGCAACGAAAAGGTGTGCTCTTCCATCAAGACAATGCGCCAATGCACAAATCAGTCATTGCTATGGCCACAATCCACGAGAGTGTCTTTAAACACTTGCAGCACCTACCCTATACTCCTGATCTGAATTCTATTCTGTCCCCAAACATGATCATGACATGCAATCCTGGAGATAAAAACGATGGAGATTCGTGCCATCCTCCGAAAATTCCATATTGGCGTACGAACACGATAACTACACATTCTTATTGAGACCAACACTTATATGTTTGCCTAAGTTGTCTTGTAAAAGGGAGGATTATCTTTGATATATAATGTACTTTGTTGAAATACATATTCATCGTGCAATTTACATAATTTAATTTCAGATGTCCATCTTTTATAAACAAATTATTTCTTTTAATAAGATTTCGAAATCACCCGGCAATATACAGGTGATTCTTAGAATTCTCAATGACTTTCCTACAAGTATTCTGTTAATATATGTAATTATGATTTTGTCTTTGTATTGTTAGAATGGACAAACTTAACACACTTTGCACTCTCACGGAGAGGCGAATAAGTGTTATTCTCAGTCTATAACCTCATATGCGGAATGCCTTATATTATTCGACATATATATCCAGTTGTCAAGAAGTATATCCGAATAAATACCAATAACAACGCGTGACTTATTTATATTCAAAGCTCATTAAATAAAAGTATTAAGAAAAGAAGATCACAAACAAATAATGTGAAGACATAACTTTTGTTGAAATTCAATCTATGGAAACGATTTATTAAATTTGTAGATAATGTGGCAGATGGAAAGGACTGGGAATATAGAGCTTAATAGGTGATTCTTTCAAGAACCTTAACACATTTCTCAAATCTTGGTACCTTATCAAATAATGGATATTGTGCTGAATTTCTAGTTTTAGAAAGAAAATAGAGTTCTCACTCAATGGAGTGGAGGTGGCGGTCGAGAGAGACGTTTCCTGAATACACACGTGAACATTTGATTCTATAATTGCAGGTGCTCGGCCGTAGAAGAAACAACACGAATTTATACAACAAATGTATGTGCTGTTGAACAAATAATGTTAGTAATCGGGTATCTATTTTTCAAAATGCCCGTGTCCTTGCGCGCTTTCTGGTTGGCGTTTTGAGTAAGGATTTTCATGGCGACCATCGAGACGGGGGCGAGGTTGAAGATGCTCCGCCTCAGCGCACGACAACGTAAATACGCATACGGCATGGCATATGCACTGTTTTGTGCATTGTGTCGCTGCAGGAAGTCCTGGGAATGCAGGTACCCATTCTATGTTACATAATGGTCGTTTGTTCGCACGACCATGTTGTCTGGTAAGATTTGAACGTGATATTTAAAACGCAGATGAATGAGTGCCGATCAGTACTTGTAATCGTCATTGAAAATAGCCCTGCAACACAAATCCTCAACGATGTTCGACACTAGGCGGTAATGAACTGGAAGTTCTATCTCAATCTCGTTTTGTGTAACATACTTGGCATAATGTGTCACTTGTAAATACTTTGCTTGCTGTCTCATTCCAACGAACACCAACGATTGATTTACATGTGGTTGGTTGACGGTTCACCGTTCGGTTTACACATGTGGAAACAATGTTTTTATCCTGTGGAATATGTTCATTAAGTTAGTTAGTTTGAGAAGGAAAGAACTTTGTTTTTTTCTGCATTTGTGCCGACCTTTTAGAGACACATTGTATTCATATTTCCACCGATTGCATTGCGTTAAAATAACCCCAAACAATCCGTAAACCTAATAGTAAAAACATAAGCGACAAAGGCAAACTTCTGTCTATTATCATAAGATATCTCTTCTAAAGTTATACGATTCTGACCATATTGTGAGCATGATTTATGAACCACTATAAAATAGTGACGATACCAGGTGCTGGAGAAAAGGCGAGCATATCCGCGTCAGTGAACACATTACGAGTGAATTAGTGTTGCCATGGATGTTATAATCAGGGACAACAATTATCCTAATTAGATTGAACAGAATCCCCGGTGTCCTCCAATTAGTTAGACGTCCCAATAGTTAGACAGCTTATAACAACACTTTAAACGGTTGAGTGCACACTAATCCTTATGCTTATTACCTCAGACTTTAAAAATGGAATAGTCCAGATAAGATCTGACAAACAAAGCAAAGCAGCATTAAATAGATACTTTAATATTATACTTAACATTTAATGACGCTTTACATTTGATAAATTTTATACAGTTTGTCACAACACCTTGTGATACTTAGTGATCCACGCTGGAATGGTCTTGCGACGATGCCTGAAAAAGAGCAAAGGACAGTTACACATATGTTACATGAAATATTGATAATAATTCCATTAACTTGAAATGGTTAAGAGCGAAACAAGTTATGTGGGACCTAAAAAAGAGAGTTAATTCTAACCATGTAAAAATTCGGGATGATATTTACCTGTAAAGTGCACTTTTCACGCTCTGAAATGACGACATCGCTGGGATGTTGGCTTCATATACTTGAGTGACTTGCTTCTCTTACAATGCCGGCATCTGTGTGGTTTCTTCTCGCGCTCTTTTATGAAGATTGCTGACACTGGTTCACTCTGGTTTCATCTTCAGGCGGATGGTTATGTTACGACTGATTGCGAAGAAAGCCACCGACAGTCGTACAGTTCCCATTGCACGTCTTGACGACACATCTCCAATGTGTGCAGGTTTGCCTCTCGCGGTTTCTGTTGTAAATATATCCATCTAATATCAACTGCTTACTTCCACGTCGAGAGGTGATGTACTCTACGTTCCTTAAACCAGTCATATCGATACTATTAATGACCCCATGATCATTTTTATTTGTTTGATGAGTAGATAATCTAAACTCAACTCCTTCAACTGATCATACAGTAAGACAATTAAGCTACTCAATAGTTTACATAATTAATCTCATGCCTATTGAACCTGTGCTGAGAGTAAGGTAATTTAGCTTAACGAAATTGTAACATATATACTCCCTAAACTGTGAGTCCCCTATCCCTACTCAGTACTTTAATCTAATTAGGACTGATCCATTACACCTGTAGGTATATTCCCTCTTTGCCGAAATAAAAATGTCTAACAATTGGGACGTCTAACTAATGGGATATAACCGAATCCCCATAGAAATCGTAAACATAATGATAACAACATCGAGGGAATTAATGATGTTGTGTATGCTACATGTATAATCAGACATGATGGTTTTAGTGTTTCGTGCATTTTCTTTATGTAGTACCCATAGCAAAAAATATTGAGCCTACACAAAACCATCCCTAACATTAAAAGAATATTCTGATGATATGACATTTAGTCATGTTTCTAAAATTCAGCAATATATACATAAATTGATAAAAACCCCATTCAGATAAAGTTAAAAATGATTGGTTGAAGGTGAATCACTGAGTGATCATATCTTACTGTTAGGCACCTTGTTGCAAGGTATTATATGGATAACATACATACTCTGTAAAAATAGAAACACAAAAGTGATTTTAGATGTATGTATTATATATCAAATAAATAATCAACAGATGGTACTCGATTGTTCAAATTGGCACACATCATTTTCATTGACCCAGGTTCCATATGGCACACGTGGAACAGTAGATTTTCAAAGTGAAGGTCATCTGTTCTCAATGTTTTTTATGGCCACAATTAGAGTCCAAAACTGACTGGCATCGTCGTCCCATCGAAGCAGTCAGATCTGCCTGTAGTGCCTGTATGAATTGTCGGAGGTACTGTAGCTCGTAGTCTTTTATCTTGTGCATCCTATAAATGTTCGATTGGCGTTAAATCAGGTGACCTGGGGGTCCATGACAGAACGTGGATGTTGTGATACCTGAAAAAGGCTGTTGTGAGGTCGGGCGTTGTCTTGTTTGAAAATGACGTTCGCTTGTTTAATGGTGTACATGTGGCCGAAGAATCTCATCCGTGTAACGGTTTGCCCTTACATTCCCAGAACTTGCACCGAGTCAGTTGTACCAGTGTAGGACATGGCTGCCCACATCATATTACACTACCAGCACCAGATCTGTCCACTTCCTATATGAAGTCTACCATCCACACGGCGAGCCAGAAAACGTGACTCGTCACTAAGCTAAACTCGTCTCCATCGCAGTTGTGGTCATACTCTGTGATCTTGATACCATTGACGTTCGCCAAAACGACACCCCGAACTGGTCGTCTAGCGCGAAATCCTTCAGCGCGTAAACGGTTCCACCTGTCTGGGATGATATCCTGCGCATTCCTGGTATTGTCGTGGTCATAGCCCGCGGTGGTTCTATCACGTCAGAATTCTGTACTAATTTTAGTAATTTACTATTTTCCAGAATATTTATTTCACACTTCATACTACTTGAAAGTACTCATGATTTGTTCAAAAGTTATAAATTTAAGTATTCATTCACCACCAATGTGTTATCCTATGTGAAATACACGAATTTTTGTCATGTACTGTTGTACCATTTTTTGTTTTGGGGAAATCACAAAGAGAGGAAAAGGGGATGGATGAACATGTAGTTTTTCCCTGGAGACTGGTAAAATTCAATTTGTTGGGTCAACATGGACGTCATGTCACAATGGTAACGTCTTCATTTTAAGATGATGCCCCTGACACTTTCTATATCACATTGCCTGTTTCTATAACCAATTTAACTCAATGAAAACATATTTCACCAACATGTATGAAAAGACAAAAACAATGTTTTCATTGGAACAAAGACTGTTTTTCTTAAGTAATCTTAAACATGCTGCACCTTGCACGGATCACGGGAATTAAGTGTTGAATGTGATAGTAGAAAGAAGCGATACAGATATCCGGTTGTCAGAACTGTGACGTGTCGTTGTGTGCTGGGGGGCGGAATAACTCGCCTTCTTGTTTACAGATAGGATGAAATAGTGAATTGATTCAGCAGTCGTATTAGATGCAAATTAAACTGAGGCGTGTGTTGGTTTAGAGGCTTCCATCTTTGGTAGACCGAATTTATTTGATTAAATACAGGTTAACGGACACTCTTTTTCGATGTCACGATTAAGGAACTGAGAGAATATGGGGGTGTTTATATAATTACCACATCAGAAATTGTGTGGGCCGCCTTATGGTATATGTCTTCAAATTTACACACAGGGCAACCACTCAGTTTACTTTCAAACGATTTTCTTTTTACCCCGAGCAACGAGAGTGACGAGATGGCGTGCGATGACTTTAACAGTATTGAGATTGTCAAAACTGCATCGACTGTACGGCATTATGCCACAATGGTGTCGCCCTTAAAAGTATCAAATTAATTATGGTACTGTTACCTACTTATATATATGTTAGTCCCAGTCACCACATACTTGACGCTAGGGGATCGTCTTTGTGTAAATAGAGACTTTTTTAAACGGACTCTTTAAATGGTAGGCGTCAACCACGAACGAGACCGGGGTCCCG
Source organism: Haliotis cracherodii (assembly GCF_022045235.1). Classification (NCBI taxonomy): domain Eukaryota; kingdom Metazoa; phylum Mollusca; class Gastropoda; order Lepetellida; family Haliotidae; genus Haliotis; species Haliotis cracherodii. The sequence continues at coordinate 15,205,163 of NW_027266276.1, read as the reverse complement.
GGGATCGTACGGCCCTAGTCTCTGTCACTCCGGCCGTGTCTGCCTTATACTAGTACAGGCATAAAATTTCATACAATGTCATGATGATTTATATATTAGTAGTACTTTTAGTGTGTGACGTCAGTGTGCTAACTGTATTAGACGATAAGATTCACGTTGATGATTTTACTAACTTTATATTTGTTTATGCTTATATCTTACGTGAATCTGTATGAATATTTTGTGAACATATACACGTAAAAGTAGCTGCCTGACATTACTTTGCGATATTCACTGACGTTTTTGACACAAGATAGTGACCATATTGTCGTATTCCACCTGTCAAAAAGGTGTGATATGTGTCCTTTCTGGCCCATGAGATCTCAATCAAACTTTATGAATGATCTAATGTGTTCATATGATTGTTTATCATCACTTGCCTGTTTTAGAGTTGTAACTACGCAGTGACTAAGTATTGAGAAATGGTTGGTTTGAGAGGTTTTTGGTAGTCTTTGAAAATGTTCATCGTTAAAAAGTCTATGACCCTTGCTGAATTTCTTGAGAGATGTACACACAGAAAGTACAAACACGGTAAAAATATCGTCTTGTGTGACGGCCTTGCTCATATTTCTCCTGAAGTTCGGAACATCAGATTTAACACTTATTTTAGCCATATTCTAATATTATTCGTCAGTGTATCTCAGCACTAAATACTAAATACTAAATACTGAGTAAACCTCTCAGTGTTTTGTGAGGTCGGAGATGGGTAGCGTTGGCTCTTAGATGATCTCACATATTTGAATAATTTTATTTGTTTTTTTAGCTGATTTTTAAAAGTTAAAGTGTGGCGTTTGCCTTCCATGAGGCTTCTACCGAGGACTTACAGTGATAAGAGAGTTACTATTATATATAGTAATCATTTCTTACAAATAGAAATACCAATACAAAAACAAATCTAGTAGCTAATGGTATACAAATAACTAATCAAAATAGAAAAATAAACATATACCACTGGGCAATGACACAAAGTAAACCTGAAGATATAAAAACCTTGAATCAAATAAGTAAGAAATCCACCATCTCCTTTAACGCCCACCACCCCTCCTGGGGGTGTCAAAGCCAAAACAGACCAACACGCCAAACTCATCGTTGACTGGATCGAACAAAACACATAATACTACTAAATAACAAACCCTCAACTAGCCTACTATGATAAAATTAATCAAAATATGTCAGCTATTTACCTAATAGTCAGTTGGCCACCAGAGGGAAAAAAGCTTAGTTAAAATTTTCGTTCCCACTTTTTCCTGTATATCTAAAACTATTTCCATTGCATGAAAGACATATCAGCACACGATTTCCAATTGGTAGTAATCTTGCAAGTGTGTGCGTGAATTTTCATGGGGTCAAAATTGCATAAATTGAAGGAAAAATGCATAATTTGACAAAATTGGCTGTAACATTTTTTATAAAGTCGAAATAACTATCAAAATTATGTCTATGATTACAGGTAATATGTTCGGCTGTCTGAATTTGGCAAACGTTTTGTTTCATTTAACTGTTATTCTAATTCTCAGTGATAAAAATCATGATTTTTTTACTTCATTTAAAAATCTTGTGAGTAGGTAAAACACTAATTCCATTAAAACTTTGCCAATACAGCCACTACAACTGGGTATCAAAATCTGCCTGAACCATTGTGCTATCATATACAGAAAGCAAAATTAAAATATATTACATAGGGGCTGAGATATTGTATACAATGTTATCCCAACCCCCAAAAAACAATTTTGACGAAAATTGCTTATTGAGAAATGGTGGTACATTATGTTGATGTAGTGGATGAGTGGGATAATTGCAACATTTTGCATCTTGAATTTCAAGATGGCCGCCAATTTTACCTGTTTTCAATATCAAGATCTAATATAGTTCTTCAACATGGTCATGTATCACATGAATGCTTTTTATATTGTCTTTTCAATGATGTATATTATTCAATGACTCCTGTGGTAAATTGATCCCCAACAATACAAAATTGCATGTGTATTTCTGCAAATGGTGCTGCTGTGTACATGGTAATTTTTAGCATTTTCGCAAATGGATACATATGTTTTCCTTCCGATCTAAATACGCATTCTCAGTTAATTATTTGGTGTATCACAGTCTACAATTGCGTTTAGGCCATGTCTTTCTTTTCTTGCTTGAGTAAGCTACACCCATCTCAGAATGTTAAATCTGACGAAATGAAGTAGGACACTTTGATTTTGTATTAACAATGTACAAAGCTTGAATCTTTTAATGTTAGCTGTTGGTATTAGAGTTTACATGTTTGCTGTCATTGTGTTTTCGATGAATAATGCATTCTGGTGTCAGTGAAAAGAAAATGGCTAGATCACAAAAAGGTTTTAAGGTGTTTCGAAAGTTGTGATTACATGTCTTGTAAAACACATATATGTACATATAAAAGGAATGTGGAGAGAAACCAATACGTTCATAGATATGTAAATATTGAAAATATCACGAGCGTGAGGGGGCTTTTAGGGGTTGCTTAATTATATTGAATTTTTGGAATTTTTAAATTTGGAATAAATTCCGAGGTGGGTAGAGGAGGGAACTAAGGGTGAGGGTGAGGGTGAGGTGGGTGTTTGTATGTTTATTGGATTTTGGATTGGTAGATTAATTAGTTTTTAGATGCACTTAATCAGGTCTGTTTTGATTAGGAATACGCCTAGGGCCTTGAAGTTTTCTAGTTTATTTTGCCTGCTTTTGTTAGGTCGTTGGAGCTTTTAAGTATTTGGTTTATTAATTTAGGTCGTTTTTTGGTATTTTTGTTTTGGAGGGCTTGTAGTCCACTACGGGAGTCGGTGAGAATTAGGATTTTATTATTGTTTTTAGATTGTTGGTTATGCAGGGCTGAGGCCATGCCCATAAGTTCGGCCGTGAATATAGATTGGTTGTTAGGGAGTCGGTAAGATTGTGTGGATATAACTGGTTGTGTGGTATGGACTCCGAAGCCTGTGTGGTTGGAGATCGGGTCTGAAGATCCGTCAGTGTATATGTGACACCAATTTGGCCAATTTTCGTGTATTTATGCGAGTGTGGTGGTTTTAGCTATGTTTGGGTCGGTTTGTTTATTTATTTGGTTTGCTAGCGTTGTGTCTATTTTGGGTATTTTGAGTTTAGGGGTGAAGATTTTTGATTTTTTGCAGTTTTGTTTAAGATTTTGAGTTTGGTGTTCATTGGGGTAGTTAGTTATTCTTTGTGATATTGGGGTGAGTAAGGGGTGTTTGCGAGCTAGAGCTTGGTTTCTTGGGCTAATGTTTTGGTTAATTAAGTTTTGGATGAGAGGGTTTGTTTGGGACGTGGCCCAGAAATTAAGGCTTAGATGTTCCCTGCGTAGATTTAGTGGCATTTCCCCTGTAAGTGAGGTGTAGGAGGTGCCATGTTGGGTGCGTGTAATTAGGGCTTGGTATTGTATTGAGTCAAGTTTTTTAGATAGAGAGTTGTTTAGGGTATTGTATATGGCGCAACCGTAGTCTAGTTTTGATCTAATTAGTGCTGTATAGAGTGAGAGGAGGGTATCTTTGGAGGCTCCCCAGTTAGAGCCGGTGAGACATCTTAATGTGTTAAGGTCTTTGCTGCATTTAGTTTTTAAGTTTTGGACATGAGCCTCCCAGGTGAGATGTTGATCGAAAATGAGTCCTAAGAATTTGGCTTGTTTTTGGAATTTGATTGTTTGGTTGTTTAGCTGGAGGATTGTGAAGGCAGGTTTCATGTAGTCTAGTTTTGATCTAATTAGTGCTGTATAGAGTGAGAGGAGGGTATCTTTGGAGGCTCCCCAGTTAGAGCCGGTGAGACATCTTAGTGTGTTAAGGTCTTTGCTGCATTTAGTTTTTAGGTTTTGGACATGAGCCTCCCAGGTGAGGTGTTGATCGAAAATGAGTCCTAAGAATTTGGTTTGTTTTTGGAATTTGATTGTTTGGTTGTTTAGCTGGAGGATTGGGAAGGCAGGTTTCATGTTTTTATGTTTGAATACTACTCCTGTTGTTTTATCTGAGTTAAGAGAGAAGCCCCATTTGTCTGCCCATTGTTGTATTTTGTTTAGAGATTTTTGGATTACGTTTTCTGCCATTTAAATGCTTTTAGTGCGGATCCATAGGACTCCGTCATCCGCGAATTTTGAAGTGTTTAGTTTAGGGGATAAGCCCTCGAATAGATCGTTTATCATTATATTGAAGAGGGTTGGGCTGAGGATGCTGCCCTGGGGAGTGCCATTTTCTAGGGGACACTGGTCCGATAGCGTTTGGTCTATACCCACGGTTATTTTGCGATTGTTTAGGAAATCTTGGATGAAGTTTATTATTTGGCCTTTTAGTCCTATTTTTTTAAGTTTTTGTATTAGCCCGTGGTGCCATACCATATCGAAAGCTTAGAGAAGTCGAGGAATATGCCTATGGTGTATTGCTTGTTTAGCTGTCCTGTTTTTATATCCTGTTCTAGTCGGGCGAGGTTATCGAGAGTTGATCGGCCAGGAGTGAAGCCGCTTTGGTCGGGGTTTATGATGTTGTTTTGGTCTAGGTAGTGCTGTAGCCTATTTTTAGTCATAAGTTCCATTATTTTGCAGAGATTTGAGGTTCGGGAGATGGGCATATAGGAGTTAGCCTGATCTGCTGGTTTATTTGGTTTAGGTATTGGGATTACTAGAGCTTCCTTCCACGAGGATGGGACCTGTCCGTTTAGGTAGACTAGGTTGTATAGTTTAAGTAAAGTTTGGAGTAGTTTGGTAGGTAAGTGTTTGATTATTTGGTAAGAGGTGAGGTCTAGGCCAGGGGCTGTTCCTTTTTTTCTATTGTTTAGTACGTGATTTAGTTCTTCTAGGGTGTAAGGCTGGTTTATTTCGAGGTTGTCTTGTCTGTTTTCTTTGGAGAATTTGGTTTCTTTTTTTAGTTTATCTTGGAATTTCTTGTTGAAGTTACTGGGGTTAGTTGAGTTGTTTATATTGGGGCTTTTTTTGTGCCGTTTGATGCCTCTGATGGCGTGAATTTTGCGCCACACCTTCCTAGCGTCGGTGTGGTGGTTTAGCTCCTCACAGAATTTTTTCCAGTTTTTGGTTTTAGCAGTTTAAACTAGGTTTTGGACTTGGTGGTTAAGTTCATGGGCTGTTTTGAGATGAGAGGGGTCTCGTTTAGCTCTGTTGAAGGCCGATTTGCGTTTTAGTCTAGTAATCTCTATTTCCTCATTCCACCAAGGGACGGTGGGATTTCCTGGGTTGGATGATTTGAAGGGGATTGCGGATTTGGCTGCGTTGATTATGAAGTTAGTTAGGTTTTGACAGAATGTTTCGGGGTCTTTTGTTTCTAAATCGTTTAGATGAGCTTTGTTGCATAATTCTTGGAATTTGTCCCAGTTGGCGTTTTTGTACTGAAATTTAGGTTCCTGTTTAGGGGTTTGATTTGGTATTTTTAGATTTCCTAGGGTTATATTTATGGGAAAGTGGTCGCTGCCTAGAGGTACTGGGTGGACGTCCCACATCAGACTTTGTGCTAAGTCTGGCGTACATATTGTTAAGTCGATAGCCGACATGGTGTGGTGGATTTTGTCGTATCTAGTTGGTTGGTTATTGTTTAATAGTATTAGGTTATTGATATTAGTTGTCCATGGTTGTCCATGGTTGTCTAGTTTATCTGCAATGCCCCAGGTAGGATATTGGGCATTGAAGTCTCCTAGGAAGATTGTTGATTTATTTCCTAATTGGTAAAGGATGTCTAGGTCTGTATCTTTAATTGGTTTTATTGTTGAGTGATAGATGTTAATGATTGATTTATTTATTCGCATTCATGAAACTCCGCATTTATATCTCCAAAATGACTATCAACTATAAGACGCTCTCACTTTGGATAGCGGAAATACTAACTTGAATATAAACACAAACACGGTTTATTGAGCAGCAGTTGTAACAAGCTCCGTGTCATTCAAGGAATAGGAATTACACAATAGGCATCCCGTGAGTTATCACTGTTGGGGTCAATATAGAAAATACCACACCCATTCTCGTTAGATACTATTTTTACGAAACGAGTGTATTCAGATACCATTGAAAGTTCACGAGTTTCGTAAATATAGTATATAACGAGAATGAGTGTGGTATTTTATTTATTACCCACTTTAAATATATATCTAAGTGTTAATACATAACAACTTTCGTTCGTTGACAGATCAAACTGAAACCGGTTGCACAATCTGGTTGCGCATGAATATTGATATATGCCCAAATATGGGCATTGTTGACATTTCTATTCATACGCCTGCAGTTGTGTTCGCAAACAAAACAACATCGAAGCTCAAGATCATTTGGCAGAATTTCTTCAACTTATGGTAATTCAAACGCCATGTTGTTTGTACGCAGAACACCTATAAGAAAGTTTTAAAAGTCACATTAGCGCCGCGCTTTGAATATCGGAACAACAGTCGGTCACTCGCACTGCCGGGGTCCTGTCTGCGCAATCAAAATGGTTCGGTTTCCTTGATCGATCAGCTGAATTTATATCCGTACCATTTTGGAAGAGGGATATCAGAGACATTCATGTTAACTGTACCACCCTATACTGAAGACGTGAACATCAACAAATTCAAGTCTGCTTGTATGTAAGTGACAGTTTCGAACGATCAAAGGGCAAGGTCACCACCGGTATAAGAAAAGACAACCGTGATCTACTCCCAGCGTTTTACGCTGGAGACAGGGAATGTACGTTATTGTTCACATTTGGGATATTTTGGGCCACTTAATCAGAAGTCAGGCACACTCCTAAATAGTTTTCGAATGATTTGTATCGGAAATGTTCACTTTGAGTGATGTGATCGTGCAGTCGTGATCAAACAACTCCCAAAACAGTGCCACAAAATACTCTTCTAAGGGGACACTGATGGCACAACCGGATCACCCCAAGTAAGTTCAGATATCTGTCCAGATAGTTTAAACTGACTTCACATCACCACGCTTATCCTTTTACGTTAAATCAAATTGAAAGTTGCGATAGTGGTCGGGTGCGTCACGCTCAGGGGGGACCCTCGATCTATTGATCGGTAGTCGTATCATGTACAACGTAAATGGATATATGGATATCGATTATATAATGTCCGTAGAAGCTCTATGCATAACTTATATCGAATGCAAACCGAATAGGTTGCGTGTGACTGTCTTGTTTGGTTTAATAAAGTGTTTGTCAATATCTCGCACTCCCATGAGATTGCTTCAGTTTTGTCTTGTCTTATGAATGAAAAATATAGTCCCAGTGTGACAGAGGTCACATTTATCCAATCAAAACGAATAAAACAAGGTAAACGTTGTACGACACACATGTGACGTACGGATTTAGTATCTTACCACCTGTATCTTCACCACGTAGAAAATAAAGTGTTCTACCCACTCGTGTTACGCTAGGCAGCATTGATCAGAGCAGTCCAGACGCCACCAACGCAACACTTCGTCAAAGGCCGACACGACCAACACGCACCGATAGGCTTCACCACACTCCTCAGATCTACAGTCTTTGTCTTGTCACCTGCCTTCAAGTTTGTTGACACCTTCTCCGCATACCAATCAGTGAACTGTTCTTAGTTCAATTATTTGATTGTCCTTGAAGTTCCTTAATGCCAGTCAACAGAATTAACATATAAACTGTGTGTTATTTTCACGGAAGTGCTCTACTCAGCGCTAATAAGCGACGCTATTTCCTGTTTCATTGGGGTCAGTAGTCGCATTAATTTTAAGATATATATGAACTTCTTCCTGACTGGAATATGGTTTTGTTTTTAGGCTTAGAACTCTTTATTATTATGCCTCGAGAAGTGTAAGAAGAGGCATTATCGTGAAATAATAGAACTCCAGCAGTCAGCATCCCTCGCCGCTTTTCTTTGATAGAATCTCTTAGGCGATGAAGCAAATCAGCATAGTACGCAACGGTAATCGTCGTTTGACTTTCTAAGTAATCAACAAGGATCACACCCTTTGCATCCCAGAATACAGTGGCCATAACTTTCTTCACTGATCTTGAAGACTTGAATATTTCTTTGGTTCCGGAGAAGTGGAATGGTGTCATTCCATGGATTGACGTTTTGACTCGGGATTATAGTTGCAAGATTCATGTTTCACAGCCCGTTAATAATCTCTTTTTGAATTTGACGAAATCCTACTCAATTAGCTCTAAATTGTCTCTGGTAATGTTAGTTCTTTTTCTCCTTAAGATCAGAATTTAGAAACATTGGCACCCAAAGAGCAGATATCTTATTCATCTGTAAATGTTCATGAATAGTTTAACAGTAGAATGAATCAAACGTTTAACACTAGAATAGCCAGGACACTTATCACCGTACACTTGTGACATGCGGTCATGAATTTCTTTGGGAGTACCTTTCTCTAATGTAAAAAAAACCTTGATGACTGCTGGGTACTCTTTTTTTCCTTTCTGTGTCAATTTGGACCCCTATCACGTTCAACTGGCTGCCACCAATATGCAAACTCAACAGACCAAATACACTTACAATGAACTACTCAAACAATGTACTACATTGACTATTGCAATTTGTTATGGATTAGAACTTTTTGACCAGCCCTTATATTGGAAATTATGTTCACAAGCACCTGCAGCAACAACGTCACTCCTGCAGTAAGGTGGACAAGATCTCCTACTAATGGCCCGTCGCCCGTGTTTTTAAGCTGATCTTGGAGGACATGAGTAGAAATACCGATACCTTTTCTCATGATCAGTGATTCTTATAGTTATTAAATGACTTCTTGACTAAAAAGGAAATTATTCTTATTGGATAATACAAAACTTGGGGCAGCAATTACATCTGTATTATTTGTGAGAATGTTCAGCAGTATTGAACATATTTGCAAAACACAGATATTCAAATTATACCATTGTGACGTCATATTGGAATACAAATTATTTTACAAACAAGATACTTGAAAACCGGGTATGTGCATTTCATATGTATCTAACTCCCCGACAACCAAATACGTCCTACCAAGCTGCACCGTGTACTGGATGGCATTGGGGCGTCCCCAGATGGCCCAGGGGTCTGACGGAGGAAGATGTCCCTCGGGTCCTGGTAATGGCTTTATCCATACGTGGGTCTCTGAGGATCCAGGTCTTAATCGGATCGGTGTCACTGACACACACTCACAAGACCAACCTTTAACCCAATATGCCCGATCTGATGTTTGTCATGCTATGTATGGCTATTTTCTGTCGGATATATGATAGTAATTGATGTGACAACCGTATCTGATTGTCTCCTGAGTGCTATTACATACCACGTGATATTTACTCCGTCCACCAGTAACACACACAAACACACACAAACACACGCACACGTATATATATAACAGTGAACGTTATGTGTGCATGTGTGTGTGTGTATTTCGCTTCATAATATTATAATATTATACAGGTGGTGTTAATGGTTGACGTCTACATGAACATTAGTAATTCCAGGAAACACACACACACATTCCTCATTACAAATCGTGAAGATATCGAACGATATATCATTATCTTGTTCCACTTTTGATGTTAATTGGATAACTCACTAGAGAGTAAATGTAACATTTTGCAGTGTTTTAAATTTTATTCTAGCTTTGTTTTTATTTCAGGAAATTCTGTTTTTTATACATGTACTTACATAGCCAGCCAAATGAGGTCGATATTCAGATTGACTTGGCAACACACTATTTAGCGTGTACCAGTCCAGTGACTTGTTGATAATTGGCTGCTCTACGAGAAAGTAGACATGACATTCTACCCCGTCCAGTGTATTCACCATATCTTGTCCCTCGTGAACAGTTGTTATGAATTGCATGGGGACGAAGGTGAAACATATAGTAAAAACGTTCACGACAGTATTTTGATGTTCCACACTAACTTTGTGTTTTCCAGGTTTTAGTCGATGGGAAAACATTGATCCCATCGTATACATATGCTTCGTGTCAATGCAAACGTACAGTGGTAGTGCTAGAAAAAAAGGTATTTAATTAAAAGAAAATTATTATATTTTCATGTTAGTGGCCATAGCCAAAATTCAGTATACTGCGATTAAACCGGAATTACCTCCTCCATACCTTATCGGCCAGGAAAGTTCTAAAATAATTCTTTAAAAAAAAGATTTTCGTAATAATATATGAACAAAAAGTAGATCCAAACGTCATCTCAGAGCATTGTTAGCAGACAAAATGACAACCATGACGTCAGTAAGGAGGCCACATTTATCAGTACATCGGGTTAAAAAATATGCCCTGGTCTTGAAAAGACAGACATGTCCTGTTGTTCTTTTTGTCGTTATTACATGAGGAACTTACTAAAGCAAGTACTAGAAAATTTCATTCACAAAGGTGAAACACCCCTTCCTTGTCTGTTAATTCAAATATTGATTGACATGATTCTAACTGCATATGCTTATATTTTATTACATACAATGTCTCAGTTTTACACAATGCACTGGCGACATGTTGACCTAGATAACGATAACCTTAGAACGGGACACATGTACAAGACATTACTTTATTTGCTTTTATGGCCACAGCCAGGGGCATATGGAGATCGTACATAGATATATCTAAGCTACATGACAGCACGGCGTTTACTGTGTACCCAGATGACTTATTGAAAAAATAGAACCATTTTTAGTACGCTTTATCTTGTACTATTAAACAAACTGTGGAATTTTAAAACATTTGGCTTATTGTGATAACATCTAGGTACATCGTATCTATCGCTTTGGAAAAATGTACAATGGAAAAGGATATGAAATTCTTCACCGACGAGACTGTGGAGTATCTTTAAGACCCACATGGTAGAGCCAAGAACACCTAGGTTTCCAGGCAATAGTATCAATGCCACCATTCATTCGAACGTTTACTGACTAAGTTCTCCTATGGTGTCAGCTTTGTACAAGTTGATAGCACTCTCTGCTATAAAAATACACATTTATTGAACTCTAAACGATTTCATTGGAAGTCCTGTCGTGTGTAGGAAGTAACGCCTTTGTGTCAATTTAACTGTGTTTGTGGTGTTGTGTCGCAATCCGTTGTATCGAAATCATTTCTTGGTGTTGTATAAGAATAGGCAGTCAGACACTGCTTGTTTTAGAGACACGTAATATTTCCTGTGTGTGGTTTTACGAAGTGTAAAATATACGCTTGAGCACACGCAGCGCTATATTTTGTTTGAAGACTGTTGTCTATGATTCCGTAATTTTGATCGACAACCGACTCAGAACATTGGACTCAACCCATGCCGATTCACTCAACATATATATTTGCTGATGCCAAAGAGGTCTCGCTTTATTTAGTTTTCAATGTAAAGCTAGGTTACTTGTAGAATTAACACGCTAATTTGAATTTGGAACCGAATGCGTGCTAAATTGAATTTGGAACCAAATGCGCGTAAATTTACTATGATTTAAAACTCACGCTGCGCATTCAGTTCCAAATTCAATTTAGCGCGGTTATATCTACAGGTCACCCAGCTTTACATTGGAAACACAGTATGCTTATCTCCTTATTGTACATTGTGGACATTCCAAAAGTAACAACGACAAAGCCATGGTACGATTCCAAATCGTAGTGTACTAATATCATAAGCATATGTTTGTGAATCACTGTCAAATAGGACCCGTGAAGATCCGGGGTAGAATAGATCTTCAGAAACCAAGGAGTGCCGTAAAAGGCGACTACGCTTGTCGTAAGAGGCGACTATCGGGATCGGGTGGTCAGGCTCGCTGACTTGGTTGATGCATGTCATCTATCCTAATCATGTGGACCGATGCTCATATCAATCACTGTATTGTCTGGTCCCGACTCGATTATTTACAGACCGCCGTCATATAGCCGAAATATTGTTGAGTGTGGCGTTAAACAAACAAACAAATAAACAAACAAACAAACAAACAAACAATATCAAATAGTGATAATAAGCTCAGGGTAAGCCCAAATGTAAGCGTGCCCTGCAACAATCATTTATACAAGCAAACAAAAAAGCAAACAAACAAACAAACAAACAAACAAGTAAATCATACATAGTAAGGGACACATCATGTAAGTGTTACATGTATCCGTGTTTTCCCGTCATTTGTATGGTTTGTGTTGGTTGTTTAACGCCGCACTCAGCAATATTCCAGCTATATAACGGCGGAATGTTAATAATCGAGTCTAGACCGGGCAACCCTGTAATGGACATCATTAACATCGATCTGCGACATTCTGCATCAACCAAGTCATCGAACCTGATCACCCGATCCGGCGGCCGGCCGTTAGTCGCCTCTTACGACACACATGGGTTGCTGAATTCCAACCCGGATCTTCAAGGGTCACGTGAGGTATTTATAACTACTGATGATATATTGCAATCAAGTGCTTTGCATTACTTAATATTTAAGAAAGGTAAACTTTTATCTACTAGTAAACCTCGGTTTGACTCTTTCACATGCGTCCGCCTCCTTGTCTAGTGGTAGAGCGTCCGCCCGGTCTGGGTCTCGATCCACGACCGCGACATACCAAAAGACGTTTAAAGATGGCACCCTGTCTTGCTCTCGGCATTAAGGGGCTATAACAAGGACTGGTCGGCTCGGAGTCAGTACAGTGTCTGAGTAAAATCACACACACACACACACACACACACACACACACACACACACACACACACACACACACACACACACACAGAGCTTTGCCCTGAATAAAATCAAAAGTTTGATTGGGCAATTGTATGGGTGTATTCGCAGGACGTCGACCAAAATATTCGCACGATTAGTGGGATCAGTGACAATTTACTGGTAATCTAGGATAAGTTGAACCAACTCACAAAAGCGTTTGAGACAGGTAGGCGATGCGCAGAATTGGGGCAAACAAATTTGGTTTGTTGCAGGTAGAGACGGCGTCCGCATGTTGTGCACGTGCAGGTCAAAACGACGATACCGACTAGCTCCCCTGGACACACGTGTTGCTCATAAGACTATTATGTGCTGTCAACCCTAGAACTCGATGTCAGCCGATCCAGGACACGCACATATCCATCGTACTACTTGTCGCGGACCACTCGCATTTCATACAGTGATAATGGGCAGACCTCATACACAGTCATACGGGGTATCAACGTATCCAGAAGTTGGTCATCGCCCTGCAAATGAACCGTTGTATGTATGGATAACAAGCAAGTATACCATCTGCTCTCTCATACCTTGACACTTCACACTTCACACACTTTATCTGCACACAAGCGGGCCACAGACCCCCTACTCATACAGTTCGTATACACTAGCTGATCCATCAGCAGAGACACAAAGTGAATTGGAGAAAGCAATAATGGCTAAACACGGCACTAACACTTGGTCTCTTGTGGTTTGCAGGTTGTACTTGTTCTTTCCTGCAGTCTTGTACGGGTGAATGTTTAAGCTAAATTACACAACATGAAAGAAAGACTAATGATGGATGAGTCAACGAAAAACCTTCGTTCGATTTGATCTACTTTGCATAGTGTCCAAATTGAGGTGGGAGACCTTGCCAAGCGTTCTGAAGCGATCGTCAGATTGAAAATGTTTCCCAGTTTCCCTTATTTTTCTCAATTTTCTTCGGGGATTAAACCAATTGAGGTTTTTCTTCTCAAACAATTTTGAGACAATATCATGACTTCCCAAACGGTTTATATGTTAATAGATTACTGTGCGACGTTAATGAGAGGAACGGTGGTTGCAATTGCTAGTTTCACCATTACTGGGATTTTTCATCATTGAAAGATATTTAAGTGAGTGAGTTGTATTTTACGCTGCTTTTCGTAATATTTCAGCAATATCACGGCGGGGGACACACACATTGTACTCATGTAGGGAATCGAATCCGAGTTTTCGGTGTGACGAGCGAACGCTTAAATACTTGACTACCCCCACCACCCCAAAAGAGATTAAAGCTCTTCCGCCACCTGGACCTTATTTCCAGTGTCGGTATTAATGTTATTAGGGTCATATATGAAACTGAGACATTATGTCATAATCATTTTGTCAACAGCTGTCGCTCTGCAGAGTTGTATTCCATAGCCGCACAGGATCCACTTATCGTTGTTAACGTCAACGAATTGGGTCGCTTTGGGCTTTCTTCCTATATCAAGGCAGACACGATGTGGAATAATTTGAATATTGTTCAAACTGGCATTGACAAACATACTAGGACATCGCTGGATCTCAGCGATACGATGGAGATTATGTTCAGCATCTGAAAATACTTTAAATGAAATTGAAACAAGAGATACAATGACAGATGAAGAAAGACTTGTGTTTAGCTGACTTTATACAGTTCCAATGTTTTGAAAACGCGCGCGTGTGTGTGTACATATATACTGACGACAAAAAATAAGGGAACTGATGAAATGATTGTGAAAGTATAATGGTTGGTTGGTTTGTTGTTTTACGCCGCACTCTGCAATATTCCAGCTATATGACGGCGGTCTGTAAATAATCGTGTCCGGACCAGACAACCAGTCATTGACATTATTAGCATCGATCAACGCAATTGGGATATGATGACATGCATCAACCAAGTCAGCGAGCCTGGCCACCCGATCCCTGTAGTCGCCTTTTACCACAAGCATGGTCACCTTTTACGGCAAGCGTGGGTTGCTGAAGACCTATTCTACCCCGGATCTTCACGGGTCGAAAGTGTAATGACGATAAATGTCTGTACAATTAATTTCGGGCGTGTAGATTGTTGGCATACTGTTGATTTTCTAGCGTATGGTTGCCCCAGGTATTGCCCGACATTCCGCCTGAAGAGCTACCTCAAGGTGGGCCACGTTGGCGGGTGCTTGGTCTCTGGCGTAGACTCTTCCGAGATCAGACTTTGACGTAATAACGTGATGTCAATTTAGTTCATATGAACGTCACCATACACTATTAGTTGAAATGAAAGTGTTCAGCCAGTCGTTTGCATTACAAAATTATTTACCCGATTCCAGTATAAAAGAAGCTCAATCATGGCAGGGTTTATATATTAATTTAGTTACAGAATTATATCTGGAAACAACAGGACTTCGTGTTACTCATATTGACATCTTTAGCTCCCTGTTAATAAGTGTTGATATACCACTTAATGTTCTTTCTTGACATTTAACTATACTTGGATGCTTTCAATCTACCATCCCTCCCTGATCAAACCATTAACAGAGCAACGTGATACCGAACAGGCTAGATCACGCTCCACAACAAAATGAGATTTTATTAAGTATCTAGTGTAAATGTATATCTCTGCGTTGGCCAAATCATCAGTTGGTGAGTATATATATATATATATATATATATATATATATATATATATATATATATATATATTGCTTGTACTAATATACATGTTAAGATGTTCTATTTTAAAACTAGTAGTTAATATATAGTTTAGTTTATACATGTTCATAGAGACGCTGTTGAAAAAGAAGAGAAACCACCCATACACAAAGCAGTCAGAGAATAATTACGAAGAACTATGAGGAATAAATAGGGACTTTAAACGTATTTTCACTCGGGAAATAAAATGCGAGTGTGGACTGTTTTTTTTTACTTTTGACTTTAATACATCGTATGTACCGCGTCTTCTAATGGAAATCCTGTGTCTTTTCGAAACATATATGAGAGATGACCAATTTATGGCCGATTAGCTATTAGTCAAAATAATGTAATCACAAGTAAAGACATTACAGAACTGTGTAGGGTTATCTTTGGTCATATAATTACCAAATATATGATCTATCCTTAGTGTTATGATATCAATGAATTAGAACTGACTAGAAACGCCGAACACTCAAAACACAGAAACCGACCTGCCTTTCCGAGCATGATAATAACCTAGATAGTGCTTTTCCCAGATAATCTTTCATCAGAATAACTAGGTTTGGGTCTTGTATAACTGGGAATATGTTAAATTCCGTATGGCTTGACGTGGCATGATTAATTATATATGCAAATTAAATGTCGAGCAAGTTCTTTGTAAAATCGTGTATTTTGACGAGACCTTTAACCTGGACAGGAGCCAGTGAAGCCATGCATGTATCATGGATTTCTTGGATTCTGTCGACGTCGTATAGGTAATGTTAGTAAGCATTAATTATGATCTCGATTATTTATAGGCCGCCGTCATTTGCACGAATATTGCTGAGTGTGGCGTTCCACAACAAACAAACAAACACTGTCAAATAGTGATGATAACCCGGTGTAAGTCCAAATGTCAGCGTATCCTGCAACAATCATATATACAAACAAACAAACAAACAAACAAACAAAGAAACAAGTAAATCATACATAGTAAGGGACGTGTGGCGTTAAACAACAAACAAACAAATAATGAACACATTAACCTCCTTGTTGATGGTATTTGTGAATGAATAAGGACCTTCTCAGCCAATGCTAGACAGTGACAATTTCTCAATGAGAAACCACCCAAAGGTTATTTCTCCCAATCACTTTCCATTTTAGTAATACACATACTGATGTTGTTTGTTTGGCTTAAAAATAAGCTTTAAACCGTCTACGATCGTGAAGTATTTCCTAGCTATCACGGATTATTAATCCTAATACACATCTGTGAAATATATATAGTATATTATGTTACACTATTTAATGTCGTCTGGTTTTCTATTTCAAGAGAAGATCCAAGTTGTTTCGAGATGGATATCGACAAACACTGAATGCAATCAAAGTGGATTATGGTGCATCTTCTCAACAGTGTCTCGGGACTACCATAAAATACAGTTATAAGCGCCTAAATATATACAAGGATAAAGTTCATTTCATTATCTGCACCTATGGACACACTAATTGGCTGTTGTTGAAGCTTCCATGTCACGTGACTGACAAGTCTGAGCGGATTAGCTGAGGTGTGACGCGACCTGCCTCGCGATGAAAACCAGGCCCAGTTGATTGGCAGGAGATGTGTACGATCCAGTATATTGCTAAAAGGCAGAACAAGTAGTTGGACAGTGTTCAATTAAGATACAGAAATAACACCTTCCTCAGTTTGTAATTATAAGAGGGGATGAAAAAAGTATTTTGTACTTGTTACAGACGGTTTTTCTCTTCAATCAATCATTGTATATTTAGAATGTGTTGAATAGCCTGAGTCAAATATTGGTGATCAGTGACGGAAACGATAATAATGCCAACAATGTTATGTACTGGACAAGGTTGGAAGGGTATAAACAAAGAAACGCTAGAATGTGTACGTGTCTTAATATGACGTGAAAACATAATGGATATGGATGGTTTATGGATACTTGGGTTAATAAGGAAATAGTGATCATTGTGTACTCAAAGGCAAAGACGTACAATAATCAAAGAGAATCGTCATAAAAAATACGGCTGTGGATTTTCTTCATATGGAAAGTGCAATGTCTGCAGGTACGGTATCAAGTCCATATTAAAAGAGCTCCTGTCATGTGCAAAGTAGCAGTCATGTCACATGAAAGGATTCAAGTTCATACAGTCAGAAGTGAGTGTGTCCACCCTGTGCACTGATGTACATGTAGGCCTGATACCATCGCCTCATTGAGGCCATTAATAGTTAAAGAATGTCCTGGTGTATCGTATTCCATATCTGATAGTGATTCATAAACACATGATCATGATGAAGTTGGAATCGTACAAAGGACTGTGCTTTTAGCAGCCATGTATTATGATTATGGAAATAGTTTTGTCGCTTATATTTGGAAGACGTTGCAAACATCGTTTCATTTCATCCCAGAAATGTTCAATCGGGGAACCTTGCAGGCCAACGTAACGTTTAACACATTTACATGAAAAACGAAAGCTTATTCATGTGTTAAGATGATCCTTCTTCACTACACGTTTTGTCTGCACCACTAGAGACGTCGTCGTAGATGTTCCGCCGTTAGGATTGCCCTACCAGGCAATACTTTGTACATTTAGAAAAATAGTGAGATGCATTTTTGCTTTTGATCAAATAAGTTTAAGTCAACATTGATGCCACAACTGTTATGCCCGAGCCTTCGATGTATTGTGTCAACTTCTCTGTTACCATCGTCGAAGAAGTCAGGAACCTTTGTTGAGTTCCAATTACTTACGTTTTTAAAATGTGACCAAGATGTTAATTCTTTCACTTCATAATCAATAGTTCCAGGAATATAAAGCAATTGGAATAAAGGACCGAGCCAAATGAAAGGAATAACTATGTTTGTTATTTTTATAACGCAAATTATATTTAGTATTAGGAGCAATCTTGGGAGGTAAGACATTTCTATTCGATATATGATGGACATTGTTTGTGGACCGTTTTATGTAGCAATAGTAGTTTTGAAGTCTTCGCCTTTACTTAAGCGGTGCCCAGCCTGATTCATAATATAGACTCTCGCGTGATGAAAACTGTCTAAGGCCAGTCAGTATCTTCGCTGCTTCTAATTGTAAGAATTCAAGTTGATTTTGATCATAGATTGTGTTATCCAACAGTTCCGACGAATATTCTAAAATTGATCTGGTAAAAATGTATATTCTTGATGGTGTTGACTTCACTGTGTAGCTGTGCCACTTTAATGAAGGTACCTTTTCAGAGGCTTGTTGTAAAATATAATTAATTTGTTCAGTCCATTTAGTATCTTGGAATGTTAACGCTGTTCTTCCCTTTCTAAAATAGAAGTGTTAAGCTTTTGGATCAGGATAACCTGTTGGATGTTTGTGACTGAAAAAATGATATTTGTTTTTGATGGGTCAAGTTAGATGAGCCATGTGTCTACCAAACATCAAATGCAGATCTTCAATTAGGTGTAAACCATCAAAGGTAGATTTCTATACTTGTGTCATCAGCAAACAGACTAGCAATATTCATATTATTATCTGAGATGTCATTTACATTTAGTACGATATAAATGGGACAAGCTCTGATAAGCTTATCTCATGATCCATTGGGAAAAACCTTCTGTTAAATAGCTTCCAAACCACAATAAATATTTGCCGTTGATGACATATTGTAATAAACCGCAAAGTCCTACTCTGTTGAAAGATTTTGACACGTCACTTAAAACCATCCAAAAGAATTCATGACCATCAATCTATTCACATATCTGGTGATATACACTCTTCAAAAAAAGAAACGCATAGTTAAAAATAAGGATATTTATTAAGCGGATGTAAAAGTATCTACACAGAATATGCGTGAACACAATCAAATAAAATTAGACACAGTGATCGACAAAAGTATTGTCGTCATTGTCAGCATTAATTCAGTTCAGTCATTGCACATATGTAGCCACAAGGGGGCGTCATGGTCAGTACCTGGTCACACCACATCTTGCAGCCGTCACTGCTCGACACCTCCTTGGCACAGATTGCACAAGTCGTCGGATTTTTTCGTGGGGATTTCTTCGCCATTCCTCCTGTAAGGCGTTGGCGAGTTGTGCCAGTGTGTGGGGACGCTGGTGACGTTGACGGGCGCGTCGATCAAGTTCGTCCCACAAATGTTCAATCGGGTTGAGATCAGGCGATTTGGACGGCCATGAAGGACATTGATGTTCTCATTAACAAGAAAATTAACTGTTGCACGTGCTGTGTTGGGCCGAGCGTTGTCATGTTGGAACAACTCCCTCTGGCGGTCCAAAGTTTGGAGGATGTGAGGACGCAGAATGTGGTCTATGTATAGGTTTGCTGTAAAAATTGCCCTGGAAAATCGCTAACTGTGATCTACCCGTGTAGGATATGGCTCCCCACACCATGACACTCCCTCCACCAAATCGGTACACCTGTCGAGCACAGTTCGGCGCAAAACGTTCAGGTCGACGTCGGTATACACGTTGTCTTCCATCCCGTCGTTGAAGAAGAAAACGTTACTCATCGCTGAGCCAAACGCGTCGCCAGTTCCTGAGATCCCATGCCTTTGCTCTGTTACACCACCGGACACGTCGTTGACGGTGTAGACTCCCAAGACAGGTCCAACTTTTGGTCGTCTCGCTCGAATTCCCACTTCCATCAGACGATTTCTGATCGTTTGGTCAGAAATTCTTCACATACCAGGCACTTGTCCTGCAGTGATCGTTGCTGCAGCAAATCGATTCCGAAGGTAATGCAACCGGATGTACCGATCCTGAGCAGGGTTGTCACTCTTGGTCTTCCACTTCTGGGGTGATCTTGAGTCGAATTAGTGCGGGTATATCGATCCCATAGTCGAGATATGGTGCTTTGGTGAACGTTGAAGTATCTTGCAACGGCAGACTGGGACTCCCCTGCTTCCAAACGTCCAATGGCGATATTTCGGTCAGCTGCAGTTAACCTTGGCATTTTTCAATCTCCGTTCACGTCAGCAAATTCGTAATGAATTGATGAATTTTGTACGGTCTTTTGTAGTCAGTGTATCTACTCTTGTTTCCAACATTTTGCACGTGCATTGTGATGAAAACTATTTCTGAAAGCAAATTCCGTGCATCCTTTGCATTTTTGCTGATAAACGTTTACAAAAAAAACAGTTTGAGATGTGTTTGCGAGCAATGCACAACAAACATGGCATGATCAAACATAAGAATTGTCTTTATGACGATTGCTGTGAATAGAAAATCTGATTGGAATTCTCAAAACACCTATGCGTTTCTTTTTTTGAAGAGTGCATGTCAATCAACTGGTGAGTTATGTCACCTTAAGTAACGGCATTACTGTTTACAGTTCGATGACGAGCTACCGGAATCAAATGAATGTTGAATAATTTGTTTTAGAAATGAGTGGTTGTTACAGACAGGCCCACTAGTTTTATTTATAGGTAATGACTTTATGACATATGTATTTTCATTATTGTATATAATAAAATGTCCTATGTCATAACAACAGCTTGGAAGAGATGCCCCTCCAGTACCTACGATTATCAAGAGTCATCAGAAGATGACAAATCCCCCGGGCCCTACAAATTCGAAAGAACAAATCATCTGACTGTTACTTTTAAAAGTCCAACTTGATGAGAGAGTTTCTATCTAATCTGTCTGTTCTTATACAAGAGCAGTTATTGATCTGTCAAAACAATACCATGGAATTGGGATTCGGAACTTTGTACTTCTATGTCAGGTACACACTGCTATGAACAGAGTCAAAGTCAAACTTGTTGCCATGGAAACGGAACACATATAAATCCTAAACACCCCTAAGTAGCAAACGGCACCATTTGTCAACCTGGTCTTAGTTTTAGAGACATGGTCCGGACAAACACACCACTATGAACAGTCAACGTCAAACTTGTTGTGACGAAAACATGAAAAAATAATATTATTTAAATTCCTAAATAGCAAAAGCTTTAGCCATTGATTAATGCATCATGTTTGGATTAAAAAATTGAATAGTCCTTTAGTTCTGCTCCGGAAACGACACCTACCTCCGTTTCAGCTAAGTCTTACTTGTTTCCATGGAAACAGGGAAAAATCAAATTTTGAAAGATTCCTAAATAGCAAACGGCACCTCTTCAGCCCTTGATTAATACATGTACCAGGTTTGGATGAAAAGCCTTTCACAGTTTTCAAGTTGTGCTCCGGAAACGACACCTACATCCACCCTTTTGATACTAAGTCGAATTTGTTTCCATGGCAATCGAGACAAATAAAAATTCCAACAATCCGCAAATAGTAAAAGACAACACTTCAGGATCTGTTTGATACATCTGCCAAGTACTGTTGAAGGATATTGAGCGGTTTTTGAGTTGTGCTCCGGAAGCGAACTCCACCCCATCTTTAGAGATTAAGTCCAAACAGTTCTCATGAAAATCGAGAAAAGTAAAAAAATGTAAAAATCCGTAAATAGCGAAAGGCATAACTTCATAACCTGTTTGATAGATCTGCAAATATTTGTTGAAACATATTGAACGGTTTTGATTTACGCTCCGGGAACGAAATGATTACGAAATGACGGACAGACGGACGGACAGTCGAAGCGTCAACTATATCCCCCGTGTGTGTGTGTGTGTGTGTGTGTGTGTGTGTGTGTGTGTGTGTGTGTGTGTGTGTAAAAATGAGACAAACTAAGGATTTATAGCCTCAGTCTTTTCACTGTCTGAAAGTGCACTTGATATCTACACCCGATTCAACATTGATCAAAGGACAGAACAGAGCTGATGAACCTGAGACTTTTATTTTTACAAGGAAGAACTTTTCAGTGGTTACTTCAACTACCTTGTCTAGCTACTTAGTAACTTAGTTCGCATGAAAAGGATTCTTTAGCCCTTCTCTTGATATTGTTAATTTTATTTCTATGCTTTTGGTACTTAATAAAATCCGTAACTTTTCCTGGCGTTTATTTTTGCCTCCCAAAATCTTCTCTAATTCTAACTTAATTCTAATTTCTTCCCGAACATCACTGTAAAACAATTCTTATCGTGCAGTTCTATTGTTACATCTTTTGTGGGGATACATTCAAAAATAAACCCTTTAAGCAGTGGCATGAATACCCCCACTGGCAATATCAACGGATTTACAGACTTTTAAGAGTGCTCACTAATTGCATTTAATATGTACTTTTCTCATGGTAATATCAGCAACGCTGGTTGTAGTTAAAATATTTTAATTGTAATCGCATTTTCAAGAGCAAGTGATTTTTGTTTGTAAGAGGGTTGTTTTGGGAGACAGATGAGTATAACAGAGCAAGTTAAAGTTTCCGTTGAACGTGTGATAGGGAAGAGAATTTAAGGATGTCAACTACACAGAGAAAAGGTCTACCTCCAGACGAAGATTGAGACAACAAGATCACACCTTGAAGATCACACCTGACCAACACTACAAGACAAAGTCCATAGTCTAGACCAGTCGTCACCACCTCAAAGAGAAAATCAAGACCACTCACATCAACTACAACGCCCACTCCACAACTATGTCCCTGAAGCCAGTCCCAGTACCACCAACAATACGACAGTAGGAGCACACACATCCCTCCTCGCCAAAGGTCTGAAGTATATGTCCGAGTCAGCTCCAAGATCAACACAAATGCCTTCATCACCAGCATCGAGAGTGGCCTCCACCAACTGGCACCAAACGGCAATGTCGACTACCTACGCCATCAGATTATAGTTACCATGAAGATAGCAACCAAACCACGCCAAACCCCACCACCCAAGAGAGACATGCTATGAATGAATCCTCCCCTTTCGTAAACCAGCTGAAAGAGGCTAACATACAAGCCATTGTCAGCCATGACGTCATCGACCTCTTTACAAGCAACAGTTGACATCCTCCGCAACAAGCTCCATACTAGAATCGACGATCTCGACCCTAAACTCACAAAAGACAGCATAACCAGCCTCGCCTCCAGCTGCTTTGACAACTCCTATTTTACTTTCAACGACAAGATCTACAGACAAATCCACAGACTGCCTATGTGTTCCCCTCTGTCTGCACTCATCACTGAAATCAGCTTTGATCCCAGACCCAAACCTGCCCCATCGCCCATCAGAATCACCATACCCTACCAAGACCGCGTCACTCATCAGGTTTCCCGCCTCATCAAGAACAAAGCCAACATAGATGTCGCCTTTTCTAGAGGCAACACCACCCCAGAGGATGTATATCCCCTTCAACTGTGGCCACTGAAACATTGGAGAAACCCACATACTTCTGTCAACAAGAAGGTAGACCCGAAAGCCGCTATTTCCGAACACATAATCAAGAAGCAAGACCAACACATGTCCTGTCTACCACCAACAACATCTGGCGACAAAGAAAAGAAGCCACTGACATCAGGCGACACCATCCAGTCATCATCTGTAACAAGGCAACCCGTCTGTCCGGTGCTTAGGAGTTGTTGCTTTGATTATTGTCTGCGCGAATTATCCAGCTGGCTCCATTTGTCCATTGCCATTTCTATATCTGTACGAGTGCAGATCCTTAGTCTGATTGAATCTTGAAGTTAGGTGGGTAGCCATACCTTTGTAAAACAAAATGTGAATAATTAACCAAGATATAGGCGCTTAGCAATTTGATTATAGTTCAGGTCAACAGAATTACCATCAACTGAAATACACATATTCATGAAATTATATAATAATCAATGGAATAGACTGCCCTGTGTGGCAAGTTAAGAAGAAAGGTAAAGTTTCATTCACGATTTTGGCTTTTTCACACGTGGGTTTATCTATTTATTTACATGCATACATAATAGTATTAACCAGTTGAGGAGGATTCTATACAGGGCAGCTTCAGTCGACAGATAATATTAGGGTAGTAGAAATACATTATACATTCTGATTACAAGCAATTTTATCATCTGCACCCCCATCCCCACAATTTCAAACACTTCAACTACGCCCACGGGAGAGGAGATCCTACTTAAAGCATACACTGATTGAGAGCCATCAGCATGAAACGGATATAAAAACGTTGTGAATTTGAGAAATAAGAAAGGAAGACATTTATATACAACACTGTCTAGCGCTAACGCTGGTTCCCGTGTGAAGCTCTTTTGTGCTGCAGATGGATACTTAAACGAAACCATTGTTCTCATTTGATGTTTGTAATTTACTTTGTGTACTTTTTTCTATATTGATGTTGTAGACCTTGCGATGCATCACGAGTTTATCATTATGCCACATCAGACTAAGTATCGGGTTCTACATTTTTCTATTTCTTGAAGGCCCAAATGAAGGCCTTTCTCCTGAAAACCAGTTGAAACCTTTTCTTCAGAAAACAAATTGACAAAGTCCTAATACTAATGAATCGTTCTTTTTGTATTTAAATATATTATAGCGTATTCTACCATGAATGTGGAAATAACTTGATTCTGATTGATCACTCTGAGGTTGTCAAATCGCAATAAACCCCCTCTGATTGCTACAATCGATTTGACGGCCGCATCACAGCGGAATCTTAATATTGACAGAATAGTATTTTATCAGTTATTGTCGCTAGACATATTTAATTAATTATATCTACAATTACAGGTTTGAAAATACAAAGTTGCAGTTACTACAATATATGGAAATCTTCAAAGAGAATGTTTTCAGATCGACAACCCACTCAAAACACTGAACTCAACCCATGCCGCTTCACTCACTATATACTACTCAAAATAAGTTAAGGACCAACCGATTATTTAATATTACTATAGTTAATCTCTTATGCCATGACAGATTAACTATAGTAATGTTAAATAATCGGTTGGTCCTTAACTTATTTTGAGTAGTATATTTGCGAAAACCAAAGAGTTCGCGTTTTATTTAATAGTGGTAGAATGGCCGCGCTACATTTAACATTTCAAACCTCAATTTGCGCGTTCGGTTCCAAATTCATTTTTTCTACAGGTAACCTAGCTCTTCATTCGTAGACGTCCAGCTGTAAACATCTACGACTTGCACCACTTATAAATTCCTCAAACATTTGACCTGACACAACGGATTGCGATGAAATTCTAAGTTTGCAAAGCGGCCTCAAATGTAATGGACTCACACTCGAGTGGTAAAATATACTGGTGATGGTCATATCAATTGTCTGGTGCTCAGCTGCATGCATATATATATTCTAATGTTATGATTGTGCACATTTACTTGTGTAATGAAACTGAGAGAACAATTATGTTTCGAAACTGTTACCGCCATAACATCTGAATTAGGCTATCGGGATAAAGTGATAGATGAAGCGACAAAGTTTGGAAAATAAATACATCCATACAGTCAAGAAGTGATCAAAATTGTCAAACGTCTTGCACACAGTTCGAATGGTGTTTACACGTATTATATCTATTTTTCTTTTTTTGGGTAGATGATTGTCTGGAAACATGACATAAGGCGCCTGGGAATCATGATCTCATCAAACCTGTTTTAGTTTGAAGTTAACATGCCACATGTATTTCTTATGTTGAATTCGTCACGCTGTAGAAACCTTATAACGCAAAGCCAGACAAAATTAATAATCAAGGAATCTTCATCATGTATTTGAAAACCCCTCAGGCCTGATGATTAGCATAAGTGAGTGAGTGTATGCGAATGGGTTTTCACCTCTTTTAGGAATATCCCCGGCCAGACAGAGAACTACGTGGGAAGGAAATGTATGGATGTCAACTTCTTTATTCTGAGGAACACACCGTTTCGGAGTATATTACTTACCCCTTCGTCATCATTCACC
This sequence comes from Haliotis cracherodii, assembly GCF_022045235.1. NCBI lineage: Eukaryota > Metazoa > Mollusca > Gastropoda > Lepetellida > Haliotidae > Haliotis > Haliotis cracherodii. The sequence continues at coordinate 15,179,064 of NW_027266276.1, read as the reverse complement.
TGATGAAGGAGAAAGTATATACACCGAAGCGTTGTGTTCCTCGTAATTAAGAAGTTCATATCCATAAATTTTCGTCCGTAGACTTGACGGTTATTGTTGTAGCTACTCTTAGTTTTTGAATATTATTTGGAAAGAAAATAACGTGATTTAGAGCTTTTTAATCATTTTGATCTTCCAGTTCATTGTGGCATATACATGATTTAATATTCTCTTTCTTCCAAATGGGACATTTGTTTTATAACTGGACTGTCACTGGTCACTGATTTGACCATTTACAAGGGCAATATAATATCGCGAGCGCAGATTACTGCCCGTGATAATATTGAACTGTTCATTTAATGTATTCAGATGGCATACAGGTAATAGAAATAAAGAGATGCGACCGATTGTCCGGTTCATGACACACATAGTGTACATGTAGATAGATACAGTCGATGGAAACAACTTATGAGACGTATCCCAAATGTGGTGGTGCTTAAAGATACGTCCCTGCATTAGGAGTAATAAGGAGCAAATGATAGGATAAGATGTGACCAGGGCCCATCTATGGTTCATAACTTCGCACTATCCAAGAATTGATCTTGTCATGAAAGTTCGATCAGATGATGGAAATGGTTTTGTCGCTTTTATTGATAAATTAGGATTGGACACCAGCATGTTTTAATATGACTTATAACAACAATAAACAGTGTCGAAAATGTTTTCCGAAAATGTTTTTGGTATATATGAAAGTATGCAAAAATGTATATTTCAATCTATAGTATAATGTGATATTAAAATACATGTACATCCATGTTCACATTGGAATGGAAAATAGAAAAAAAACACATAACATATCTTCTGAATATAGTCGGTTACGATGCCGTTCGGTGGGCATAACCTTAACTGGGACACATATTTGAATACAAAAAAACATTACACACCATTCATGTTGTAGAATAGGAAGTGGTTTACAACAGTATGCAGGTTTATATATACACAGTTCCACGCCAACCTCTATTCAAACAGTCAGTGACTCCTCGTGAGAATATTGTTTTTGGTTATTGTAGGCTGTTTTTCACGTTCTGTTATACAACACATCAGTAAAGGATTTCACTTAAATAATTTTAAATGTGGGAAGTTATGCCTTGTGTGACTTGTATATTTGATTCTAAATAGAGGATATCTGTTCTAGTCCACTTGAGCTATTTGTATATGTGTGTCTCGCACACCCCAATTTCAAAGAGCTGTTTTAATGATGCAAACATTTAACATGTTTATGTAAAAGAAAATGTTTATGTGCTATTGGAAAATGGGACAGATATCAAAGTCGGATTATAAACCCTAACACACATATAAATATAGTCCATAATGTACAATCACTTTCATGTAGCCAGGTTTTCTTTTTCGAGAGAATTCCAAGATCCAAGTTGTTTTCGCATATAGATCGACACCAATGAAAACCACCAACGTGCATCATGTTCTCGGAACTACCAAAAAGTACATTCCTTGGAGCCAAAAATATATACAAGGATATACAAGTCAATTTCATTATGTAGACCTTTCGATGCAAATCGGATGTTGTGGAAGCTTTATTGTCACATGACTGACATGTCGGAGCCGATTAGCTGAGGTGTCCCTCATGACATCCCTCGCAATGAAAACCATATCTACATGCAGTTAATTGGCTAAGATGTGGGAGATCCTGTATATTGCTGAAGAAGTAGAATATTAAGACGTGGTAGTGCCTTAAATCAGGATTTTTTTATAAAATTTTAAAATTAGGATCCAAACTTCCGATGTGACAACACATTTAAAAAGTCACTGGTTTTATTTCACTGAATTGATTTTTATAATTGATGCACACGCTATTGTTAGCTGTGAAAGAGTGTACACCCCACAAAAGAAGTAAAATCGTAAATATCTGACATAGTGTTGGAGACATCCTTACAAAATTAATACCAAAAATGAATTGGTCATATCTGCATGGATTGGGATCGATTTGTGTGGAAAGAATGAATTACTACAGAAACGGAGTGAGAAAATCGCAAAAACAGAACCACGCGAGAGCCTGCCCCCAAAACACACTAACATGACAAGCACGCACATCCCCACTTATTGGGCTATAAAAATGTTGGATTTTCATTTGCATGCCATCACAGTCTTTCAGGACCCGTGAAGATCCGGGGTAGAATAGGTAACTCATGCTTGCCGTAAGAGGCGACTAACGCGACCGGGTGGTCAGGCTCACTGACTTGGTTGATGCCTGTCATCGTATCCGAATTGCCTGGATCGATGCTCATGATGTCAATCCCTGGATTGTCTAGTCCAAACTCGATTATTTAGAGACCGCCGTCATATAGCTGGATTATTACTGAGTACGGCGTTAAACAACAAAAATCAAACAAAAACCAACCTTTTAACAAGTGAATCATCTCGCCAAGTTTTTTTTTCAAGTAGCACCAAGCACCATTAATTAGAAGACTATGGAACCGTTATCAAACCCACTGCACAGGACAGATTCATACGGATACGTTTTATGCGTCGCCGTGCGGATGGTAGACGTCATGTTTACAGGCGTTGCGGGGAATGTTATGCACGAAACAGCATACAGGAATCGGACACAGATTTTAAGTGGTAGTGTGGTGATGTGCACTTGTTTAACGACTGATAGCACGTCAACAACGACCACAGAACCGTCAATTGGCACAAGCACTGCAGTCAGAGTGGGTGAACATTTCCCAGGCCACAATTCGGAATCTGATTCCTTGCATAGGACGAACATGTCAGTCAGTTTTGGATATCAAAGGGTGATATTGAGAATACAAGATGCAATACAAGATATTGAGAACACCTTTACCTTGACAATCTAATGTTCCATGTATGCCATATGGAACCTGGGTCAATGACAGAGGTTAGAATAGGTCTTCAGCAACCCAGGATTGCAATTAGAAGCGACTATTCTTGTCGTTAGAGGTGTCTAATTGGATCGGGTGGTCAGGCTCACTAACTTGGTTAATGCCTGTCATCGTATCCCAATTCCGTAGATGCTCATGATGTCAATCTCTGGATTGTGTGGTCCAGATCGCCGTCATATAGCTGGAATATTGCTGAGGGCGGCGTTAGACAACAAGCACACAATCACGGATATAAACTTCACGAACACGGAACGGAACGCAATATTAACAAACCGCCAATCTTGGTTCTTCTTAATGCAATGCATTGTATATATTATTGATTCCATGCATTTATCTAATCTGCACTTGATGCCAACCCACGTTATCTACACCCACGCGGGTAGCACAGGCCTTACTCATAGCGAACTCTGATTGAGAGCCATCAGCATTAAACGCATGCAATCGTTATGTCCAAGAGAAAGCAATAATAGTTTCATATACAAGGCTGCCTTGTGCTGACGCCGGCTCCCATGCAGCACACTTTTTGTGCTTGGTCTTTACTGCTGTCCTGCTCGACAGTACTTAAATATCCCGTAAAGAATCAATAACTTAACATGACGAAAACCAGACGGAAGGTTGTTTCCATCTGATGTTTGTAATTTACTTTACCCGGTAAATTGAGGTTGTAGACCTTGTCAAGAGTCCGGAGGTTATCATTATAACATCGGATTCAGAACCAGTTTCCATTTCTTCTTTATTTTCCTGAGGGAGAAACTAGTTTGAAGTTTTTCTTCAGAAACTATTTGGAACATTTCTCAATTTCCCAACACCAATTTGTGATGAATGAACACGTTTTATATGTTAATATTTCATGGTCAAATGTTGACAAACAACTACATTGTTGTAACAGGGTTCCTATAGCTGGCTTGTTTGTTGCTCCGATCGTTTACCATCGGAAAAAACATCAAAGATGGACTAAGGTCGGCGACTTACGGCTGGTTTGTGTTCGGGTTAGACGTTACTTTTGTGAAACTAACAGATCGAATCGGCCTCGAGGTTGCGTTCCTTATACGTGCAGACTCTGCTTTGTAGTTTGTCTAATTCTCAGGTGGACGATCACGATCCCGATCCCCATCCTTGATTGTTTGTTGTTTAACGCCCGCCGCACTCAGCAGTATTCCACCTATATGACGGCGGTCTGTAAATAATCGAGTCTGAAGCAGACAATTCAGTAATTGATATCATGAGCATCGATCCACGCAATTGGGATCCATGACATGCATCAACCAAGTCAGCGAGCTTGACCACCCCATCCCGTTAGTCGCCTCTTACGGCAAACATGTAGATGTCATGTGCTCAGATACAACAAGGTGATTAGAACATATAGGAGCGGCATTATCCTTTGCAAACAAATCAAGCATATAGATATGAATGTTTCTCTCCGTTGCTGAGAAGCTTCAACGATGATTTACCGATTAGTAGTTAGCCTGATCCTGACGCGAGGAGGTGTCGTCAGATCTATCATATTGGAGTCAAATGTTTGGTTTTACTGATATTTATAAGAATTAGGTGTGTTAGATCCGAATGTGGCCCATATGACACAACGATGATATCTTGAGTCAAGGTGGTGTATTCGGTTACATATTTGTTAACAAGACATGGACGTGCGCACACAACAGCATTCTCAATCAGACTAACATCTAACCTGCCTCCCTTACGTCACATATACATTACTTACCAGTTATATGCTACCCTGGTGACATCGAATGCGATCACTCGCTGGGCGCCGCCAACTTGAAGGGAGTCTCTCTCCCGCGAGATGTGGTTATATTAATGAACTAACTTTTAACATTTAACAGTAAATGTAAATGTAAATGTATATCTGTCAGTTGAACAATGTCGTGCTGTCCAAAAGATATTGTTAACAGTGGTATACATATCATGTTGTGTTAAGTCAATAGTCAAGAAAACAAAAGTGGTGAGGTGAAATGTGGTTTAACGTCGCGTCCAAGATTATTGCACTTATATAGCGACGTGCATGTTCATTGTACGTGTGTATGTTTGGGTGGCTGCTTGTACTAGTCCGGACTGATGCCGATTTTTAGTGATAGTTCATTGAGATACCATACCGCAGTTTAACATGAATACCCCACTCAGACACAGGATACTGACTCCGAGACGACCAGTCCTTGTTTTAGCCCCTTAATGCCGAGCGCCAGACAGGGTAACAACAAGTACCATCATTAAACGTTTTTTGGCATGACGCGGCCGGGATCGAACCCCGGTCCATCCGCTCTCCGGGAGGACGCTCTACCACAAGTCCACGGAGGCGGTCCCAAGATATACACGATGTCATAATGAATGTAATAGCAATAACATACAAGAAATAGTCAAGAAATACAAGATGTCATAATGAATGTAACTAGAAGTAACATACAAGAAATAATCAAGAAATACAAGATGTCATAATGAATATAACTAGAAGTAACATACAAGAAATAGTCAAGAAATACAAGATGTCATAATGAATGTAATAGCAATAACATACAAGAAATAATCATGAAATACAAGATGTCATAATGAATGTAATAGCAATAACATACAAGAAATAATCAAGAAATACAAGATGTCATGATGAATATAAAAGCAATAACATACAAGAAATAATCAAGAAATACACGATGTCATAATGAATATAACTAGAAGTAACATACAAGAAATAATCAAGAAATACAAGATGTCATAATGAATATAACTAGAAGTAACATACAAGAAATAGTCAAGAAATACAAGATGTCATAATGAATGTAATAGCAATAACATACAAGAAATAATCAAGAAATACAAGATGTCATAATGAATATAACTAGAAGTAACATACAAGAAATAATCAAGAAATACAAGATGTCATAATGAATGTAATAGCAATAACATACGAGAAATAGTCAAGAAATACAAGATGTCATAATGAATGTTATAGCAATAACATACAAGAAATAATCAAGAAATACAAGATGTCATGATGAATATAACTAGAAGTAACATACAAGAAATAATCAAGAAATACAAGATGTCATAATGAATGTAATAGCAATAACATACAAGAAATAGTCAAGAAATACAAGATGTCATGATGAATATAATAGCAATAACATACAAGAAATAATCAAGAAATACAAGATGTCATAATGAATATAACTAGAAGTAACATACAAGAAATAATCAAGAAATACAAGATGTCATAATGAATGTAATAGCAATAACATACAAGAAATAATCAAGAAATACAAGATGTCATAATGAATGTAATAGCAATAACATACAAGAAATAGTCAAGAAATACAAGATGTCATAATGAATGTAATAGCAATAACATACAAGAAATAATCAAGAAATACAAGATGTCATAATGAATATAACTAGAAGTAACATACAAGAAATAATCAAGAAATACAAGATGTCATAATGAATGTAATAGCAATAACATACAAGAAATAGTCAAGAAATACAAGATGTCATAATGAATATAACTAGAAGTAACATACAAGAAATAATCAAGAAATACAAGATGTCATAATGAATGTAATAGCAATAACATACGAGAAATAATCAAGAAATACAAGATGTCATAATGAATATAACTAGAAGTAACATACAAGAAATAATCAAGAAATACAAGATGTCATAATGAATATAACTAGAAGTAACATACAAGAAATAGTCAAGAAATACAAGATGTCATAATGAATATAACTAGAAGTAACATACGAGAAATAATCAAGAAATACAAGATGTCATAATGAATATAACTAGAAGTAACATACAAGAAATAGTCAAGAAATACAAGATGTCATAATGAATGTAATAGCAATAACATACAAGAAATAATCAAGAAATACAAGATGTCATAATGAATATAACTAGAAGTAACATACAAGAAATAGTCAAGAAATACAAGATGTCATAATGAATGTAATAGCAATAACATACAAGAAATAATCAAGAAATACAAGATGTCATAATGAATATACGTTTTCTGATCGAAATGTCTATTGTCATTCACTATATTGACTTGTACCATGTGGTTTTTTTCAGGTGAACACTTGACTTACAATCGCTTGTGTTTGTGACGGTTACCACCGGAGGGGCAGAATACGCTAATTTTTTCGCAAACACCTGGTACCATAACTATCTGATACTGATTCATAAACACATGCTTATGATTTTGTTGGAATCGTACAATGGACTCGGAGATTACTTACGATATTGGTTTGGTATTTGTTCTGGAATGAGTCACCAATAACTCGCACGTGGAATTGTCAAAGATTACAAGTTGAACACAGCTTGTCATGAGAAGTAAAGAGTAAATTAAAGGACAAAATAAGACAAGGGTCTTTTTGCTAATCAATCATGCGACTTTACATACATTATACAACAGGTAAAATCTTATTTGGGACTTAGACAGCTCTGCCTACTCTTTTCACTCCATCCGGATTCAAAATTCATCAAGACCTTGATCATATGATATCCCAACAATACTCCAGTTCATAAACTGTAAGTTGATAACGTTATCGAAAATTCAATATTTCATGTAAAATGTATACAATAACAAAAGGTCCTTTGACACAAATATTTTAGTGTATTTTTCAAACAAGAAAAGTGTGGTTTTTAAAATTGTAGTACATGTATGGAATCAAGTCACAAAAACGCAACTGCTACAGAATACCATGCATTCCATGCAAAAGTTGACATTATGGGTATAAAAACATGTGCGTTAACGGGATTCCACATGCATTGTTTAGCATTGGCTGAAAACAACCACTAAAAAAACAACAAAATTACGCAATTATTCAACATGCCACGCCTTTCCGAAAATGAGCGTCTGCGAGCAATTGGTATGCTTGAAGCAGGATCGAGTCAACGTAATGTTGCAAGACAATGTAACGTCCACAGAAACACCATTTGGTGTTTATGGCAACGTTGGCAACAGACGAATGCAGTCAGAGACCATCCTCGGAGTGGCAGGACACGGGTAACCAATAATCGACAAGACAAATGGATTCGAACAACACACCTACGAAATCGATTCAAGCCAGCAACAGTGACTGCAAGAAGCATCCCTGGCCTTCGACAAATATCTTCACAAACCGTACGTCGTCGCCTCAAATGTGCAGGGATTGTCCCCAGAAGACCCGCCAGACGTCCCATTTTGACAGGAAACCACCGTCAAGCACGTTTACAGTGGTGCAGACTGCGTCTATGCTGGACGACCATGCAGTGGGGACAAGTTCTATCACTGACGAGTCTCGTTTTTACCTCAGCCACAGCAATGTACGGATTCGAGTGTACCGACGTCGAGGTGAACGTTACGTCAATCATTGTGTCATGGAAGGAGATCGGTTCGGGGGCGGCAGCGTTATGGTATGGGGTGGGATTACAGCAAGACAGAGGTCCCGTTTGACAGTGGTAGAGGGAAATATCAATGGACAGCGCTACCGCGACGAGATGTTATTCTACCATTTTTGCGTCGTCATGGCCCAGGCATTACCTTTCAACATGACAACGCGTACGCCCGGCCTCATATTGCTCGACTTGTTCAGGATGCTCTTCAACAAAACAACGTGAATGTCATCCCCTGGCCGGCTTGGTCCCCTGATCTCTCACCAATCGAGCAGATGTGGGATGAGATGGATCGACGCCTTCGACGTCAACAACGTGTTCCACAGACACTCCAGGAACTTCGAAACGTGCTCCAGCAGATATGGACAGATATCACAAAGGACTTTGTGCGACGCCTGGTCCATTCCATGAGACGAAGATGTGTTGCTTGCATCGCAACCAGAGGTGGACACACACGCTTTCGATTTGTAAATTGACATTTTGGCATGTTCGTGTTGTTTATGAAATCACACATTTTCTGAAGTCAGTATGGCAAATTAAACCATTTAGTAAAACCATTTGGTAAAAACATAACTTTGTATTAGATCTTATTCAATATCACAGGAACTTTTGTTGTTCAGTACTGAACACATGCTTATAAAGATGACGACGGGCGACCTCTAATGCAGAGACTGGGATATGTTTTCACAGTTATTAAACCGTCTACAAACTATGGGGTCAAGAGATATTGTGACTTCTCGAATTCTTTCGCTTGACTTCTCAAAGCTGCGTTATTTGTTTGAACAAAATTGCACGAACATCACTGTTTAATGTATCACTTAACCGTATAGATTTCTAAAGAGCATCTAATCGAAAATCGAGGTTAAGTGGAAGACCGAGGAAGACAATATGGAAACTCGACAATCTTTTTATTGATAACAGGAATTCAATAGCCATATATGTAAATCAAATATCAATCTGCATACTTTACACCAGTGTCGTATTTATCAAAGCGAAATAAGCAATCTTTATAAGTTTCAAACTATCTTAATTCAGATACTAGAATAAATCATGAAACAAAATAGAATAAGTGTATCTCTTTGACTTTGAACATGTTTATTCGAATTCATTGGTCTAATCAAAACATATGAAAAAATACGGTTACATTCGCAGAATGGTTCATACGTTTTTCATTGAAAGTATATTTGCCTAACAAGAAAAGATTACATTAGCACGTGGATTGAAACATTTTACTTAAGGTAGACTAATGAATGTCAGTGTGAACACTTTCTATCTCGATACGACGCCTACATAGACGTAGAACCAGACAGTTGGCGGGTGTCCCGAATCTTATTTTGTTGACATGCTTTTTCCAGATCGTTGTACAGTTACAACAGTGTATGTTGCTTTCTGAGAAGACGAAACGAATTTGACGTTTTATAGCATGAATTATTGTTTATAAATTGATCAACTGTCAGAGGACATATGCAATGGTTCACCCAAGATGCATGAAATATCTTGCATTTGTCAAACGACCAGTCCAAAAGAATGTGTATACTTTAGGACAGGGCGGCGGATTTGGTGGAAATGTCTCTACATGTTTATCTTGAATTGTTAAATGATTTTTATGCTTCCAGTATACGCCAAAACATTTGTAGCGAGCATAAGTCCGAAATCATCTGAAATTGGTATAGAAGGAAAACAACACCAGCTTTCTTTTCAGTTAATTTAATACCGCCAGGGGTAATGTTAGAATGAACATATATTTTTTGGTTGAGTCCCATCCGCCAGTCGATCCCCCGTCTGACTTTGTGTGCTGGTGATTTCGTGCCTCACTCTGAGAGTGTGGGTTCGAATCCTGTATGGGACCCCACCCAAAACGTAATAGCATTTGAACTTTACAAAGAAAGTGTAATCTCAAATATAACATTTGTTACATTTGATCACTTTCCCAAAAGGCATTGTGTATTCATAAATTTCGGACATGGGTGCCATGCCAGTTTACACTTGTCAGAGGTGTACACAACGTGCGTGATCCAGACAACCAGTTGTAGGACTTCGATTTTGTGGACGCCTCGGTGGCTGAGTGGGTTAGATCGCTGATTTTAAGTGCTGGTGATAAAGTGCCACACTCTGACAGTTCGAATCCCGGATTCCACTCAACCCGAAAATGTACATGTAATTGTACTCCAAAAAGCGTAACTTTTGTTAGCAATGTCTGGAAGTCTGTTACAAGTCTAGTATATAGACATGATTATGTTGCCTTCAAAATTAGAAAATTCGTCCACAACATGATGACTGTCTTCGTGGAATACAAATCGTGAACACAAAATCTATATGGATAATGGAATCAAATGAAATACCTCGTTTGTAAATAGAACCTCCGTAATACTTGTGTACACATTTAGAACGGCATTTATTTCAAACGAAATGCCAAAGGATAAGTCATATTGGAAGTTATGAAAGACAAACCAGATTATAAAAAGTTCTTTCGAAGCTGATCCCTTAAGAAATGTTTCAACTAACGCTTCGAGTCATTTATGTCTGCCACTTTTGAATTTTGTATCAAGATTATAATTAGTCTTTATTATAATAAGAACTTTGAATATGTTTTTGTTGATGTAATATATTGTATAACCCTCTCCTATAATCATAAAAAATCCCCATTGTACTATTCCGACTACATAACTTTATAAAGCAATGATAACTGGTGTTCGCGAAAAGGTAAGCGTGTCCTGTTCAGGATGTATGTATAACTTTTAGCATGTCTTCGTGTACAGTTATATTTAACTAAATGTATACAGTACGAATATCTTTGTTTATTATACATTTATAAAATAGTCTCTCATAACTTCATATGTGAGTGGTTCAAAATTTATTGACATTTTGTCTATACATGTATACTCAAATGAATTTTTTACTGAGGTGAGACTTTGGTCTACTTCGGCTACAAATTTAGTTTCAAGGCAAGAAACGGAGATGGAGTCCACTGAATCAAAAGCCTGAACAACCTCGTGACCACCTACAACAACTGCAACAATCATCCAAATCGCGGGTTCCAAACCTAACCTCTTTAAGATTCTTCAAAAGTCTTTCGTTGAAGTTGCCATTCTTCAGCTCAAAGCAGGTTGTACCCGCCATTTGAAGAAAATAAACACCACCAACAATTTCTTATATACTATATCAATATCCGGGGTTATTTCAATTTCATAAAGACTATATATTAAAGAATCACATGCTAATCTGCACATGCACATGCTACTCTGTCTGTCCGCATGTCAAGGAAACCGGCTACGTGGGAAGACCCCCACAAACACAAGCCAAGACAGCCAGTTGTTCACCTGAAAAACACGGGATATTGTCTTCTCAAAGAATTTGGGTGACTTTTTTATGGCCTTGAACCGTGTAACGCAGATCAAACAACGTTTGAGCGAGAGAAGTATGACGCTCATTGAAATCTTCGTAGAAAGAGCATGCTCGATTGCACCTAAAACTTTGTGAAATATAAACATCAAGGCATAGAGCTGCTCGAATATTGCTTGACATTAAGGGAAAGCTGACTATTATTTTGTCATACAATCTTGTGGACAGTTTTTTGTCACTATGTATATTTATGAATATATATCTTAACATGAAAAAGGTGAAATGCTGGAATTTCTCAATGTGAAATTTGGGGATAGGGCATTTCTGCAAGAAAAAGGCATCCCTTTCACTGTTTCTTTATGCATACGAGTCACAATTTCTTCTCGGATTGGGAAAAAAGATAGAAGGAATTGGCTATTTAACACTCACGGACATACATTGTATCGTATCATCGATATCTTAAACTTCTTCCTCAGATTCCCTTGATTTGATTTTTGCCAATTCGAGAAGAAATTCTGACTCGTATGCATACACTATTATTAGTAGACCACCACAAGGATAACAGTGATGTCACTTATAACAAATTGTTAACAATAATGATATCTACCCATCACTTCATCACTATAGTGCCCAAAGCATCTAACGGGAATATCACTCTTAAACTGTATCACATTATGTTTCTAGCATCACCACACGGTAAACTATAACTAAATAGCTATGCTTTACACACTCATTTAATAGAGAAATTCCATCAACACGCATATGATTCTTGCATAACCATACTATATTACTGTCACTCAATCACTGTCATATCATCACACATTTATATTCTCACTACATATCAATGCTTATAACATAGAGCTGTCTCCCAACTTCTTTACGGAACCACAATCACGATATTAGCCCGGGAAGATCGATACTCATGATGTCAATCCCTTGATTGTCTGGTTCAAACTTGATTATATACAGACCGCCGTCATTTAGCTGACATATTACCGAGAGCGGCGTTAAACAACAAGCAAACAAATTATTATATTATTTGTAATAATATTGGTAAACAACTATGACAGAGATACCACTCTGTGACACTGTCACTAAGCCCTGCTGCTAACGGATAAACCTCCCCCAACTCCATAGCTCCAAAACGAAGATTTCCGACAGAGATATTACCCTGTGACACATCTTTAACAACATTATCCCCGCGTTGCGTTATCAGTAAACCACTATTTGCTACAAACAAATCCATTTAAATATAACATGTCAATAGAAGAGAATAACCAGTTTTGGTTATCCGCCGAAACAAATTCCATTTGGCGAAGAGAGCAAGTTAGCTGTGAAAATGATAAGAATGGATCGCTGAAAATGAGTGATGACACCAGGTGTTCACGAAAAGGGTCAGCATGTCCTGTCCTACTGGTAGTACCCGACAACCCACACAATTTGCATTAAGGCTCTTCTCGAGAAGATTTCACAGAACTCGAATAATCTTTTTACTCATATGAATAAGGAAGTAAGGCTTATCGACGCTTATCGTCTTTCAGTTAAATCACGGCGTGTCGGCATAGTTTGTGTGAGTAAGCTAACAATTTAGAACTTATTGTTATTGAAACAGGTTGGTGGTCATGGAAACAGGTCCATAATCACAAACATGATGTAACTGGATATCAAAGTTTATGATCACAACGGGTACAACCCTAAAAGCATCATGACTATTTGATGATACCGCGATAACGTGATATCTCAAATGAAACGATCTTGGGATTAGACGCCAAGCCATGTGTACAATACTTGCTTATACTTGTTTATCTCATACACAGCTTATGCAGGTAAGCTGATATTCCTATTGACTAAGACCCTATTGCGTTTTAGGGAATCAGAGAGATTAAACTTTGGCGCTTTTCTGAAGCTCACCGTGACATCATACTTCTGCTTTACAATGTGCGTCGTGACCTCATAATAGTGACGCGCTGTGAAGAACTAAGCCTTGCCCACTTTACGCTCGCTTTCGAATAAATCATTATGATGGAAATATAATGCAATGTTTGAGCATATGCAGCGGCAATGACTATTTCCTTCATTCAAAACAATGCACTCAACCCATGCCTCTTCACTCGCTAACCGGACCCGTGAAGATCCGGGGTAGAATAGGTCTTCAGCAACCCATGCTTGCCGTAAAAGGCGACTATGCTTGTCGTAAAAGGCGGGATCGGGTGGTCAGGCTCGCTGACTTGGTTGATGCATGTCATCGATCCCAACTGCGTGGATCGATGCTCATGATGTAAATCACTGGATTGTCTGGTCCAGACTCGATTATTTACAGACCGCCGTCATATAGCTGGAATATTGCTGAGTGCGGCGTTAAACAACAAACAAACAAACAAACAAACAAACAAACAAACACTCGCTATCCGACTGACACCAATAAGTACGCGCTTAGGGTTGTCCCATGAAAGAAAAGAGATAAACTTACTGAAGATGCATCCTCGCTAAATTTAACATTTGAAATCTAAAGATGTGCGTTCGGTTTCAAATGCCATTTTGCCATCAAATCTACGGCTGACCTAGCTCTACATTTAATACATATTGACACGTTTAACGAAATCCTTTGTTCATCAACTTGGGATTAATTTTAAGTAACCAATAAGACTATTGTATTCTAGTTTAGTACATTCGTCATGTACCTACTTTACATGGAAGACTTTTGGTGTTTATTTGATATACTGTATCGTAAATTCGTATCAATGATAAAAGTCTTCATTAACTATCCAAACATAATTGTCGGTTATATAATTACAATCTATAAACAAAAGCCTTTATTCCAGTAGATCAATCAAAAACACTTATCGCTTTTAACTGAGAATCGATATTTATCTTTAAAAAAGGGCATCCTATTATACAACTTCATTCAATTATTCACCCTAAATATTGTTATCAGTAAAAAATGAAGTTTAATTGTTTTTGAAAAGTTCAGGTGTGTAATCGATAAAAAGTAAGTCACACACATTTATATTTACACAAGTATTGTGATGCCTGGAGATAATCTATACCCACGGAAAAAAATGACTTCGAAACAGGATATCATGGTATTTATTTTCTCATTGCTTGATATTTTCAATTATTCTTTTAATTGTTAATATATTTACGTCGATTCCTCACATGGAATGAGAGAGGTACTGGTGATTTATGGTGTCCTCCCCCGTGATGTTGCTGGAATATTGCTGAAAGCGGCGTAAAACCATACTCACTCAACTCACATATTTCGACGAATGTGACAGGTAGGTCAAAGTGCCTGTCACACCAAAGACCGGGGTTCGACTCTTACATGGCACAACAGGTGACATGCCCATCCCTTAAGTGACCGTTCATCTGGATGTAAATTCCACCAAATTCGTCATTTCAGAGAACACTATATTAAATGAATTAATTCTTATAATAGTTTAACATCTTAACGGTAGTACACATTTTCTAACCAGCAGATAAGTCCTTCGGGCACCTGCTTTCAACAGAGGTAAAGGCTACCATCACTCATTCAAGCATCTCAAGCTGCTTTTTAACAACGTTGACAGAAAGGATGTCTGCACATACGATGCAAAGGTTCGAAAACCATTTATAAGAGGATCCCTGTGATAACATATTCAATTCATGCATTTTACATTTTTCAGCGCAAATCCACGTGGTTCAAAATATCCTCCCTTGGTCAGGACGACCTACCAGCCTGCAATCAAAGATATCCTCCTAAGTAATTAAACGGTAATCATATATCTATTCATCTTCATTTATATTTTATATATATTCCAAATGTCGTTTGAAGGATAATTTGAAAATGATGTTCCCCTAAACGACTCGTTGCTTCTCAAATGTAGTGATCAATATAATATCTATATTGCTAATTCCATGGCGCATTAATGTTTGATCTGTGTAGTAGGTCAGGTGTCAATCAATTATGTCTTCAGAAAAGCTAAAGAATAAAAGAGAATACCTTGCTCAAGTATAGTGTGGGTGTATTTTTTAAATATTAAATTATAGATTTCTTACACGCACTCAGCGCACACAAGGGAACACATATGCCAAATTAAGTATCACTACTATCATTAGGAGACACGTTTTGGAATTATTAAGAGAATTATCGTAGCCCGCCAATGATTGAGGGAATGTACATGTTGTTTCGAAAAAGAATATAGTCATTTACCACCCCAAGGGTAAAATATCAGTGAACATATTTCAAGAGCATATCACTTTTCATTTATTCTGGGCATTTTCGATCAAGTAAATACCATTTTTGTTTACGCTGAAAATTCAACCAAAAAAGATAAGGTATTTTTCATCTAATATTAGCAAATGCTGAAGTATTTTAAAAATAAAACAAACAATATCTTACAAAATAATACGCATATGCAGCTAAATATTTACAGGATGACAGAAGCATTTTGGATGAGGCTGCACGGTGGGACTCTTTCCTTTCCACTCAACTCAGTATAAATTACAAATCACAAAACTTCAAAGTTATAAACTTAAATCTTCCCTTTTAAATGTTCTGACAAGCACCGACAATCAACACGAGCTGTTTGACACTGCAGTACTGTACTGCTCAGTCGCTTCTGTTGTCCTCTATCGCCGACCTCCAAGTTTCGCGTCCATGTGCATGATCATTAATAAACATTTAAACACAAAATTAAAAATAGGCGTTGAAACATGGTTGTTTTCAGGTAGAATTATCACCAGAAATGAAATGGGGAAGACGACCAGGGTGGCAGCGTCCAACATTTGAGCGTCATTCCAACAGGGCTTATTTTAAATAAGATGAACAAACGAGCAATTAAATTCCAGATAGTTTCAATACATTTTGTGGTAATCTGTACTGGTAAGCTAAAACACTAATTTTCATCAGCCTTAGTTGTGTTGGCATGTCATGTGGATGTACCTCTAATGGAAAAGTAGAAGTCCAACTGTTTCTGTTTGTCTGATCAACTAAACACTTGTGCTTAGCCCGGGCACTAGTTCCCAGTACAGTATTAACGCGAGAACTGTTTGTCTTTATTGATTCTTTTAAAATTAGATATGTGGTAATAATATAAATTCACACTCGCTTCATTTTGATATTAAGTTTATGTCCCTTTGAAAATTATTTCATAATTATGTTCATATGATTGTTTATTTTATGGGGAAACGTTCGTTGTATGATAATATGTATGTGAGTCTCACTTTCTTGGGCTTTCTTCCAATATTATGTTGGTCGAAGCGGTATGAAACCCAACTCACTCATTTACTCACTGAAACTCAACTCACTGTATCCTTAGACAATTTTGCATCTTGGTTGGTTTTAAAGTAGGCAATGAATATCATATTGCCATGATTATTAGCAATTCATCTTTTACTATTAATGTCCACCTCATGAAATCTCTTGGTCACAGAACTGCATAACGTCACGTTGACAGCAGTTCAACAGTTCCTCCATCAAGTCATCATTTGACGTTTCGTGATTTTGTGTCGTGTTACATCAACATTTCAATGTATTTTACTTATTAAATGCAGCAGCATGTGTATGACAGCAACATTTCGTTACTATATGTATCGTTAGCATCATGTTCGCATTTCTTTGTCGTATGTGATGTGGTGAATAATGCACCATTTACAAATATACAAATACATGTGAGTCGTTGTGAGAACAATTGTAATTCAGTGAATAAAAGCGACAAAACCTTTTCCGTATTCAATGGAAACCTGTGCTTAAAACAGAATGGGTGGTACGATTCCGACTTCATCTTGAGCATGAAAGCCTAACCACATCATGTTTTTAACTTTGACCATGTTACAGTGTTGATGGAGTTCTGTACTGCTTATTGTGTCATCGTAGTATCTGTCAAGAAACTTTGTGATCCACGCTAGGACTTATCAACTGTAATGCGTTTCTTCCTGCTTATTGCAAGGCGATGTTGAGATTAACACGTCAGTTGATATTGGTTGAAGCCAACCCCTACTGACCACCTCCTCTGCCTACCTGTTGGCGAAATAATGCTGTATGTGTAGGAGGGGCACGAGGGAGGGGCCACTTACCACACACTTTTGCTGATTTAAATCGATTGCTCCGGTCTTTTGTGCGAGTGGAGACATAGGCTGCTGCAGGCGAGGAGAGTCGACCAAACGAGACACGGGGACATGGACAACCTAGCTACCATCATCAAGGCATTCTCCTTACTCGTCATAGTTGCTGGCACTTTAGGTAAGTAGAAAGGAAGCTTTTGATAGTCCTATATGTCATGTATGAGATTTCTTCATTTTCAATATTGGTCTCGTAGAATGCAAACGGATTCTTTCAAGTTCTCATACCGATTTATGAAACATAAAAGGCATACTTATCAATCTAGTTTTATTATTCTTATTAACTGTATCGGAAGTAAAGTTATTTTTTGAAAATACCAGAATATATAAAAATCGTTGTTCAATAGTTTTACATCTGTATTTTCAATTGATGAATGGAATCAACATGTAGAATTATTGTGTGGCGACAACGTTGATGTTGAAGAATAAGTAACACCAATATCTAGTTTTGTTTTATGTCGTCAATATCGATCATGTGTCAATGTATAGGAACATGTATTTTATTTCCCCCTTTGGAAAAAGCTTTGTTAAATATGTCCCAATGAGAAGCTCTCATCGATAGGCAGTCCAACTGCTTGCTGTGAACTGTACAATTAGTTACCAGTCCCATACGCTTAAAACGATTTTTTGTCACATTTACCTACTTTTCAAAGCTATAATTACATTCAAATGGTTCAAACTGTTTATCTGACAGCATAGGTTTATTTATACTGTAAGTGCCCAGGAGCTGCATGGCAAGTTTAAAAGGCAAGACTTCCGTTGGGATTACCACTTATCACTGTTTAATGCATAATCGATACTAAATTTAAGTTAAGTGTCTCTATGTCGTTGTTAATAGCTTCACTTTAGTGAGAGCTTCATGTTCGATTGGGGATAGATATGATATAAGCAGAAATCTGTCTCCATATCTCTCAATGTGTTTCAACTAATTGCTTGAGTACCACACAAAGTTGCTGGAAAATGACAACTTGCAATGACATACAGTATGTTTACACAAAGCTCAAAATGTCTACACAATTGGATGTAACGTTTATGGACTTGAATGAATATCATCAAAATGAATCAGAGAATAAGATGGGGGTATATGTAAAGGTTTTACACGTTCATATGGAGAATAAGACATAGGCATATTTTAAGGGGGTTTCATTCCTTCATATTTTGAATAACGGTTTCGCTGATCATTACCATTTTAACTCCGTTTAAACCGGCCAGTTCATAGCAGCCGTTTCAGTATTTTCCTTGTTAGCGAAGAGCCAATAGCAATGCTACGTCATATGAAACATAAGGATGACGTCATCCGTTGTTTTACGACGTCAAAAAGTATTTTATGTCATTCTAACAATTGACTAATTGAGCTGCTGTTTCTTCTTGAGACTAGGAAACCACGTGAATTAATATTGAAAGTTTATCGCCAAGGCTTGGAATTCATAACATTAATTCACTCGTGACAGATAATCAGTAATTTCCCATGGCTCGTAGGATACTCTCTAAATGTTAAACGCGTTCATTCGTTCATAGATGGCATAAGATATAAGTTTTTGTTCAACATCATATGTGTATGGGAGCAGATACTTGTATGATATGGACGTATGTTGACACTATGCAATTACGCTCATGGACTTTTGTTGTTTATAAGTTTAATGGATATTTACTGCGATAGTCTATGAGTTTAATAATATATTTCTTATAATATGAACATTTTCGCGTTGTAAGGAAGTGGTAAATAAAGTTCATTTAATAGTCGGTCTGAAAGCAAACCATAGCTTTAAGCCAAATGCCACAAGTCAAAAGGTTTGGATCAGGTATCTGGTTTTTTCATAATTCAGAGTTTTGTAGTTAAAAACACAGTTTTTACTGTAGGATGAATCTCCGGGAAACAATGGACTTTGGCCCTGTACACAATCACACTTTCACGCCAATATATCACGACGAGAAGGTAAAACAGCATCGTGACAAAAACGGCAATTTAAAAGACATTAAGACCATTTAATTGACTAAGTACCAAGCGGGAAAATGTCACACATTTATTCAGTAATTAGAAGTCACCATTCCGAACCTCGGGTGAGGTGGGGAATGATTTTGGTTATATCCTTGCAGGTCGTTTACACTGGTTTAGATCCCGTTCGAGAAACAGCTGTCCATTCATGTCAGGAAATGCTCTAAGGATTTCGGTGTGCGACCACTTGAACAAATTCCGAAAACTAAGTGCAGGTTATATGTTTGGGGTATCACGTTTATGCATCAAGGCAATAACTATATTGATCACTCTGATCACTCTATAATGATATAGAAAGAGACTGTTATTGAACATTGCTCATTTTATAATATACGCGTGTTGTTATAATGACAATGGTTAGTGACTGAGATGGCAGATATTTCAGACAAGTGGCAGATATTTCAGACTATATTTAACGTTGTTGGAACACTGTATTTTAAAGGGTGAATGTGTGTGTTTGGGTTTACGTATACTTTAGCAATTGTACAGCAATATCATGGCGGGGGTCTCAAGAAATGGGCTGAACACATGGTAACCATGAAGGGTGTGTGTGTGTGTGTGTGTGTGTGTGTGTCGGATTGATCAAGGCCTTCGTCGTGATGAGCGAACGTTTTTACCACAAGGGTACCACATATTCCCTGTACATTAAAGAGAGGCCATGGTTGTTCCAAGCCACTCGGGGGCAAGCTCAGAGCCATGTGTGACATGTGAGTAAGCACACGAACACAACAGTGTTTAAACGACTGTAATATTAAACTTACTACTACTGCCAGGTTTGCTGAGGTTAGCGTCCCTTTAAGTGATATTCTGGAATGACCGTCGGTTATAACCGAGTGTCGACCGTGATAATCCTATATATGAGAAGGTGAACATTCAGGTGAAGGTAAAATATATGCCAGTCACAATATTGCCTTCTATTTGGAATAGTGTTTCACTTAGGTTTAGAAAATGTTTTAAGCAGCTGTCAAGTTGCTTCATGAATCCCTCTCCTCGATGTGTATTCATCGTTAATCCTGGTGTCTACGAACAAGGCAACAGTGATCTTCACCTTTTACCAGGTCAATATTCCCTAACTAGGGAATCAAACATGTATCTCACGTACAGAAGGCCCATGCAGAAACACTGAAAAATTAGGGGCTGTTTAGGTCACCATTAGGCCATGCTTCTTGTTACAGTTGACTCAGTGGGATCAGGTAGAAACAATGCGCGATGAGGCTGATGGTGTGTTAGTCACTGGGTTACAAGTAGGTATGATTGGTTGGATGTTTAATATCAGATTGCCCAAAGAATATTTTATTTATTCAGTGGAAACAGTGCAGGAGCACTTGCAGCTGACACCTACAGATATAACTGACATATTGTCAAAACCCCAAATCACCCACTCATTCTACCTTACTGAGAATGACAACTGGTGTTCAAAGGTACTGGGATGACGAAATTATTTCCCATTTGTCAAAAATGTCATGTATTAATCTGGAAACTGTAATTCAAGCCGTTCTGTTTGGATTAAAATTTTATGCTTATCGCCCTGATCTATTCTTATGTCAAGGCTGTTCTCCGGAATAGACTATTTACTGGCATGTTAGAAATTATTGACTGGTCTCATACAGATACGCGCTCATGAAAACTGGGACAGGCGTCCTCAAATTTCGT
The DNA here is from genome assembly GCF_022045235.1 of Haliotis cracherodii. Lineage (NCBI taxonomy): Eukaryota > Metazoa > Mollusca > Gastropoda > Lepetellida > Haliotidae > Haliotis > Haliotis cracherodii. Next base: position 15,157,698 of record NW_027266276.1, on the reverse strand, counting down.
ACATCTGTAGAGAATTTAGAGAATGTGGTGAAATAAGTTTGATGACGTTGACTTCGTTGGCGCTGTTATACAAATCAATATCCTGGTACTATGTACATATGTACTAGTATGCGAGGTGGGAAAGCGCGACACTTATTTTCATTTACGAACCAAGGTTACATACGTTGGGGACCCGATGCCTCGAATTATTATGCTAGAAGCACGGAAGTATATAGCAGGTGGTGGTGGTTAAAGACGTAAATCTCGAGCCCATTGGTTAAGGTGACCATAAGGTGAAGTCAGAAGGAGCCAGCAAAGTGATGACCATGTATTGTAGGGGCGAAGTAGTTTACGTCGTCCACTGATCACGACCAGTCTGTGTTGATATTTGTCTCAGTGTTGGGCTGCAGTTTTGTTTCTATTTAACCACAAGCCGCACTCAGCAATATTCCAGCAATATGACGGCGGTCGGTAAATAATCGAGTCTGGACCAGACAATCCAGTGATTGACAACATTAGCATCGATCCACGCAGTTCCAACCAAGTCAGCGTGCCTGACCACCCCATCCCGTTAGTCGCCTCTTACGACAAGCATAGTCGCCTTTTATGGCAAGCATGGGTTGCTGAAGATCTATTCTACCCCAGATCTTCACGGGTCGAATCTATCAGTATTAAACTTGATGATATAGAACATTCTGTAAGTATTGTAACAACATTTTGATTTGCTAAATACTTAAATGCAAGTGTTTTTTCACCACCATTGTAACCTGACACATCCTAATAACAGTATGTTTCCTTAGTTACAAGATATTCAGTTTGTTTAATGTTCTTTTATTGATTGCTTATTGACATACCTTGATACTGGTGATCATCTGTGTAGAATTTGAATATTGTCCATGAAGAAGATCTTATATTATCATATATTGCAGTGTGTGCAAGCAGTGAGAAACGTGTTTAGCTACAGTTCACGATGGTCAGAGGACTCGTGAAGGAAGGCTGGCTAGCAAGTGGTTGGAGTAGACTATACCAAATACTAAATGCCGTTAGCAGAGGAAATATCTTATTAGATAATTCACAAACTTATATTTGGAATTGTGGTTCATTAATCCATATTTGTAATCAATAATGGTAAATAACTACGAGGGCGATATGGAAATATTTGCGAAATACTTTCGGAATGTTTTTGGAGCCCTGCACCCTCCTGTGGTGGAAGCAAGACCGACGCATGTCATCGTATCCCAATTGCATGGATCTATGCTCTTGATATCAATCACTGGATTGTCTAGTCCATACTCGATTACATACAGATCAACGTCATAAAGCTGGAATATTGAACGGCGTTAAACAACAAACACACAAACAAATAATATCTGTTTAATAACTCTAATTACTTTAATTTTATTCTAATGTTTCTGAGAGCATAAGTATATTTGTACGTAAAATGCCTCACGGCTGTATGTCAAATTTGATAGCCAAGACTTCAGTAGTGATTGCAGCTTATCACTGTTTAATGCATAATTGATACTAAATTTAAGTCACGTGTCTCTATATTGTCGTAGTTAATAGCTTCACTTTAGTGGGAGCTTCATGTTCGATTGTAGATAGAAATGATATAAGCAGAGATCTATATCCATGTATCTCAATGTACCGAGACGTGTCTCAACTAATTGCTTTAGTACTTCACAAAGTTGCTGGAAAATCTGAATGTCACGAATGTCATCAAAGTTAATCAGAGCATAAGATGCGGGTATATGTAAGGGTTTTATACGTTCATATGGAGAATAAGCCATAGACATATATTAAAGAGGGTTTCATTCCTTCATATTTGGGATACTATTTTCACTGATCATTACCATGTTTACTTCGTGCAAACTGGCTAGTTCATAGCAGTCGTTCCGTTGTTTTCATTGTTAGCAAAGAGCCCATAGCAATGTTACGTCATGAGGATGACGTCATCCGTTCTTTTATGACGTCACACACGATTTGACGTCAATTGACAAATTGAGCTGTTGTTGCAACTGAGACCAGGAAACATTGTGAATTAATATTAAAAGTTTATCGCCAGGGCTTGGAATTCACAACATTAATTCACTCTTGATAGATAATCCGTAAGTAATCCGAACCGACAGATTTTCCTACTCCCCTGAAAAGCATTGTGGCTTTACTCGAGTTTCTTCACGTCAGGAACCATACACCGCGGGTTCGTCTCACCACAGTAATAAAACGTCTACAACCTGCTTCACTTTTCATTTGCCTTCCACATCAAGCTTACACGTGATATAGCTGCTATACAAGGCAGCATTACACCCAGCTCATTTACAAGCAACTGAGCTGATTTTGGGCTACTTTCTTATCTGTAAGACTGACGAGTAAAGATCAAAATAGACTTGTGATTTGCAACGAATAGAGAATATCCTCATACCCAATTTGTTTGAGTACAACGTATATTACGCAAGCACTTTGGTGTGGCTCTATTACGGACTTTCCATACATACCATAGCAGGTGGCCCCATCTATTTATCAAATTGTTATGGACCAAGCCACTTTAATCCCTGGTTCAACGATTAACTATTTCCCAGTGGAACATCACAGCAGGTGGACCGTCTGTACTTGATTTAATATTGCACAATGACTTAGTTTGTAGCCCCATACATAAATATTGGTTTCCAGTTATCATGCATCCCGATAGTTAAAAAAAGCAGATGCCCACAGATCATAGGAATTTTAAAGTCGATATGACAAATATGGTTAATCGCAGCCTAGCGCTCCGCCATATCACATGATCACCTAACGTGATGGAATTAATTTGTGTACATTGTAATCGGTTTTGGTTTTGCATTGTCGTAAAATAAAGGAATAGTCGGACGATAACACTATTAATACACTAAATGCCAGCACTGGTGTCACATCTCACACAGAAATAAATAATTACACCGCCAGACGATCCAGGACATTATCACCATGACTTGATACGTAATGTGGTTCCTTGGTATGGATAGGTGTATAGTCTGTTAATGTGCCGGTTTCTTGGAATGGATAGCTGTATAGTCTGTTAATGTGCCGGTTTCTTGGTATGGATAGGTGTATAGTCTGGTAATGTGCCGGTTTCTTGGTATGGATAGCTGTATAGACTGTTTATGTGCCGGTTTCTTGGAATGGATAGGTGTATGGTCTGTTGTTGTAGGGGTTCATTGGTATCCCTCCCAAATAAAGGTGATACGCCGTGATATAACTGATATACTGTTTAAAGAGACTTTAAACCAAATTAACTCACTCAATCGATCAAGAATGCCAATGGGCGAAACATGAGCCAAAGCCACGAGTGTCTGAAATGGATAGAGCGCAGTATGCACTAGTAGAGCGAAATGGTTTCATGGCAGGATAACAAATGAACATTTATATAATTGTCAATTCTCAAACAATGTTATCATAGTGCTCGGCGTCACAAAGCAAACCTCCCACACACACGCCACATCGAAAGTGTTCATTTACATATTTTGTAACTTCATATAATACAAGTATGAGTTAAACTAAAAACTTCACTCCCTGATATCTGACTGTCCCAGTGCTACCTCCTTATTAGTCATGCTTATCAACAATTGTATCGTTAAAGCCCTAGGGGTGTAAAGAACTAAATAAGATTGTCAAATAAAAAGACAGATATCGTCCCCCGAGAGACCCAAACAGAATGTTCCATTTGGTAACGTCAGTTCATGGAATGAACAAACGTTGAAACAGGATGTTTGAATACAGTAACCCTGTTCAATAATAATGTAAGACACAGAGCAATTATAGCTAAACAACCTCAAGTATTCCAGCGTGAGTAAGTTTATGACTGAAAAATCATCACGTGATTGCTTGGATACTGGATATCTATTTCGCTGAACAAATGCTTCCCATTAATATGTATTCACTTACTTCTGTCACTCAGTGTACGTAGTATATGTTTCCCTTTTCCTTTGACAATCACCCATTAATTAAAAAGACGAATCAATGCAATTATTGTTGTAGGTGTTTTTTCTCATCGAACCATGAATATAGATGACTGTTGTATAACCTAACGTGATTCCTTGGTAAAGGCGTTTTGTTTCAAGATTTGGGAGAACTATTGAATGTAAGTTAACACAGAAGTTTGCTGTATCACTGCGTCTGCAAATAGTCATGTCTGGGCCCGGGTAAGAAGTGAATTTAAGTCCTCGAGCAATGATAGTCGCCGTCGAGGTAAAAGGACATACACCTCGGCAGGTCAAACATTGCGACCATCCATCCTCCTGTGGGCCTGTAGAACACCCGTAGGACTGACAGACATGCATTATGTTGGCCTGTAGATCACCTGTAGACATCACAGACATGCTTTCTGTTGGCCAGTACATCATCTGTAGACGTTACAGACACGCCTTATGTTGGCCTGTAGAATATATGTAGACGGAACCTACACACATTCTGTTTGCCAGTACATCATATATAGACTTGACAGACACGCCTTATGTTGACCAGTACATCATCTTCTTTAGACGTGACAGACACGCCTTGTGTTGGCCTGTGGATCATATGTAGACGTGACAGACACGTCTTAATTGGCCAGTAATCATCTGTAGACGTGACAGACATGCCTTATGTTGGTCAGTAGATCATATGTAGACGTGACAGAAACGTCTTAATTGGCCAGTAATCATATGTAGACGTGACAGGCATGCCTTATGTTGGCCAGTACATCATCTGTAGACGTGACAGACGCGTCTTAATTGGCCAGTAATCATCTGTAGACGTTACAGACATGCCTTCTGTTAGCCAGTACATCATGTGTAGACGTTACAGACATGCCTTATATTAGCCAGTACATCACATGTAGACGTGACAGACATGCCTTATGTTAGCCAGTACATCACATGTAGACGTGACAGACATGCCTTACATAAGTACTTCATCTGTAGACGTGACAGACATGCCTTACATAAGTACTTCATCTGTAGACGTGACAGACATGCTTTATGTTGGCCAGTACTTCGTCTGTAGATGTGACAGACATGCCTTCTGTTAGCCAGTTCATCACATGTAGACGTGGCAGTCATGCCTTATGTTAGCCAGTACATCACATGTAGACGTGACAGACACGCCTTACATAAGTACTTCATCTGTAGACGTGACAGACATGCTTTATGTTGGCCAGTACTTCGTCTGTAGATGTGACAGACATGCCTTCTGTTAGCCAGTTCATCACATGTAGACGTGGCAGTCATGCCTTATGTTAGCCAGTACATCACATGTAGACGTGCCAGACATACCTTATGTTAGCCAGTACATCACATGTAGACGTGACAGACATGTCTTATGTTAGCCAGTACATCACATGTAGACGTGACAGACATGCCTTATGTTAGCCAGTTCATCACATGTAGACGTGCCAAACATGTCTTATGTTAGCCAGTACATCACATGTAGACGTGCCAGACATGCCTTATGTTAGCCAGTACATCACATGTAGACGTGACAGACATATCTTATGTTAGCCAGTACATCACATGTAGACGTGACAGACATGCCTTATGTTAGCCAGTTCATCACATGTAGACGTGGCAGTCATACCTTATGTTAGCCAGTACATCACATGTAGACGTGCCAGACATGCCTTATGTTAGCCAGTACATCACATGTAGACGTGACAGACATGTCTTATGTTAGCCAGTACATCACATGTAGACGTGACAGACATGTCTTACATAAGTACTTCATCTGTAGACGTTACAGACATGCCTTATGTTGGCCAGTAGATCATCTGTAGACGTGGCAGTCATGGCTTCTGTTGGTTTGTAAAATGGTGTTAATTGCTCATTGGATTAATATTATTTACGTCCATTTTATCAGTGGTAGATGTGATAGGCATACCTACGAGTATTGGCTTACATGACAGCTTATATTTTCTAAGCATATATACTGTATACAGGCTTAAAGATAAGTGTAAACTCTACAGATAGCTGATTGGCTTGTACATTAATTTAATATCCCTGATCGTTGCCTGTTGTCAGCTGTACTGTACATACTTTAGTAGAGTCTATATCACCGAACGACATGGTAGATGCTCGTGGAATCACATAGCTCGCATATTTCAAACATATTTGTAGGTATGTACACACTTCGGGTAGGCTAATTGCAATCTGTATTTTTAGCTATTGGCGTGAATCGAGAAAATCCAGAAAATTCACGACAGTAGTGTGTGTCAGTAAACAGTCTCCAATATCTTATACATTCATAAATGTTCGACACTGATGTATCATATGACATTACTTTCTGACAAAGACGATGAAAAGTTAATTGGAAGAAATTCATTTCAAACTATATGTGTATAAAGTATCATCATTATTAGTATGGCTGAAACCATAGCCCACAGAAGCAAGAGCAATCGACACTGCTCATCAGCTTCCCACGGGGAAAAGTTGAAAACAATGTGCCTTTAAAGACATTACACGACTTTTCACTGAATTGAAAGATATGAGGCATAACAATCTGAAAAAAAGCCAAAAAATATTTCGAAACTTTTTGGATTATATTCAGCTACTAGATTAATCTTTTAATATAAATGCCAGCTCTAATAGTGGCTATTTGGCCCGTCGTCAGCGGCACTATCAGGTTTTGTTTTGTAATCATTGCAAAAGGATGTGAAACTGTATGTTTAATTTCACAATACTGATATCATAATAAGAGACGAATGATAAGTCGTGAAATAATGATAAAGGAGACTTCTATTTTTGTACCGACGCGAGTGGCCGGATCAGTATAATTTTGTTGCTGAAGTATATTTCTCCTATTTCAATTCTACTTCTGCTTCGTCGTTTAGACGTGGCCGTATGTACTCTGATGGGACATTAGTTCGCTCATCAAAACGGAAACTAAAATAGAAAGCTTGGTATATATATATATATATATATATATATATATATATATATATATATATATATATATATCGGTGTTGTAATGGTACACTTGTCATATCTTCTGTATCCGACTCCCTAATTTACGTCTCTGGCACGTTTTAACTATTTGAACACCATATGGAGTTTTGAGTGTAAAACATGTGTGGGTCTACAGTTTACTCTTGTCTTGATTCAACTGATCTAACATCGTTTAATAATTGTTAAATAGACACTTTCCTTCCACTGATTTAACCACCTGAGCTAGATATATAAGAGACCAGTGAGACCGCCTCATCTGTTTCATATTTAGATATATGCATAAAGGATCAGAATGATAAAAGACTGTATGACAAGAAGGATGACTTAAACTTTTCAATAGTCATCTTTCGCTTTGTGTCGAGCAACTATTTCAGCAGCTCCATCCTTTTGTGTCTGCACGTTACAACTTTTGAGGTACAACTGAACATTTCAAAGAGAGTCTTATGACTCTTGATCAACAGTTGTTTGATCAGGGTCACATAGATGGACTATTGCTGAGTGCGGAGTTAAATAACAAACCAACCAACCAGCAACCGTTAGTCGCGTTTTAGGTCAAGCACATTCGCTTGTTCTGACAAGCTTGGATTGCTGAAGACCAATTATTACCCGGACCGTCATGGGTTTATATGATCAAGTAAAGAAAGCTCTTGTTCGATGTTCTGTAATATAACTGTTCTTCACCTATGAAAAGAAAACACCAATATATTTCGTTTTTCAAAATAGATAGAAAAACAGGTAAGTATTAAAAATAACTTTCCAATAATTAATGGTAGCAGATGCTCACTCCATTTTAGCGCAATTTCGTCGAAATGGGCTTGTTTGAAAACAGAGAACTGAATACATCCATGCACTAATGATAGGATTTGGAAGGATTTTGCCATTACATGGCACAACAACGTTTTTTCTTTGAAATATACATTGTAGCTCCACCGCAAAACAGAATTCCTTATTCTAATACATCTAATCGAATTAAGTCAAGTGTGTTTTAATTACCCGCATATCAGTATCAAATTGTTACGTTAGTTATTAACTCAAAAGTTTAACCTTATAATTGGTTTTACTTGAAAAGTAACTCATAAACAAAAAAAAAACACCTCACAAATGGAGGAACAATTGTCACAAACTGAATAAGACACACATGGTGTTGGCAAGTAATATTTTGATTCCTACAAAATCTAACGAAATAAGGTCGCAGACAGGACTTTATTGGACAGGTTCATCCTCAGACAGTGCAGCCTTCTGTTTGCTCATCATTGGTACTTTTGAAGGTCCTGATTCGTTGTGTGGCCTGAAATGTCACTACACTTCCTCCCTGGAGCACTAAACTGTATATCTAGATCCGTGATAGTCGTTTTCCACGTATGTAATGGTACCTTATGTACTTGCAGTAAAACAACGGACCGCAATTGGATCATTTAAATGCCTTATAATCCAACGAACAGAAATCATATATAAAGACCGAGGTCATGTCATGTTCTTCCAGCTTTTCTTTGTCTGTTAAATGGTTCGAAACAATAGCCGCATTACCTCCAGTGACATTAAAAGCTACACCTTTCTTAGCGTGAAGAGGTGTAAGGTTTAATATTTTGTAAGGTAATTGACCTGGAAAGGTGGGAAGTTTGAAAAAGAATTGAATTTAATATTTAATGAATATCGTTACTGACACCATAACCTCATCACAGTCCACACAACTTTGAGGAGATAAAGGTGAAAAAAACCCAAAGTTAATCGTTTAACTGGGAAATGACATTGCAACACTCACCAGAAAGATTAATACGCTTTGCTATGCATGGTCAGATAATCTAAGGTTTTCTGCAGTGTTATTAAAGGCCTTTTACAAGAAATTATAAGAAATGTGATAGACGATAGCGAACCTGTTCATATTACACGCGTCCATTACCACATTTCGGGACATTTAGGATAAAGATGGCGTCGTATTACATATGAATTATAGAAAAAAAATAATTGTAATTATAGCGTTCCTCGGCATTCAAAACTGATCCAATTACAGAATTAAGAATTTAATTGTGAAAAATAAGAAGTGTAGTTGTTTCGTGTATTGACAGAGGAGATCATTCTAAAAGGTCCAGATGCTATACGTTCACAAACAGTACCAAGGAGATATCCATTAAATGATAATAGTAAAACACTTTTAAATCATATCCCGGGTCGCTATCTTTTTTGTTTCAAATGAACCAATCTTGTATTGTGTAATTGACTGAAACAAGAGATTGAAATCTGAGTCATATCAAAATATCATTCAGAACAGAAATATAAAAATAATAAATCATATCCAAATCAAGCACTTAACGGATAAGTGTAACGCTAAGTGCCTTGTATAGCTATCGCAACTCACTACATTTGGTTAGGTGAGATGAGGTGAAATGGGGTTTAAAGTCGCGTCCTAGATTAGTGCACTCATGTAGCGACATGCATGCACATGTGTATGTGTGGTTGCTTGTACTGGTCAGGTTTCATTGCGATTTTATGGTGCTAGCCCACTGAGATAACATGTTTTGCATGAATACCCTACTGATACTGGTTCCGAACCGACAATTCCTTGCTTTAGCCACTGAATGCCAAGCGCTAGACAGGGTAACAACAAGTATCATCTTTTAACGTCTTTTGGTATGACGCGGCCGGGAATCGAATCCCCCGCCTTCCGCTCTCCAGGCGGAAGCTCTACCACTAGACCACGGAGACAGTCCACTGCATTGGGAGTCAGAGACTTGTTTAGCTGAGAGCCAGCTAAATTAGCTGTAATCACCTAAATACGTTTATTCAGCGGGACGCTGAAATATGTCAAAAATGAAAATCATTTGTCATTGGCGCGTTTTTGTTGTTGTTGAGTGTTACGTAAAATTGACAACTGGGTGATGCAAATTAATCTCTGCAGACAAAAATCGGGGAATGGAGGGGTTGGATAAGTTCGTTCCCACGGAGGGATTAGTTGAAGGAGGATGTAGCACTGACGAAAGTGTTAATCAGTCACAGAAATGACTTAACTGCATTAAATACAAAGGTTTTTCTTGTTGGTCGTTCTTTCCAGACACTTACATACACTTTTGATGTTCTCAGAGCAAGTCTTTGAAGGAAACAATTATCTGGACTAAGCTGATTTTATCACAATTCTTGTGATCGGTGATCTTTTTATCACATATAATTTCATTTCAAATTTGCAAATATATTTATTTTTAAGATAATATTATTACATAGGCTTTATTCCGTCTCTTTGTCGGCTTCTTTTTCTCCAAATTTGGTAACATATCACACACTGGTATATGCAGTACCCGCCTATCTCAGGTCACGTTAGCCTATACATCCAGGGGTCATCTGAATACATGACACTTTTTTCCATGGATATCAAATTCTTTTATTCTTTTTACGACGATTTAGAGCCACTTCTTTCTCCCTCATTAGGTGAATGCCCAGTAAGTGCATAGAGTACTAAATATATAAGATTAATGTACAAAGATAACAATACAATGACGAAACCGATGGGGTAGGATTAAGATAACATAATGACAAAGCCAATGAGATTTACTGGAGATTAAGTGACTGATGTGATACTTGATGCTGAATAAACAATCAAGGTCTGGATGTCTGCGATGCAAGCATTAAAATCAACTTGGGTGTTTTGACTTCTTCGTTTTTTAATTATCTTCTTTCCAAATACCCCTGTGTTCTTATTTCAAACGATGACTATTATTCAAACAACATCTTGCCGAATGTATCCCAATCCGGGATATCTGGATCATCCATTCCAGCCATATCCACGTAGTCAAGGTGATATCTGGATCATCCATTCCAGCCATATCCACGTAGTCCAGGTGATATCTGTATCATCCATTCCAACCATATCCACGTAGTCCAGGTGATATCTGTATCATCCATTCCAACCATATCCACGTAGTCAAGGTGATATCTGTATCATCCATTCCAGCCATATCCACGTAGTCCAGGTAATATCTGGATCATCCATTCCAACCATATCCACGTAGTCCAGGCTCGCCGACACCATCCGTACATGTATTTGAAGTAAATCTGTTCTAGCTGTGAAAGAGAAATATGACGCTTTGTATCTGATTCCTCTACACATATATTCAAACAGGAAAGAAAAGCTCTCTGTGACTGATTATGGGTCATCTTGCATATACGGTCACCTTGTATGTACGACCACCTTGCATGTACGGCCACCTTGTATGTACGACCACCTTGTATGTACGACCACCTTGTATGTACGGCCACCTTGTATGTGCGACCACCTTGCATGTACGACCACCTTGTATGTACGACCACCTTGTATGTACGGTCACCTTGTATGTACGGTCACCTTGTATGTACGGCCACCTTGCATGTACGACCACCTTGTATGTACGACCACCTTGCATGTACGGTCACCTTGTATGTACGGTCACCTTGTATGTACAGCCACCTTGCATGTACGGTCACCTTGTATGTACGACCACCTTGTATGTACGGCCACCTTGCATTAACGACCACCTTGTATGTACGGCCACCTTGTATGTACGGCCACCTTGCATGTACGGTCACCTTGTATGTACGACCACCTTGTATGTACGGTCACCTTGCATGTACGACCACCTTGCATGTACGACCACCTTGCATGTGCGGTCACCTTGCATGTACGGTCACCTTGTATGTGCGGTCACCTTGCATGTACGACCGCCTTGCATGTACGGTCACCTTGCATGTACGACCACCTTGCATGTACGATCACCTTGCATGTACGACCACCTTGTATGCACGATCATACTTGTCTGATTAACTTTATACTAAAGTGTAGCTGATCGTTTTCTCACTGAAACAACCGGTATTCTAAGTCGGGGAATAGGTTCTTTTACACATAGTGAAGGATGGTCGTCCAGTCATGTGTTAAGAAACTGGATTCTCGACTTAACTCAAATATCACTTAAACTAACTTTGTATCTGAGGTGCGTGACATTGCAACGCACACACTTACAGCGAGCACTATTACTAAACTAAGCGGCAAAAGAAAGTATAGGTGGGCAATTTGTAATTTTCCTAAAAAACAGCGATAACTAGTGGAAAGTTGGTATTGGGAATATGACTGCCCAGGAACTGGTACAAAACAACACCTCACCGGAACGCGCCATTTTTGACGGCGCTCGTGCGGTGACAAAAATATATGACAAAAAATATGAGAGAGAGAGAGACTTCGTGCTGCTGGAATCCGAGCGTATCGTCCTTTCCGAGGAATGGTACTGACTGCTCAACATCGACACCTGAGACTGCGATGGGCGAGGCAGGTTCGACGCTGGCAAGTGAGAACTTGGCGTCAAGTGCTGTTTACTGATGAAAGTCAGTTTCGGTATGGCCGAAATGGGGGCAACATAGGTCCAAATTGCCAGAAGGTTTGGTTGTACACCATTGACTGTAGCCAGGCTGATTCAACGGTACAGGCAGACAGGGAGGACACAGGACAGGTCTAGAACCGGACGACCCCGAGTGACAACACCACTGAAAGATGGTCAGATACGGCTCATTCACCTGCGAAACAGATTCGTAACGGCGACGGCGACGGCAGCAACATCGATGGGACATCCCATTAGCCAACGTACAGTACTACGACGACTTCGTGCTGCTGGAATCCGAGCGTATCGTCCTTTCCGAGGAATGGTACTGACTGCTCAACATCGACACCTGAGACTGCGATGGGCGAGGCAGGTTCGACGCTGGCAAGTGAGAACTTGGCGTCAAGTGCTGTTTACTGATGAAAGTCAGTTTAACATGTTTCGAAATGACAGCAGAGAACGAGTTTATCGACGCAGAGGGGAACGTTTGTCTCCGGCGTGTCTATCTTGAGCTTACATTACCTGTGATTGCACAATCATTTGTTACACCTCCCTAGATTATATAGTAATTCACAACAAAACCTCTTCTTGTTATTTTTTTATCGATCATGGAACTCGACCTATACTTTCTTTTGCCGCCCAGTTTATAACGCAAGTCAGCAGTGAAATGTAAAGGTTGATGGGGTTATGTAAAGGTTGATGGGATTTTGTAAAGATTGATGGGGTTAACGTAGCGTAAAAATGCTTGTTCAGCTGTCGAAATGGACATTGACACATATTGCGTAGGTAGCTGCAACACTAAAATATCTCCATCAGAGTTAGCTAAAAGTACTCGGTCATTAACTGTTAATCTCACTTTTCATCTTGAAAAGATCTTAATCGTAAAGTGGTAGCCTAGTGGTTCCAGTGTTCGCTACAAACGCTGAAGAACCGGCTTCGAGTCACCACATGGATACAATATGTGAAGTCCATTTCGGGATGTCGCCGCGATATTGCTGAACCCAACGCATGCGTTAATTCTAACTCCATTGTGAAGACACTTAACCTTCGCCAAAAGTGGCCTGCCGTTTATGTTGCCTGAAGTGAACACTTGCAACTTATCCAATGTCTGGTTGTGAGTTTGCCACCAGTCCGACATGCGTGCTTCCTGAACAAGATGTGACAGATACTTGTCCGATGCTAACGTAAGATGTCATACATACGTTAGCCCGGAGATTACTGATTCATGCTATCTGTCTGTGTAGGGAAGCGTCTATCTGGGGGTGGATTTGGATTGGATTGCTGTGTCACATACTGAACCCCCCCACCTTTTCCGAAAGTACTAACATGTTTCCACATGAATGCTGCACATCGTTGCTCTGCATCTGAAAAGGTTGTTCACAATCTATTGTAATTTAATCTCCTATCGCTGGTAAATAATGTACATGGTGTACATCATGTAATTTACTTCCGTGTCATGTGGCGCTTTGATCATCATCATCATCATCATCATCATCATCATCATCATCATCATCATCATCGTCGCCGTCGCCTTCATCATACTTTGCCTGGGGTGATGTTTGTGTTGTTGGGAGGTGCAGTGTTTAGTACAGGGTGATATTACCACGTTTCTATATACAACAATAATGAGCTATTATATGATAGTTAATACGTTTATGTTACAAAAACACATAGTCACGTACACATTGACCGCGATGACCCATTAATAACAGAATAATATCAGCTCTACACATACGTTGTCACCTATCAAGAAATACGCACCCATCAATCCCTTAAGTAAATAAAAATAACTGATAGCTGTATTATACACTAAGCTTTTGTCAGAAATACTCAAAAGAAAAGGATAATACTTTTACGGGCTGGTCAACACACTGACAGTAGTGGAAATGCACTTATCCTCGGACCAAGACACTGTTACTAATGTCACAGTCGGCCATTTAACTAATGAATCATAGTGTACTCATTTCAAACGCCGCAGATAGCAGGACAGTGAAGACAATCCTCCATGTCAGGGGAGAACAATCTCAACAGTTCACATGTCGGGTATAATTATCCTCGCCTTGGCCGTAAATGGCAGGCGTATTACAGTACACCTCCAGTAGAGCCTCTATGACGATATCATATCTCCAACGAGACTGTTATAGCCAGGACTATAGCCATTGATATGTTTCATGTCGTCTTGGGCACAAACTTGATTGGTAGCTCAATACCATGTATTTACCTCGCTCAATTGCATGGAACTATACCAGCGCGCATGCATCAATTCATTAGTACACATCAGGCTCAAAACAAGTGGATAAAACCTTCTAGGTTTAATAGTATGTTGTAAAATGCGACATAGCAAAACGTTTTGAAAAAATGAGGATATTTGTAGGTCATGCGTTGTCACTTGTTTTTTATCTGCCTATGTAAGTGACTTATTCCAATATGCATTCAAGAAATATATAAGATGTTCTACTGTATGATGTCGTCAAGGAACAAGGCATGAGCGTGTGCCTCGAAACAAAAGATAATCAATGCATGTATGTAACATAAACATCGTTGCAAAAAGTAAGAGAAATTGTTATCCATAAAAAAGTGTCATTTATTCACTGCCAGAAAATGTTAAATTACGCACACGATTTTGACCGTGTCATTGAACAATATACATATCTGAAACAGGATGAGTGATTGACTGAGGTGTCACATTCATATAAGTATTAGTGTTACATCATTGAGTGTTATGATGTTGGGGGGACCCAAGTGCACAATTTGGCGAAATCCTCGAGCACGGTGTTGTAGTGCTGACATCTCTTCTATGGTTTTACATACACGGCTAGTTAAATCAATATAATGGTGTGTTTCGGCATGTGATGACATAAAATCATGAATTGTATATTTCCAATGCATTGTTTAGTATGTACATGTATAAAATCTGCTTTATGAGAGAAAATGACGTTTGTTTGGTTGAGTTAAATGTTCATCCTCTGATGAGAGATATCTAGATAAGTGAGGTGACATGGGTGAGTAAAAGGTATTTCAGCTCTCCTCTCCCCCATCCCTTGGGGCCAGCTGTCAGAAACACATAGGCATATGACATCTGTCCTGCTGCCCCAGTGGGTACCAAGAGGGATGAACTCAATCAGTAATACCAAGAGATGTTCCATCAACCAAACTGACCAGTCATCTGGGCATATGTTTTAAACAGATTGTTGTTCGAAGACAAGTGGATCTGACACAAGTTGTAAAACTTACACAGGCGTCTTCAGGGCATTTACTTTGAAGCCAAATGTATCCTATGTCAAGTCACATCTATATTTCGGAAACGTTCAATCGGCCTAGGAAATAATCTGAGAAAAGAAAGGAAAAGATCTGTGTTATCAATTTATAATTTTACAATGAATTTTGGCACAAGGTCTAGGTGAAGCTGTGAAGTAAACAGGGACAGCTTTAAGCATAGTCACATTACCAACAACCACCTCAATCCCGTCCTCCACCAATTTGGGTCGCAATCCAGGGGAAATAGGTCGCCAAATAGAGTTGCCTTGTTGGAATTAAACCCCTGTCAAAATTGGTGATATTTCAAGCATATGGAGTAGATTCGACAGCGGTCTCTCTGCGCATGCGCACAACAATTGATATATGAAAACCTTTGCGGAATGATATTTTCATTTCAGTGTGTGCAAGTAAACTAAAAAAATGACCTTCATAGATACAACCTGAAAAGAAATGATAACGATGACAATTGTGCATTCTTTTTTTGACACCCCCCCCCCCCCCCCCAAACACAATTGAAATGTAACAAGCGAATTCAAACCACACGTTTTAGATTACAGTATGAATGTTCCATCGAATTTAAAGTAGACTTAGGGTGTTCACCTCACCACAACACCCCTTGACTTAGTGTGTTCGCCTCACAATAACTCCCATTGTCATAGGGTATTCGCCTAACTACAACGTCCCTTGTCATAGGGTGTTCGCCTAACTATAACTCCCCTTTATCATAGGGTGTTGACCTATTCACAAGTCCCCTTGTCCTAGGGTGTTCGCCTCACAGCTCCCCTTGACCTAGGGTATTCGCCTAACTACAAGTCCCCTTGTCATAGGGTGTTCGCCTATTCACAAGTCCCCTTCTCCACGGCCACCCTCTAATATCTGAATCCACGGTTGCCCATTTTCAATGACGGATATTATGTTCACGCCTTCCGCAATAGCCTGCTACTGGAATGTCAACGCTACACGGCAATATGTCAAAGCTGATGTATGATTGCCATGGAACGCCTGTGACTAGATTAGCTCAGCCATGTCTTTAAAGAAAAGCCACAACGCTGACAACTACAAACACCGACCAACATACCCCAGACTCATCAACGAGCATATTAACTGTGCACGAAAGGCGTTCATGACAGTCATGTGACAAGCAACAATGGACTGTGGGCCCACGAACTGCGGAGGATTAGATACAAATGAATTAAGTTATTTCTAATTCAGAAAACAGTGTCAATTCCGGAAGCGAAACTAGATTAGAATATAAGACTGGGTCCAGAGGAGAAAATTTGTGTTTTTATCCAACAATTACTGTTTTAAAGCTGCAATTTAAGTACGACTGTTACCGGTAAACTGCTTTATGTCTTGTGATAGGGACATATATAATTGTATTGTACCACTGCTACTTGATGGCCAAGTCTCCTGTCCTTATAACGATAGTCATATGTACCTCAATTGCTACTCATTGGAAGAATATCTAAGAAATTGTTTGGAGTAACATCATTACAAGGCCACAAAAACTGATTACATTTTGTTCGACGTTCTCGTCAAAACTGAAGAGGAGGTTTGATTGACTGAAAATGCTCTTGTGTGTGTTGGCAGCTAGTCAATAAACATAATATAGCATATACTATCAAACATATTGAGATTACCTCAAATAAAGAATAGTTTGTGCCATGTTGTAGCATGTTTAGTATCTCGATAAAGCAAAATGCTCGCCCAACAACTGCGAGTCCCCTTCAGCGGTCTGAAAACAACACATTGAAGTCAACATTCTGCTGTGATTGTCAAGTTATTACATATAAGCTCAGTGCTAACCTTTGTGATAGGTCAGAAAATCATACACCCTTCTCGGTGACACATGAGTAGTTTCGAGGATGCTTTTAGATTCATATAGGTTTGGGTTTGGCTTTCAAGAATTGTGTTTGTGACGGATATGCAACCTTTTTGCGAACGCCTGGTGTCTTCAGTATTTGATGATTTTGATAAAGTCGGAATCATACAATGGACGAGAATGGGAGGACATTTCTTGAGTGCATGGTTTTGTCGTTATGGTATTTGATTCCTTGAGTTTCGTTTGTAGTTTCGTTTGTTTGCCAACTTCTAAAAGGGTCTAACTATGCGGACTACATACTGTGGGCGCATGCATAACATTACTGGAAGGCAACCACATATATGTTCTTCTGCTTATAGTGTATATAGTCACTCCACAAATAAATTTGGGTGAGGAGGTGAAATGAGGTTTAACATGGCGTTCAAGATTATTGCGCATATATAGCGACGTGCATGTATGGCTTATTGTACTAGTCCGGATTAATGCCGAGTATATGATGCTGGCCCAATGAGGTACCAAGCCGCAGTTTATCATGAATATCCCACTCAATCACAGTATACTGAAACGGAGCCGACCAGTCCTTGTTTTCCCTTAATGCCATGCGCGACAACAAGTACAACAATTTAACGTATTTTGGTATGACGCGGCCGGGGATCGAACCCACGACCTCCCGCTTTCCGGGCGGAGGCTCTATCACTATGGCCGCGGACACACGGCCACATAAATATGGACATGACGCCTTTTGCCAGTCAAATATCAAACTAAGACACCTTAAAGTATACACAGTGACACCCCTTTGGCTGTAATAGATAATTATCTCCAAATCAAATCCCATTCTATGACTTTTGGAAATTATTCGTTGCCTTTAATTAACATAAAAAACTTCGACTTCAAACTCCTCACTCTTGGCCCATGCTTCCATCGAACGAGAGACGGGATTTAATTGCGCTCAAGGAAATGTCCATGACACTGATTCTATCCAGTAGTTCATTTGATGATGGTTAAGAATCTAATTTATTCTTCCAAGACTTGTAGTCGAGAGAGTCCAACTATGTCATAAGCATAAGCAAATGTAAGGATTTTCTATTAAGTATTTGACTTGGTCTATGTGAACAAACACGAGTTTAAATGGTACGTTTAAGACAAGTGGTAATTACGCAGTGAATGAAAAAGTGCTCTGTATGGAAACCAGGTTCATTTCACAGCCTTAGCTTGTTTCCCACACATAATTCTACTGTAACGCTATCAAGAAGCTATCACGCAGTGTGGCTGAAGCAATGTCACATCATGTTTCCCCGTTGACTGATCTTGTCTTTCAACTGCTAGGTGATGACTGGTCACATTACATAAACCGAAAAGACGGTTAAAACAAGCAGCATTATTACAAACAATATTGAATTCTTTACGAAATGCATAATTTTATATCGTAAAGTCGGGACAAGTTCAGTATCTAACGTAACATATTGACGTACATACTGTAGCTACTACCATCTTAACCCGATCGACATATCAATTTACATGAATTCTGCTCCATATTGATATTATTATACTTTTATGAAGAAAATCGTCGGTAACTCTAGACTGGTATCGAGTTACAAGGCGCCCTTTCAAACAGCCGACCAATCAATGAAAAGATCTGCGACAGTTTGTCCAATCAGTAACCCTATCTACGAAAGGCAGCCGACATTGAGACCTAATGAGTTGAAATAATGGATCAGGAATAGGTGATGTAGATATTCAGCGAAGTAATTTCTTGTATATACTTGATACAGAGATGTTTACAATTCACCCAATCTGATGAATAAGGTACATTATACCACTTGATTTCAATGTTGGGATAATATGTCAATGAGCAGGGATCCTTTCTTTTAATATACTTCAGTTTTCGGGTCAAACAACATTTTGTGGTAAGTAAGGATAGGACATATAGGTGAACAAACTTCTTTATTACAATTAGGAGAGACGTTTCGATGTAGGTCTTACACCGTTATCTTGCTTGATCATCCATATATCTTATCCTTACTAGGTACTCCAACTTCTAAATGCAGCTCAAGGAAGTAACTTTTTGTGGATCACGTTTGTGAAAGAGAATCCCTTTGGGACGAGTGGCCGTTTTATATCGCATCCTATATGTGGCAGAGTATTAAATATGTCGAAGCGTTTCATGGTAACTTAATTGCTTTCTGTGGAAACTTCTAAATGTATAATACGTGAAACCAGGAATGAGGAGACGAGCAGTTACCAGCAGCCTTCTGCTAATTAGGTGCGAAAGTTGTTCTTGTTTTAAAAATCGAAAAGAATAACATGTCGAACAGTGGTATTGTTAATAACTCTTAAAGGTATTTTTGGAATAACAGGTCAAAGGCTTACTTCGCTTCCAATACGCTTGTTTTCAAAAGAGATATTAGTTAAAATGAAATTTTCTCAAAATATTCCATTCTATTCCATACATTGTGGCCGATAGATATCAAACCAAGAAATCAATATGTACTGAACCGCAAAAGAAACGGCACCCCAAGTTAAATTGCGTGAAAAGTTGTCATTTAAATATCTGGGTAGTTTTTGTCAAAGTTTCTAAAATGTAATATTACCTTGTCTGAAAAATGAAATTTGATGAGAGAGAGAGTCTGGCGATGCCGTGGGTAACGTTATTCGCATGCTTGTGTTGTTGAGAGAGACTCGCAGGTTGGTCCGAGCATCATGGTGTGGGGTGGAATTGGTCTTGCACAGAGGGTCGGCCCTGTGGTCTTCCAGAACATCGGTCCAGGGAGAGGCAATGATGTCACAGCAGCTCGGTACATTGATCAAGTCTTGGGACCACACGACATACCTCATTTGGCACGTCGCCGCAACCACGAGATTCAGCATGATAACGCCCGTGCCCACACTGCGAGAGAAACAAGAGACTTCATCCAGCAGAATGGCATCAGAGCCATGCAGTGGCCTGCCCTCAGTCCCGATTTAAATCCCATTGAGCACATGTGGGACGAGATTCCAAGACGGCTGAATTACGTCCGACCAAGGCCGACAACTGCAGCTGAACTTCGTCAGGCTGTCCTCAGAGTGTGGGGTCAAGTGCCTATGACCTTCATCAACCGCCTCATCCATTCCATGTATCGACGTTGCGCGGCATTCATAAATGCACATGGCGGACACACGAGATACTGACTTGTGATGCCATTTTCTCAGAGATTAGTGTTGTGTTTTGCTTTAAGATCATTTGCCACTTTAATTTTAACCTTAAGCATCAGGTTTGCCAAGTTTCATCGTTTTAATATGTCTCAAAGTATATTTACAGTGTTTAGACAAATAAGGTTTCTCATATATCTATCCATAGTGACGTTTCTTTTGCGGTTCAGTTTATATACACCATATCATATGCATGTACATTCAGACTTATGCAATCTTTTATAGTATAACTAAATAAACTTTTCACGCCCCGTAAGGCATGCAACCTACAGTTCATCTCGAAAGGATGTCTGTATCATTTCAAAGGCAAAAGACTGATTTCTTTGTTAAATGATATGTTCTCGTCACCCAAAACAGTTTTTTACATAGTTCTCTGGAAATCATTTATACGAGCATTATCAAACCAACGGCATCTCTGTATCTCTTCATCGTTTCTGTTTACAATGTGCAGACGCCCTATCAAGCATGAATCAACCACCTTCAATACAATTATTGAAAAAACTTCGCTTGTTTTTTCTCGTGAGAAATACACGTTATTATACCCAGTGCATTACTGACGACCAACACTCCTAATTTGCAAAAAACATACCACTTTGTTTTCTTCAGCAAATAAAAAATACATGCCGAAATTAGGTTTCAGGAAGTGTATCCAAGGTTCAGATGTCATGTCAAACTGGTCAGGTTCGAGTACGGTTTGGCTGACAGATTATATTTCTTCTGGGGGTAAATGTTGATCCTAACGGGATGCGCTACTGTTGTTTCAGCGCAGAGCCAGTCGGATATAATCGCTGTGAAAATATACCGTACTTTTAGAATTAATCATGGAAATGTCGCTTAATGTTGTATGGCGCGGCGTAGACACACTTCATTTGGTTCCTGAAGCACCAATCTTTTTAAAGCGCCATTTCTTAAACCAACACAACGAGTTTATGATATCATTCTGCTGACGCGGCGTGGGTGGGAGTTAGTATTAATCAACTTTTGTGTGAGTTGTCCAAATGTGTTGAATAAAATTACGCATATGTATGTTAAGTTTCGAAGGAGGTTTGTTTCTAATAAAGGTAGCCCGTCTCCGTGGATAGAGCGTCTGCCCGGAGAGCGGTAGGTCGTTGTTTCGATCACAAGTCGAGTCATAAATGACGTTTAAAGGTGGTACCTGTTGCTACCCTGTCTGGCGCTCGGCATTTATGGCATAAAACAAGAACTAGTCGGCTCCGAGTCAGTACTCTGCGTGGTATCTCAGTTTGATAGCACTATAAAACCGTCATCAGTACATTAATACAAGCGCACACACAGATACACAGACACACACATGAATGCACGTCGCTTTATAGAAATATAAGTTCAATAGTCGTGAACGCGACGTAATATTCAAATACATTTCATCTCACCTAATAAAGGTAAATATGATTAGAGATGCATTATTTTCATTCTCTCTTCATTACACATATACTACACAGTACGTTGACACAGAATCGTGAATCGATATTTCAAGTTTGTATTGCATTACCTAACTAGTGGAATAGTGTTGCTACTAACCTTCCCATCACCCCATAAACATCAGTTCATCTTTCCATCTCGTCAGGGTTTACTCTTCCATAGTAGTTCCCACAGAGGGACATATTGATTCTATGAATGTGAGCAATATTGTTTGGGATCTACCAAATCAGGCTTGAATATATATCTGAATTAGAATAATTCATATATACTTACCGCAAAAGAAACGCAATTTCTATAAACGTTTGTGATACAAGTTTAATCATTTTAGCTACGATACATTGTGTTTGGGAACTGAATGTAAGTAAATGTTTTCCTGGATCACACCCTTGCTGGAAAACGCAGCTGGTGTCTGTAGAAGTGGTTGCGAACATTCCTCGTGCAAGTCGTGCAGAATGAGATAGTTATGGGTATTAAAGCTACCCTCGATTGCCAGTCATTCGATCGATACAGTATCGATGTCGGGATTAACTGGCAACAATAGACAACAGGCTAGAAGATTGAATGCTGGTCAGAGTGCGTAGGTTGTCGCAAATCGTTTTAATGTGCACCACCTTGTGGTCAGTCTCGAGTCACAACGCCTCGACAAAGTCGTAAGATGCGTCGCAATCACCTGCAGAACAGTTTCCTCTGCGCCATTGAAACAGCTCGGCAGACGATCGGCATCCATCAGTTCGACGTCGCCTTGTCGCCAGCAACATCGATATCTTTTGTGAGCGACCTGCTCGTGTGCCCATCCTTACAGACCGACATTTTAGGTAGAATTCGGATGGGCGACACGGCGTCAACATTGGCGTCATCAGCAATGGGGGAATGTCATCTTCTGATGAAAGTCGTTATTGTTTGTCGACGGCAGGTGGTAGGGTCAGGATCTGGCGCAGACGTGGTGAACGATTTGCAGGCTGAAAGAAACCTATGGGGAGGCGCAATTGCAAGCATCATGGTGTGGGGCGGCATTGGACTGAACCATACAACTAGACCTGTGGTCTTCCAAAACGTTGGTCCAGGCAGGGGTAATGGTGTCACAGCGCAGCGCTACATAGACCAAGTCCTCAGACCTTACGCCTTTCCCTTTTTCCCAGCTAGATTGAGTGAGTGAGCTGGGTTTTTAACGCCGCTTTGAGCAGTATTCCAGTTGTATCACGGTGTGCCATATTTAACACTGTGTTCATGATCTGTGAAAAATTCTGTTAAATAGTGTGTTCACAAGTATCTGAAAATACATATTTTCAAATACCTGATAGACCTTGCGTTGTTTTTGCGGTTGAGTGTACATGTGGGAAGCACTATCTAGCCGAGAACCACTATGGATCCCGAGAGTCAGGACACAATCACGGACCGAGAACTCCACCTTCATAAATCCTATGCAGATTATGGTGCATGAGTGTTGACAAAACATACCTTTGAAACATCGAGAGAACAGTTCCCCGAGCTGGTTCTACCTTCAGTTGTGGTGATACAGTTATTACAGTTACGGGTATCGATAGTATCTGAGTTATAGCTGTGTTCTTGCAAAACATTTGTTCCAATCAGCTTAATTATAAAGACCTGAAAGACGGATGTTCTGTTTCTTGCTGTCGAAAGTGCTATATAAAAAGTGCCAAAAAGATACCCAATGCAATTCCCTATTTTGATTTGAACTATATGTTCCCTTGGTTTTGTTTTTCAGCCGAATAACTGACTTGTACTTTGTGACGGGTGGTATGGTGGGGTAGAATACCTTTTCGAGAACACCCGGTATCATCATTATTTGATAGGTATTCATAAACACATGCTCATGATCTCGACTCTGCTTTATGCAGAGTTTTCTTTTGAACATCAAAAGGGGTTTGTATTTAGTTAGGAAATGTGTATTTTACAATGCGATTGTTCCCTTTCAGCGTTTCCGGCCAAAGAGGACGATGGGAGGAAACTTGAGCACGTGATACGCCAGGTGATCGCTAACCGGAACAACCTCGGAGCAGGAGTGAGAGCATCATCTGGTGACAGAAGCGCACTACTAGCTCAGATATTAGATATTGCACGTGCGAACTCGCAGAAAAGAAACAACACTCCAGTTGGTAAGTGTATATTGGTCGGACACAGCTTTTCGCTCGCGTTTATACAACAGCACTAAGAAGCTGTAAGTCAGGACGATTTAAGTGTTTAGTGCTTGCCACACAGCATGGCTCCAAAAACAATTATATGTGACCCACCAGGAGAAAAGGGTGCGAGGATGCACTTGTGCTGTGACGTCATGAAGAAAGACGTTTGACGTCAACTTATTTCCGTACAAATCACACTAAATAATTACCCCCGTCAAGGTCCAGGTTAGAATAGGTCTTCAGAAACCTACATTGGGATCGGGTGCTCAGACTCAGTGACTTGGTTGATGCATGCCATCGTATCCCATTTGCGTGGATCGATGTTCAAACACCGTCAAACGGATTGTCTGAAGTCATATAGCTATAATAATGCTGTTTGCTCCGTTAAAAAAACAACAAAAAACAAACAAAGTAGTGAACTAGAAATACAGAAAGGGAAATAAACAACTTGAAAGAGTTTCTGTTGCTTTCATTTGAAGAGGATTTAAATGTCATTTTCCGAAAGTCATAGTGAGTGAGTGAATATGGTTTTTACGCCCCTTTTACCAATATTCAAGCAAAATCACGGCGGGGGACACCAGATATAAGCTTCACAGAATGTAACCATGAGTGGAATATGACCCGGGTCTTCAGCGTGACGAGCGAACGCTTTAACAACCAGGCTATCTCACCGCCTCCCGAAGGTCATTGAGAAAGTATTATGTATATGATATTTGCAGTTCGTTTGCCCCCCTTGATCCCTTAACTATGTAAATAAAAGATATAAAATAAAAATTACCTCCGTGAAATACATATTTACTTTTATAAAATAACACGTCGTTTTCATTTGTGCAGCATACGCCGGTATTGGAGGAGGAAACGCGGGCAGGCGGTAAGTGGATCGTAACTGTTGCTACAACTGTTGGTTTGATTGACGCAATATTCCAGCTGTGTGACGGCTGGCTGTAAAGTATTCAAATCTGAACCAGACATTCCAGTGCTTGTGAGCGTCGATCTACGCCTTCGGGGTACAACGACACATCATTAACACAGTGATCGAACCTGACCACCCGCTTCATTTGGTCGCCTCTTATGACCAGAATAGGTTGCTGGGTGCCTATTCTGACCTGGCATCTCTACGAGGAAACAATCTTATGAAAAAACAGAAATGAGTATCGGATATAAAGCGTGCGTTGTGTTGAAAGTACGCACAGACTGTCGGATAAACAGACCATAACTGTACTAAGATCAACTTACACATCATTAGTGTAGAACATTTGGAGTAAGTAGAACCGATTTGTGTTCTCTTACATAAGAAACAAGTAACGAAAGAAATTTTCACACGTTATTTCTTTCGTCCATACAGGTCGAAGTGATAATACAAACAGCCCTATTGAGTGAGTGAGTGAGTGAGTTAAGGTTTATAGTCACATCGGCAAAATTTCAGCAATATCGTGACTAAATGAAGTTATATATTAATAATACACAAAACTGAACTAAAAAACCTGTCGACGAAGGACAGTTAAATAAGTAGAATATCATAGATGTCGATTTAAAACTAGCATATCATCATAAAATTTGAACTATTCATAACAATACACAATGTAAATGGGCTATAGATCACCAATAACCAAAGGTAGGTCACCATACTAGGTACCATTGGGACTTAAGGTACTTCTGCTACCTACATGGTACCCCAGCAGGATTTACACCATCCCTCTGACTACTGGTGATTGTTAGTTTTAGCCAAAGCATTAAAAAACAACAAGAATTCTACGATTAAAACCATGGAAATGAAACATACTTTGAATGAAGTTGGACGTAAGTACCCTCTCAGGGAAACAGCCCCATGTTATCAGTCAAAATCAATAAAAACAGAAAAAAGCCAGTTATATTATGTGATGTTGAGGAAACCGTATATCTGTGTTTATATTTGCAGGAATATATTTCATGATCATTCATGAGTATTAATAAAGTAAGGAATCTAAGATCAATGACAGGAACTGTTCCATTGTGCTATCATAATATGTTATTGTTGTCATAATATCTTATGTGTCAATGTGTTATTGTTATTTTTTACAACTTAATGTACATAATTCCATATTTCTCCTCACAGTTTATTCCGGGGACGACGGGGCATGAACGACGTAGATCTTAAAGTAAGACTTCAGATATTGGCCGAGGAACTGCAAGCCATAGCACGTGATCTTGATGACGTCATTAGATTGGGGCAGCAGTGAAGTGCACGTGCCTGTTTACAATAACAAGACGACGTTTCAGTGTGTGAGACTTGGAACATTATTTAACACGCAAAATATGTAACATATTTCATCCATTCTCAATGATGTCGATATGAATTCTGAGTACTTGGTGCGTCGCCCCTCTCCTCTACAACACATCCCCTGCCCGGCCCGCCCGCAGCCGCAGTTGAACATCTCACCTCGTACAGACAGGAAGCGAACACAGCGTTGCCGCGTTGCCATGGCAACGAACTTGAACTGGGTTCAGCAATGTATATTTTCAGAGTGTATATGAGAAATAAATATGTTTGTGAAAACAGTTTGTTTTTTGGGCTGTGTTTTACTCATCGTTTCACAAATCAGATGGGTAAGTTCTGAGCTGGAGTGAGGATGAACTGTCTGGTTCGTGCCCGTTTGCTGTATTGAAAAAGGCCAAGCTACAAAGTGAATCCTTGCTGCTGAAGGTGTCAGAGGTTGTACATCGTCACATTCAGGCAAGCAGAGTAGGGCAGAACGTACATTATTCATTGCACTAGAAATACCAAATGAAGTACATGGCCAAACAATAAGCAGCACACAGGACAACAAGAACTATCTTGCACATAACTGTTTCAGTACACCATATACACTTTGTACTACTCCTTACGCAACTAACCTATCATAGTACGCCATAATTTTTTTTTTAATGTCATAGCCCACATTGCTATCAGTCTACGGTAACAGCTAACAGATCAACTGTGCAGAGACAGCTAACAGTTCAAATGAGATGTGTTTGTTTGTTTGTTCGACACTCCAGTTATCATGAGCACCGGTCTACGCAGCGAGCCTGATCACCCGATCCTGTTAGTCGCCGCTTACGACAAGCATAGTCGCCTCTTATAAGCATGGGCTACTGAAGACCTATCCTAACCCGGACCTTCACGCGGGATCAACTGAGAAGTGACAGCTGACAGATGAACTCTGCAGTGATCCCTGTATTTCCTTGCTTAAAGATGGATGATTACTGAAGACAGCAAATTTATTTTCTATATGAATGAAACTTAAGTCGGAAGTTATTTGTAACACGTGCATCTGCTCACACTGCATAATATTATAATTTAAGTTTATTTACCATACCACCATATAGGTAACCATCTGATTATGTAGACCGCCTCCGTGGTCTAGTGGTAGAGCGTCCGCCCGGAGAGCGGAAGGTTCGGGGCTCGATCCCCGGCCGCGTCATACCAAAAGACGTTAAAAGATGGTACTTGCTGTTACCCTGTCTGGCGCTCGGCATTAAGGGGCTAAAACAAGGACTGGTCGGCTCGGAGTTAGAACACTGTGTCTGAGTGGGGTATTCATGTTAAACTGCGGCATGGTATCTCAGTGAGCTAGCACTATAAATCGGCATCAGTCCGGACTAGTACAAGCAGCCACACACACACACACACACACACACACACACACACGTGCATGCACGTCGCTATATAAGTGCAATAATCTTGGACGCGACGTTAAACCCAATTTCACCTCACCTCACCTCTGATTATGTATATAACCATGTGGCAGACGCTTGAACTGACGCTTGAGCTGAGTCAGTTGTCGGAGTTCCAGTCAAGGTCATCTCGCCTCTGCCACAAGAGTATTCAGATTGTTGTCTAAAAGTGTTGGAAACACTATTTGTAAGAGCAAGGTTCAAGGTCAACATAAAATGGCAGAGAGTTATAGTGTCAGTGTTTAGGTAAGACAGTGTACTTTAACTTTAATATTTCTTCAGTCAGATGTTGCTCGATCTGAATGTGTTTTCCTGCTTGTTTTAGGATTTTGTTAACTACACAAATAAAATATTGACGCCTACATGTCTGCCAAAAAAGGCTTCCGTATATGATATGAGCGTGACAGCTACAGTGGTTAACACGATGTATGGGAGTGGCTATTAGGTATCTACATTGAAACTGATGATTAGCCTAGAAATAACAATGAGTTTCGGCAACTGATTGTCACAATTACCATAGGTAGAAGAAACATACGACAAGCAGGATCTAGTGTTGCATTATTAATATGTCAATGGAAACCTATAGCCGATATCACAGTGCAATAAAAAAGCCATAAATGCACAGGTTGTATGGTACAACATCTACTACTGTGGAATAATGTGTGTTCAAATGTCACGCGCCTGGTATATTAGTGTCACGTTCTGAACGAAATCACGTACTGGTACTGGTTATCACTTCAATGGTCATTGTCCACAGTTCTGCATTGTTGTGATTCGCTTGACATGAACGGTATGAAGTGTTTTATGAAGTCTTTCATCCTGCATGCTTCTGATTTGTCAATGTTTTTATTAGTTCCACAAATCGGAAGGTTGGGGTTGAGGCCTCGTCACTCGGTAGTGGAATCCTTACAGCTTGTTCTTGGTGCGTGGTCCGATGTGGCGGTAATGGTTTCACATAAGCAAAGGGAGTCCGGTGTCATCATCTACCCATGTTGTCACAATGTGACAACACACCTCCAATGAATGCAATGTTCCTTCGTGGAATTCTTACTGTAGAGATATGTCCTTCAAATAGCACATGTCATGTACCCCACCTAGACATAACATACTCGACTTCCCTCAACCCTGCCATATTCACGAGACAGACGCCAAGAAGAAAACAACACGTCCTTATATACAATACCGTTACTTTTCTCCACCAAAATGATTAAACTCAATATAATTTGTGCTAACTCATAGTCTTCACCCAGGTTAATAATTGGCTACTTAAACTCGAAGGCCCCGTTCCACAAAGCGATCGTAGCACTACGACAGTCTTAAATCTGTAGCGATGCGATCGCTTTGTGGAACGGAGTCCAATTATTTAACTTATTTAACGGGCCTTACACGTCTTTCAAAACAGCGGAATAATCCATTCAGCTTCTAGGGGATACCCAGATCTTTGTTGAACTTATGTTACCCGGATGTAAACCCCTTTGTGGAATTTGGGGTACAAATTGAAGCATCATCCTGTGCTTTTCGTGAGGGGACTTAGGGGATCCTGTGGTCAGGCATATGAAATCAATAATGCTCATAATATTTATCACTGGATACACAAGAAACAAGAGTGAGCAAGTAAACAATCATTTAATGTCATGTCCGCAATGTTTCTGCCACACATTGACGAGAATATTTGATATATATTAACAGTAGGTCTGCGAAGAACAGTAAGACAATTAACATTATGTCACAGATTGAAGATTCAGACCTAACCAGTGTTTAACAGAACACTGCGAAACAGATAGTACGACGTCAATATGTTGCTACATTTCACATCTTTCCGAGGCAAGGGAGTTAATTGACGTTTATGAAGTCCAGTTTCCACCCTTGTCGAACTGGGCTGGAATGGAGTTATATGTTGGCTGGACTAACGAGTCCCTGTATAGTCCAATCAAAACATCCTGTTCGTTAAAAATATGGCGACTGTCGTGCAGATTTCAGTCGAATGCAGAATTTGAAAAACCGTCAACTGGGTGTCGACAGATACTTTCCAAATCTGTTCATGTGTTTAATCAATGTGCTCAATTGTTGTGCTACAATCCGCATGCACTGGGTATCTGTGAGGTAGGGAATGTGAACATGTATTTCGATTAACTTTTTCAAATTGTCTCGACTGGGCGCCACCATTTGGTTTGAAACAATTGAAATGTGAAGTGGTGTTCGATTGGTCAATAGAAGGGACGTCGAGAAGACGTAGAAGAGACATACAAGAGGCGTAATATGTAACAGTGACACTATGATCGAGCCACTTATAATTTCGGCAAGGGTGGGAACTAGACTTTTATAGTCAGTTACTCCCTTGTCTCTGGAAGATGAAATTTTATAGCTTCCATGGTTTAAACATGCCTCTACAAAATTGAGTTCCTAAACAAACAATGTTGCAACTCCCAGATGCTACTAGACCCCCAAGAGATGAACCTGTGACGTTTACCACTTCGGTGAAACCCACGAGCACGAGTATGGTGCTGCAAAACCTAGAAACATAATCGGGTCGAACCGGGATTCGAACCCACAATCATAGGTTTCTGGCGCGCCATTTGCGGCGCCTTATAGACGACTGGGCCGCGTCTTGATAACAGGGGCATTCTAAAAGAAGAATGACAGGTTATAATGAGATATTAGTGATCAAGGGTATCTGTATTTCATCAAATCAAAAGTGGAAATTCTGAAACGTCGCCGATAGGCGTTTAGAATCGTTTAGAATGGTTTGGAAAATACGCAAGAAAACGGACGGCGAAGTGAACTTTCCCTCATGTTGGATTGTGTTTACGAAATCCCGTTTCACGTCTGGTGGTTATGGGACGCCTATTAGAGGGGGGATATTGAAATTGTGAAGTTGCGATAGACGAGGCTATGGCTACAAGCTGAACATTTCCTCAACAATTGCTCTAACACTGTCTGAATGTTCAGTAAGAAAGGAATCTCTCCAACGTTCAACACAAGCGGTGCACAGTACAAGGCGACTTTGTCGTAAGAGGCGACTAACGGGATCAGGTGGTCAGGCTCGCCGACTTGGTTGATGCATGTCATCGATCCCAATTGCGTGGATCGATGCTCATGATATCAATCACTGGATTGCCTGGTACAGACTCGATTATTTACAGACCTCCGTCATATAGCTGGAATAGTGATGAGTGAGGCGTTTAACAACAAACCAAACCAAAACGCACAGTACATTTTGATTTTCTGTTAACACAATTTTCTTCATTATGAATTTTTTTATTTGAGGATTTGTGTCATTGAAACTTTCAACACCTTGAAATATTGTCCATGTGCAGCTTCACCATGTCTTGTGCAACCGCATTTTCATCTTGCAGAGTTGAATGAAAGATTAGACACAAATGGGCCCTTTTTATATGCTCTTGATAGAATGTCTATTTTTATTTACCAATCAATTACTTCAAATGTGATAATGTCCAATTTTTTATTTATTTTTGGGATTGTTTCTTATATTCTAGTATTGCTTCATTAATATTATATCACTATCCATCTTTCAAACATTTCTAAATAAAATTAAGCGCATGTACATGTATATTATCAGGCTTTTTACGTATCTGCCACTTCCGCTCATGCGCAATTGCAACGCAGTGGCGGCATGGGGTGTCGGTGAAATGAGCATCGGCTTTCAAAGCTACATTTCTATGGGTTTCATCTCTCTATGGGTATCTGAAAGTCGTTGAGCATGTAGGGTATGTTTATTTGCTTGGGAAGAACACTCGGGATTTTCCTCGCTTGGGGTTTTACATTTTCAACCAACACCGTGGAGAAGTGTTATATCCTTCACATGGAAAATATGTTCTTCTATGTCAACGTGCCTCAGGAGATTCGGCAACGGACAAATTTATACTTTCAGTTAAAATTGATAAATACGTCTGTGAATACTGACAGCCTAAAAAATATAGTTTAGCCAAGCTGATACATCATCCCTGTCTTAAGACGTGTCTGTGTTCATACAAGCGTGGTATTCTTTTGTTTTTGAACGTGATAATGAATTTCGATTCTAAAATTGCATTAAATTATTGCAATGGACTTGCAAATTCAATATGAGAATGCCACGTAGGTGAAAATATTTCAACTGCTGAGCCGAGTGTTTAAATGTTTTTAAACGCCGCAGTGTACAATGATCCAACAATATGACCACAGTTTGTAAGCTATCCGTGTCGTTATCAAAGCAGCTTGTGACAGAAAGCTAAGCAACATCCGAGGGATTGCCTAAAAGTCGGGCCAAGAAAAGTCGGGCCGGGCCAGCGGGTAATACTAAAAATGGATTGCAGAATAATAAAACGAAACGTGCATATCTAGGCAGATCTCAAATGTCCAGAAACGGATAGTTTAATTTGCTCATTTAATTGAGTGTGAATAAAAATGTATCTTCAGCAATGTAATAAACTGATAATTATACCTACATACCGAGAGTTCATACCGAAAAGTCAGTGTCTTGACTGTGTCTTTACTTTGATGAGAAGGTTTCTCACCAACCTTAGAGTGCAGGGGTGTGATGTCTTGTGCAGGGATTCGAAATGACAGTGTTTTGACTACTCTTCTTTCATTAATTAACGTGTTTGGCATCCCTAATTAACCTTTACTAATTGATGTTAAACCAACACAGGATGTTTTCTGCAAGTGGATATTCGCGAATGTCATAGGAATGACACGACACGTGTTAATAACTGTCAAATATCATATCTACCTATATAACACTTTAGTGTCTCATATTGCAGTAGCAAACACAGTGTTCAAAAGTGAAGCCCTTTTCCCTCTACATTCTCTCTATCAGAAGTTTTTTGCTTGTGTTGGGTCTGACTTGGCCCGGGCGGTCAATATCAACTTTAAACACACATATGTACCTTCAAATGTGTTTACATCTATAGATTAGTGTTCTATCTACCTATATACTACTTTATAATGTCACGGTACATCGTATTTAAAGAAAACAAGGGGCTCAAAGTGAAGTATTTTTACTGTATTTTCTTAAGAAAATCTATGTCAGAAGTGTTCTGTCCCACTTGGCCCGGGCTCTCAAAATCAACTTAAACCTCACAGATGTATCATCACATGGATTCACATCTATAGATTAGTATTATATCCGCGTAACTACCACTTTATATTATAGTGTCTCAGATCGCTGTACTTACAGAAAACAAGGTGCTCAAAGTGAAGCCCTTTTTCCTCTACATTCTCAACATAGTCTCTATCAGAAGTGTTTTGCTTGTGTTGGGTCCGACTTGGCCCGGGCGGTCAAAATCAACTCTTAAACACACAGATGTATCTTCAAATGTGTTTACATCTATATATTAGTGTTCTATCTACCTATATACCACTTTATAATGCCACGGTACATCGTATTAAAAGAAAACAAGGTGCTCAAACTGAAGCCCTTTTCCCCTCTACATTCTCAACATAGTCTCTATCAGAAGTGTTTTGCTTGTGTTGGGTCCGACTTGGCCCGGGCGGTCAAAATCAACTCTTAAACACACAGATGTATCTTCAAATGTGTTTACATCTATAGATCAGTGTTATATCTACCTATATACTACTTTATAATGTCACGGTACATCTTATTTAAAGAAAACAAGGTGCTCAAAGTGAAGCCCTTTTTCCTCTACATTCTCAACATAGTCTCTATCAGAAGTGTTTTGCTTGTGTTGGGTCCGACTTGGCCCGGGCGGTCAAAATCAACTTTAAACACACAGATGTATCTTCAAATGTGTTTACATCTATAGGTTAGTGTTATATCTACCTATGTACCACTTTATAATGTCACAGTTTATCGCATTTAAAGAAAACCCTGAGTTCAAAGTGAAGCCCTTTTTCCTCTACATTCTCAACATGACTAGTATTATATGTACCTATATAACACTTAATAATGTCGCACGATAACTCAAAGAGCACTTTCACTGTATCTTCTCAAGAAAATTTCACAAAATGTGTTAGAGTGAAGTACACTCTTTAAAGTGAAGCCTTTTTTTATGGTATGTGTCTGGTCGGAAAATCTCTTGCTTTTATCTAATCCGTCATGGGTTTTTTCAAGGATCATACTCACAGGGTAACACTTGGAGAAGGTAAGGTGAGACACTTTGCATTTCAGGATAAACCTCTCCCTCAACCCTGCTTTTCATTCAGCATCAAATACTGTCTTGAGGCGCCTAGACAGAATACAATACAAAGCCCTAATGCTGGCCACAGGCGCAGCGACAGGCACCTCACTAGAAGCACTACAAGTAGAAACGGGAGAACTCCCATTGAAACTAAGAAGAGAGCAGGCAATATTATCGTTCTGGGGACGAACATCAAACCCTTTGGTTAAAAAGATATTTCAAGACAAAAACACTCGAGATGAAGCCATAGCTCGAAAAAATCCCTCACTAAAGCCATCTGGGATATTAGTACGTGAACTCTTTCGAAGTCACAATTGCGATGACATTCAGCCTCCAGAAAGTCACTACAAAGGGTTACACCCTCCCTGGACTTTAAAAACTCCCAAAGTTGACACTGCTTTAACATCAGAAGTTACTAAAAGAGAAAACCCAACCCTACCCTTAGCTGTCACTAAAATTCAAACTACCTGGGACAGCTGGGCCCTTTAATACACTGATGGATCCAAGAATCCTATCAACAACAGTTCTGGTTACGGGATCCATATTCACAGCTCCAAACCCCAAGCACATTCAGTTCGCTTGCCTGATGGTCAGTCAGTATTCACGGCTGAATTGGAGGCAATTCATCATGCACTCAAACTCATACCGGAACTCCCGGAAGCAAAGGCAGTCGTCCTATCAGACTCGCAAAGTGCACTTCAGGCCATCAGTGGCAGAAACTCAAACTCCAGGCCAAACACAGTCAACAATATTCTATACGAATATACAAAACTATCGGACCAAGGGCAACAGATGGAGCTGTGTTGGATCCCCTCTCACATAGATATTCATGGGAATGAAAAAGCAGACTCACTGGCGAAGCAAGCTCTAGACAAAGCCGATATACAGCCTATTCCCTTTAGTAAACTAGAGATAAAAAGCAAAATCAAAGCCTCCATAGCAGAAAGATGGCAAGCCCAATGGGACGCAAGTAAGATTGGCAGATGGCTATACAAAATTCAACCCAAGGTCCACCAAAAGCCTAACTCATACTCAAATGAAAGGAAAATTGAAATTGCTATCTCACGCCTCAGACTTGGTCACAGAAAGCACTATGGCAAGGTTTGTTCATCTTGCAATCAGGCTGAAACCATTGACCACGTGTTACTAGAATGTCAAGACCATGCCCCAGCCCGGGCTAGGTTAAAACAAGAATTGCGGTTAGATCCGCTATCTGTCATAGATCTCCTAAAGCCAAGAGATGCAATAGCGAAGGCCAAACTAACTCTATTTCTGAGAGATGGACAGCTGCTCGAACGTATATAGACAGAGCAGCCAAGGATAAAAATGAAATCATATCAATATAAGAAAATAGAAATCATATCAATGCAAAAACAGAAATTATGTGAACACCGAACTCACAATAGATATGTGAACCCTTCTCACACACAGGAGTCCCAAAGAGGGACAGGTCAGCCGAAATTGCCTAGGCAGAAGGCGACCTCTTAAACACCTAATGCAACAACAACAACAAACGAATACGTGCTGCATCTCCGAGCAGCTCGTTCTGTGAAAACACACTCCTCCTGAACCTGACTTGGACCACTCAGTATTATTGTCCTGATGGTTAAAAGACGCCGTAAGTAAGTAAGTAAGTAAGTAAGTAAGTAAGTAAGTAATAATGATAAGCAATGTATTATGATCAGGGTCCATTGGTATCCCTTCAGCAAGTGCGAATCAGGTCCTAACACATCTGTTTTGTCATGTATCACGCGCTATACAGTCGAACCTCGCTTATCCGGACAATTGCTTTTTCTAAAATGTTGTCCGGATAAACGAGTTTCTGGATATCTGAATACATTGTTATCTGACCAGAAGTCCTTCCCCTACATCAATCCTACCAAGGCATATGTGAAACGAATGGCAAAAATATGATTTATGAAGGATCGATCAATTACTTATAAAATACATTGTGCTGTACAGACCTACGCAGCATGCTGTGACAGCGCACTGCTTATTGAAACGGCTGAAGAAATGCATATGTAGCCTAGTTTAGACTATGCACTTGTTTTGTGTACAGATACGACGGCGAGGTTGGGGCAACCTGACACACATGAGCATTAATAGCCGTGTTTACCTGTACTAGTTGAGAGCCAAGGTTGAAGTCATTCATGTGTGAAAAATGTTGTCGAGGCATCTGTACATCTTCTTTGTCGAATTGCATTATTAAAGTACATCAAGATGAGACATCATGTACATTCATATATATTAGTTGAGCATGAAACCTTGAAGTGTAGCCAGGACATTTCCTCGAAACTATGGGCGGCCATGTAGCTTCAATATCTATTATATAAATTATATCACTGAACATAGGTCAAGGTGTATTCAGTAAACACAGATCTGAAGGGCTGTATTTCCTTCATCGAACACACTATGCGTTCATCACAGTTTGTGACGGATTACGGATACGAACGAACTAGCACTTGTTTGGCAGGTAGGTTTTGTTAAGATTTGTTATCTTGTTCTCTCTCTACACTCTACTTCCTTAATCACAATTTAAATCCTAAATAGACTTTCGGGCCTAACACTGTGGCATTTTTAGACCCTCTGTTTCTGTATTTACTTGAGCTCATTTCCCCTAAGGTTTGCACATCTCATAAGATTAAGTCATCAATGATGTCAAAGCTCTCTGACATGTTTCTTATGAACAGTTTATGAAGCTAAATAATGTCCAAGTGACTTAAGCACAAAAATACGCGAACACTTCTGACATAAATTTCTTAAGAAAATACAGTAGAAATGCTTCACTTTGAGCACCTTGTTTTCTTTAAATACAATGTACCGTGACATTATAAAGTGGTATATAGGTAGATATAACACTAATCTATAGATGTAAACACATTTGAAGATACATCTGTGTGTTTAAATGTGATTTTGACAGCCCGGGCCAAGTCGGACCCAACACAAGACAAACACTTCTGATAGAGACTATGTTGAGAATGTAAAGGGAAAAGGGCTTCACTTTGAGCACCTTGTTTTCTTTAAATACGACATACCGTGGTACATGTAAAGATGTATATAGGTAGATATAACACTAATCTATAGATGTAAACACATTTGAAGATACATCTGTGTGTTTAAATGTGATTTTGACAGCCCGGGCCAAGTCGGACCCAACACTTCTGATAGAGACTATGTAATGGAGAAAACACGACTTAGAGGTTTTGGTAGAGAATGTAAAACCTCGGGAGGAGGGATTTCCCGACTCCCGAGGTTTAACATTCTCTAACAAAATCCTCTGAGTCGTGTTTAATCCGGCTTAGAAACCGTTAAACGTTTAGAATTACTGTAAATTTAATTTCTCCCATTTAGGGCACTATAACGGGGATTTACTACCTCGCTATTGCCAGGATAAGCGTATAGAAAGATCCCGAACCGTGCACGTGGGATGCATGCGGTAAGAACACGTGGTTGTCTTTCTCAGTTGAGTTCGAGATGTCGAGCGAGGAGGAAGGCGGAGACCTATTTCTGGAAGTAAGCGAGCAGCAGATTTGCAAACAAACTGGTAAGTTTAGTTCAATGTATAGGACAGTCCTTTACCAATATTTTATGATTATCACTGTTTCGAATATTATCTGTGAATAAAAGCAAACGCCCTTAACAAGCGTATAGAAATGGTTAATTTTTACTATAAAAATGTATTTTGATGTAGCCATATTTTCTAAAGTGGTTTAATGCTTTATAGATGTTTAGAACATACGGTTGTATACTTTGTTGTAATTAACTATAACATATTTTTTAGGGCACCGGAGTAGTGCTGTCCGCATCTACAAACGCACCAGCGACGATCTAAAGTCCAAGGCTGGAAGGTCTATCCCAAAATGAGTCTCTCTACTTTACATTGAACTTTCATTAAAGGATGTTACTGGCTGTTGTTTTCTGTTGTCTTTGTGCAGAAGTCCGGGTATGTGCCTCTAAGTAAGACCCTGTGAAATCAGTGTGTATCGGGAATGTATTTTTTTCAGTGGCGAGACCTGGTATGGAGGTCTTACCTTTTTACAAAGACCCTGGGATGAGGTTTTACTAATTTTACAAAAATCTCATCCCAGGGTTTTGGTAAAAATGTGAAACCTCTTCCCAGGTTTTACCATTGGCAAAAAAACACATCTTTTCATAATGGCGATACCCACATAATAGGTTTCTAAGTTGGGAATGTAGAGGGAAAAGGGCTCACTTTGAGCCCCTTGTTTTCTTTCAGTACGATGTACCGTGACATTATAAAGTGGTATATAGGTAGATATAACACTGATCTATAGATGTGAATCCATTTGAAGATACATCTGTGAGGTTTAAGTTGATTTTGACAGCCCGGGCCAAGTCGGACCGAACACTTCTGACATAGATTTTCTAAAGAAAATACAGTAAAAATGCTTCACTTTGAGCACCTTGTTTTCTTTAAGTACAGCGATCTGAGACACTATAAAGTGGTATTTAGGTAGATATTATACTAGTTTATAGATGTGAATCCATTTGATGATACATATGTGAGTTTAAAGTTGATTTTGACAGTCCGGGCCAAGTCGGACCGAACACCTGTGTGACTGTTGAGAGTATAGGGAGAAGAGGTCTACTTTAACCAACGTGTCTGCTTTACATACGACGATCAGTGACATTATAAAGTGGTATTTACTTATATATAGAACGTTCCTATGAACAGCCTGAAAACTCAAACTGTGTTGTAAAACTGCATGACAAGTATTTGTCACTGAGAAAAGGACCTGTGTACAGAAAACTGCTGGATCCGAAAGATGAAAATATTCCTAGGTTTACTATTATTTGCATTCCAAATGATTACAGACTGTCAGGAATGTACACGAAATTCTACCAGGCAGCAAGTATTTTATACAGGTGGTCGAAATATCTCCAATCATTCAGGGTGTGTTACATCTTGTTCAACATTGTAAAACAGTGGATTTATAGACAAGATTTTTACAAGTTGGTGTAAGCACGATGTTACGCTGTTACAAACGTCAACAGTTTGGAATTCTTCAGGATATCAGTAACACGCTAGGGACAGCATATCTCAGTAACAGAGAGGAAGATGACAACACCGAGAATTGTGATTCTACGAACTCCCAGAATTTCAAAAAAAAACAAACCCTTATATGTGCAAAAGAATTGAAGGAAACTGACAATAGTAAAATTCTGTCAATTTCTGATTGCGTCAAAACTTTTGTCATGTGCAAAGGCGAAAAGAAAATCCTTAATTACATTTAAAGAGTTTTTTTGTAATTTTGGTTGGTTAATAAAATGATTTTACTTCTGTACATGAATTTAATTTGCATTTTTTTCAGGTGTCACTTTTTCTTGTGAACATCAATCATGTGAGGCTCACGGCCATAGGCTCACGATTGCGATCGTTCTTGTCGTTTTCCTTCAACCAATCATAAACGAGATTGACGTGTCACGAAGAGCGTCAACTTGTTGAGTTCTCTATTATTAAGAGTCTTTCTTAGCTTGTTAAATCGAGCATTTGATTGGTTCAAAAAGTAAGTTGTTCTAATCAGGGTTGTATGAGGACGGATGTGCTTACGAAATGTCATCAACAATATTACTCACCAGTCACCACAGTCATGATATATCAGGTAGATCTTTGCACGTTGTCCACGTTCTAAAAAAAGTAATAAAAAATGGCTAGGGCGTAGAAATCTATCATCTGCAAGCCCTGTATAATACGCAAACCATAGTGTGTGTATGTGATGCCTGTGCTTCATTCGTCGTGTCCTTTGTGCGTTTTCAGTTGAAAAACTCAGTCCAAACGTGCCCCATGGTGATGTCTTACACCGTCCACGTCAGTTTCAAATATTTCAACTCAAGTCACCATTGTTAAACATGGTCCTAGAGCTGGCGGAGGAAAAAGGGAGAGCCAGAGCATGGTCTCATAGTCCAGATGAATCCAGCTTTTCTGGAGAAGAGGAAACAACTCAACAGACACCAGGGGTTACCTGCTGCTGAATTTTTGCTGTTGCTGCTTCCGGAGATGTTCACAACGACTGGGAATGACTCTAATGACAGTCTTCAGCCTTTCCATCCCAGAAAGAAGAGTAAAACAACCACCAACGTCACAGATGAACAAGAGTGAGTGAGTGAGTTGTGTGTAACTCTGCTTTTAACAGTATTCCTGTTATATCACGACGTGTCAGCTTAATGTGTGAGGAAAGCCCGAAGCGATGCAAGTCTTCGACCTTAACCACTTCGGTGAAACACACGAGCACGGGTATAGTGCTGACAAACCTAGAAACGTAATTCGGGCGAACCGGGATTCGAACCTACAATCATAGGTTTCTGGCGTGCCCAAGGGACGCAACTCTGCACAGCTAATTGCGGCGCCTTAGACGACTGGGCCACCCGTGCCCCCAGATGCACAAGAAGAAACCATGGTGGAGTGGCTTTTTGAGAATCCTATTCTCTACAACAAGAAGGTCAAGGAGTACAAGGACACTGCCAAAAAAGGACACTCTGGCAACATAGTTCGCTGCCCAAAGGAGACAACTGTCAGTGTAGAAATTTTGAAATTAGATTTGATTTTTTCAGTATGTATGCACTTACAATATTTAATATATATATATTTACGTATATTTTGTTTTACGTTTTTGTCTTTACAGCTCAAGGAGAAGATAGCTAATCAGACACGCATACAGTTTCAGCCTTCTACTGAGGTTAACTTGTCTCAGATGATGATCCCAGTCAAGTCCCAGACACCAAGAGCAGCTTTCCAACCTTGTCCACCCAGACAACTGAGACATCTCAAGATAAGCCTTCTCTCAAGGGCGGCAAGGGCTAGGAAAAGAGGAAGAAATATTTTGCACAAGAACGTTAAGAAGGTGATTCTCTTTTCCAGACCTTGGCAAGGAGGGTCGAGTCAACATGTGCACTTCGGGTCAAGATAACCACAGAAAGAACAGTTTGGGAATTGGATGAAGGAAAACATGAATTACATTCTACCCAAACTGCGGAGGAAGTTCCACCGAGATCCTTATACCTCATGATGAGCGAGAATCGTTCATAGGCGTGCGAGACCAGTACTCGAGATGCAGACCCGATGATGTCGAATTAGAAATCATAGAAAGAATGCTCCTCAAATTCCTCAGATTTATCACAGGATTAAGAAATTCAACTCCTCTTTATATGATATATGGCGTATTAGGTAGGCTACCATTAAGAATAATAATTTGCAAACGAATATTTTTCTGGAACAAATTAACATATCAAACTGATATGTATAAACTTTCACAGCTATTATATCAATATTTGTCACTTAATAGGAACAAGGCTATTGCATCAACAAATCCCTGGATTAGATGTGTTATGGCTTTTCTAGAGAGTATTGGTTTATCTTTTGTATTTAACAATCCATCAATTTGCACAACAAAGTGGCGAGTGTCAGAAGTAGAGCAAATACATTAAGATAATTATTTTCAGAAATGGAGAAGTGACGTTAATTCTAGTTCTAAAGGATTATATTATAAACATTTTAAGGGCACTACGGTTCTTGATAAATATCTTCTGTTGCCAAAACGAATATCAATTCCAATACTGCAATTTCGAACCTGTAATCATAATTTACCTTATGAGACTGGCCGATGGAAAAATATTCCAAAGGAAAATGGAACCTGTAATTAACTTTTTGTAATTCTCCATTTATTGCTGATGAATTTCACTACTTATTCAGATGTAATGTTTTTTAAAAGAGTGAGGCAAACATTTCTATCATCATATTATACCTCATGGCCAAATATTATAAAATTTGTAAAACCCTTATCAACAACAAACACACAGGATCTAAAGAATTCATCGACATTTATTGTAAGAATATCCATAAGTATTACAAATAATAGGGAATCACATATTGTTATTAACTGCTATTTGTACATAGATATAATTATTTATTGTAATACGCTCTTGTACCACCTTTTGTGGTTTTTGAGAATAAACTGATTCTGATTCTGACTGCCGGTACGTCCCACACACTGCAAGATACTTGTAGTTACGTACATGCGCCAACCTAGCTGCGTCCTCACCCCGTTTCAGTTTGATTGCACAACAGTGCAGATTGTTTTGAGCATGACCGAAACATCTGGCATAGTTTGCCGTTCTGCCAGGAACTTCCCTTGCCTCTCAAGTTCTGTATCATCCTCCAAGACATTTGACCCGTGAAGATTCCGGGGTAGAATAGGTCTTCAGCAACCCATGCTTGCCGTAAAAGGCGACTATGCTTGTCGTATAAGGCGCCTAACGGGATCGGGTGGTCAGGCTCGCTGATTTGGTTGATGCATGCCATCGATCCCAATTGCGTGGATCGATGCTCATGATATTAATCACTGGATTGTCTGGTCCAGACTCGATTATTTACAGACCGCCGGCATATAGCTGGAATATTGCTGAGTGCGGCGTTAAACAACAAACCAACCAACCAAACCAAATCAAGTTCTGTAAAGTTCCCCAAACGTCCCTAATTTGTGCTCCACGTTCATAGTAGATTGCGTCAAGACCTCGTCCCGTCTTGCCATTTTTTGGTCGTTTTAGGATCTACCTGATAGACCGTTACTGTGTGGCAGGCGCTTTATACCCCCATCACACCCAACTAGTTCTCAATGCGTTTGTGAAAATGTTGTCGAACGTGCTCCTACTGTGTATGAACGTAGTGGACGTAGTAGCAACTATTGACTGTCTTTTTACGAACTTCATGGACGGGCTCGGACGGGAAGGGTGCTCTAGAACTTTGAGTCTGCTCAAAAAAAAATCCCGTCCATCCCGTTCTGCAATTAGTCGGATTGACAACGTACTTAAAATGAGAAAGACGTATAACGAACGGAATTGCCGTACTTCGGACGGAATTGCCGTACTTCGAACCTACTAGGGACGTTTTACGACGTGATGCAGTCCGACATAAATTGTAGTACGTGTGCACACCGATCGGGTCGACTTCTCTTTGAAGGCATGATGTGTACAGCTCGGAGCCCTGAACGTGAATGAAGACTGGCTACAACCCGCTCGCTATCCATAGGAGTCGGGCCAGGACGCGAATACACACGCACTTGGGACGAGATGAGGACGTACTGCGAACGAGTTGGTCGGGTTAAGAATCAGTTAGAACTGGCTTGGAGGTATTGTGAACGAGGTAGAACGAGGTTGAACTGGTTAAGAACGGGTTGAGATCGGCTACGGACGTGCTCGAACTGCTTCGAAACGTTGTCGGGATGAGTTGAACTGGCACGATCTTAACTGGATACACACGGGCTGCAGACTGGCTAAGAACGAGATAAGAACGAGATAGACGTACTGAGAACTGCCTATGAACGAACGAGCATCGTATTTTACGCCAAACTACGCGTTCTACCGTGATCACAGCCCGTTCTAGTATTTTGTATAGAACGGGATAGAACTACTTTGGTGTGATGGTAGCATTAAGTAGTTTAGGAGTCATGGTACGCACATTGAATCCCTCATTAAAATCCAAAGTGTTGCCTTGGTAACGCTAAACGTTAGTTCAGTACTTGCCCGATGTAAAGAAATATTGAACATTTAATGCATTATGCCCCGGATCCATATCCACTAGTACCAGCTTCTTGCCTGGGAAACGCATTTTCTTTGAACTAATTCCTAAATATAAAAGTGCACCAATTCAGTGCATGCCTTAAGCCAGGCTCCGGACAGGAAATTTGACAGAAGGGCGGAACCCGTTTCTGCATCTCATACAATAGGTCTGGTATCATTCACCTGCATTCCTCTTGATGGTCCAACAGTTCTTTTACGTCCATTCTGACATTAGCTAGTTCCAAACAACATATCACCTGGATCACTATATGGCTTTTCAACCAACAAGTGTAATATCTATGAATGATACCTGATCTATTGTAAGCTGTTTGGGTTTCCTTTAATCATACTTTATTTGCATAAAATTCTGTTTCAATTTATCATAAAGAAATGATAGCATCTTCATGAGTATTATACGAATGTTTCATATAATATTTTCATCAATACGCCCGCAGGGCCAGGGGCCACAAAGTGATACCACACATTCTCCTTAACTGCGACATACTCGTGTATAAAATAAGTCTGGAAGGTAATTTAAGGTACCGACGTTTACTACAATACGAGAGCCCAACGCTAACACCGTATTCGTGCGTGCGTGATTCCCGTGCAACCTTTCGAGTTGAGTTGATTGGTTCAACTGTGTCATATGGCCCTGTGACGCAGGGGTAGCATTATGCAGATGGCTGTTACAATGAATGTTCGTTCCACCCGTGACGAACAGGTCTGGTTGTTGATGAAATATAGTGACAGCT
The DNA here is from genome assembly GCF_022045235.1 of Haliotis cracherodii. NCBI lineage: Eukaryota > Metazoa > Mollusca > Gastropoda > Lepetellida > Haliotidae > Haliotis > Haliotis cracherodii. Next base: position 15,113,425 of record NW_027266276.1, on the reverse strand, counting down.
AAATAGACAGATTTTTTATTCATGCACCGATTGTCTTTAAATGTAATATCCAGTTATGTATGACTGTTTAATAATCTCATACCAACTTTGACTGGAGTAGGTCCAATAGTTTTTCAGATATTGTAGTAAACGTCGGTACCTTAAATTACCTTCCAGACTATACCTATGCAGACAAATGATGGAATAGGTGACTAAATTCTAAATAGCACAGCCACAAAGCATGTTATATTATTCATTCATATTATACATTCATTCCATAATGCATATTATTGCACATGGGGCATGGGGATGAATAATCGTTGGAAAGACGCCACAACGCTTTTTTTAAAGAGACGTTATCTCTGTCTCACATATGTATTATGATACGAAATATGCGAAATACGTACATACGAAATACAAAATTAATTATGAAAATACTTTTAAAAACATTCCTTAATGTAAATTATTTCACTAAACATGTAAATGTTGTAATTATTCGTCAACAATCATAGGAGGGAGCCACGTCCTGTCTTATACTGGTTCACCTGCCCTAGAGCGCTTGCGCTCCTCGCCTTCAGTCGGTAAGATGCGAAAGGCAGGGTACCAGTCTGGTCTAGGTCTATTGGACCTATTTCCCCATACAGCATATCGCTATGCGGGAAACGTTGAACCATTTCCGTGTAGCGAGGTCTGGTTGTCGAGAGGTGCGGAGACAGGCCTTTAGCATATCGCTATGCGGGAAAAGTTGACCCTTTTTAAGTGTAGCGAGACATTTTGTTGGACAGTGTGAATAATTGACGTGTCAGGCTACAGGAGTAAACCTATTACTATTAGGGAGGTAATTCTCATAGAGAAGTATAGTTCATGGTTAAAAATAACAAACGCATCCACAACGTTGTGTGTTTCAATTTTAACAATATCTGCATGTCCTTATAGATCTACTTCATTATAAAATAATATTTCAACAATGAAGCTATTACTTTGAAAAGATTAATTATGAGGTTTTTTTTAAATAACTGTCCCACTGAAAATATATCAATGTCAACATGTATAGCATAATGATTGTGTCAACGTGATACCCTGTGTTCCTTGAAAACAATAACAAATGTTTGAGGAAGCCATTGTTGTGAAAGCATATTACTAGTTTGTTTTCGTAATAGGTTTGTTTTCTTCTTTTATATTACATAGATATTTCAACTGAACGTGCCATATTCTCACAGGTACCACATGCAAATTACAAATTGTTTTATCTTGTGTCTTACACAAGTGCGCTTTAATGTATGACAGTACAGGTACTCGCCTCAATACATGTATGTACATGTAGGTATGCTGCAAAAATTCTTTGCTCTGTGTTGATCCTCTAGATCAAAGTTAACTTGCATTTTTCATTAAAACATATATAGTGAAATAGTAGGGTAAATATCACAGATGTAATAGAAAAGAAATCGTACAGTTAAAAGTAAAACATATCTAGAAAGGCACATGAACTACAATGAAAGCAATTAATTTCAAAACATATGCACAATTTGCAAAAATGACCTATTTCATGTTAGTATTTCTAAATCAAATGTCTGCTGACATGGGTCAACATATGTTTCAGACTTGCTTCCCTTGAATAGGAATCCCTTGCATCCGTCCTGCATTGGATTCAAAGTAAATAAAAACAATGTAATTTAATATGATACCATTGATTTGGCCCTCGCCGTCAATAAAACAAGAAAGAATTATCCGCGTATGTTGTGGACAGGTTATATGTTATGTAAGGTTGCTTTTGCACATATTTCGAAATACTAACATTGGAGCCTAGACGTTGTTTTTATGTTGTTTGTTGTTTAACGGCGCACTCAGCAATATTCCAGCTATATGACAGCGGTCTGAAAATAATAGACTCTGGACCAGACAATCCAATGATTGACATCATGAGCATCGATCTACGCAATTGGGATACGATGACATGCATCAACCAAGTCAGCGAGTCTGACTACCCGATCCCGTTGGTCGCCTCTTACGACAAAATATAAAGCAAAGATTCAAAATCGTCTGTACACCAAAATCGTCATCTTAAAGAAGGCGACACATTAAAAACTGATCAATCTGACATTGCAAATAAACTTGGAGAAACTCTAGCCACATAGTCTTCATCATCAATTCATGTCCCTGGGCTTCAGACAGATCAGAAACACAAGGAAAAGAAAAATGTTAATTTTCACTACATGAGTTACATTCCTCTCTTGAGCAAGCCCCTGTTGCTGCAGCATGTGATGATCGTGTCCACTATCAGTTACCAACGCATTTGCCTAAATCATGTCTTGAGACACTTTGCAAAACCATGGAACGAATGGTAAACAATAGATAACTTTGTTATCTGGAAACCAATAATCTTATAACAAATATCCAATGTTGTTTCAGTAAAAATAGAAGTATTATTGATCATTTAGTACGATTAGAGCCCTTTATTAAATATGCTATAGTAAATAAACAACACAGTCTTGGGAAAGTCTATGATACTACCTGCAAACATGGATTTTAAAGAATTGATTAAAGTTTGGTTTTAGAGGCCGTTTACCTCATTGTACATAACAGTTTCTAACAGAGAGGCAATTTCAAGTCCGAGTGGGTTCAACCCTGTCTGACCGTCATACCAGGGTGTCCCACAGGACAGTATTTTGTCTGTCACTTAATTATTTAGTATTAAAATAAAAAGTCTTTCAAAGGTTGTAAGCAATTCAATAGAGGGGTCTCTTTTCGTGGAGGATTTTAATATTTCTCGTTGTGGTAAAATATGCATACATTAGAGGGGCAGTTGCAAATCTGTCTCAATGAAATTCACAAGTTGCATGTTATCTTACCCTGTCCGCGTGGATCGTTGCTACTGTCGAGCACTGGATTGTCTGCTCCAGACTAGAATACTTACAGGCCGACGTGATATCGCTAAAATACTGCTGAAGTACGGCGTTAAACAAAGCAACAGGTAATAGTAAGATGGCAATACGATTATGTTTTCAAACGTATAACTGAAGCGTCCTTAAAATACTGTTTCCAGTTTCATCTTTGTGCCATCTGTAGTAATAAGTGAGCGCGTGAGTTCGTGATTGAGTTTAGATTCATAGTCAAATCGGCAGAATTTCATACATATCGTGTCTAGAATATATTTTACATTTATATGACATCAAAACATGTTGAACACGGACATGTGTACAATAACACAGATTATATTTAAAACCAGTTTTTTAGCAATAAAATTGTAAACTATTATCAGAGATTACAATATAACACCGGACTATAGATCACCAGTAACCAAAGCTAGATCACCATACTAGTGACCATTGGGACTTACAGCACTTCTGCCAACTGCAGCAGGATTTACACCATCTCTTTAGTCGCTGGCGATAGTTAGCAATTTTAGACAATGACAACTTTCATAAATATGAATCAAGTACATTCTAAGCCTCCACCACATTTTTAGAGTGAGTGATTGAGTTGGGTTTAACGCCGCTTTTAACATTATTCCAGTTATATCACGGCGTGTCAGCTTAATGTGGGAGGAAAGCCCGAAGTGATGCAGGTCTCAGACGTTTACCACTTCGGGGAAACCCATGTTGCACGGGTATGGTGCTGACGAACCTAGAAACATAATCGGGTCGAACCGGGAATCGGACCCATAATCATAGGTTTCTGGCGTGTCCAAGGGACGCAACTCTACACAGCGAATCGCGTCGCCTTAGACGACTGGGGAACATGTTCCCCCACACTATGAGAGCATTGTTAAGGTTCAGTATCCCCTTCCCAAACGCAGTTTCCTTTAGTCTTTATCTGTTGGCCATAGTGCGGAAAATGTTACTCCATAATACCAGCCTAGTTCTGCAAGGGTGGAAACTGGACTTTTCTAGCCAGTTAACTCTCTTGCCTGGGGAAGATGCCCCTGTCACAAGGACTGATAACCATCAGCACATAAAGAATGTTGACAACGCGTTGAAGATATTCCTATGGCATGAAACGTGTCATTCATCCGTCAAAGGTAAATACTATTCCAAATGCTCCTACCCCAACAAATGAAACGCAGAGCTGCGTTATTTCTAGACTGTGGACTATTACATGAAATGTCTCTTGATATGTTGTTTCTGTGCATTCTGGCAATGAAGCTGGTATGTACATACTGGTATGAACTTGAAAGGTGTTTGCATTACTTGCATAAATAGAAGCAGAGCCACCTCACCCTTTTTTAAATGCTACCATACCTTCCAACCACAATAATGAATCAAGTGAGCTTAATAGGTTACAACTCACCAAAACAATAGGTATCTTTACTCATCTTTAGGTTCCTTATTTTGTTATTGCAGAACATATCTTGACACTGCAGCTTACCTGGATATGTAGTCAACTGCTTGAAAAGTTGATGGTTACTTTCTTATTAAGGTAGAGGCGTGGACACATATTCTAACAACCAGGAGTAATGCTATTACACGAGCTACACTATACACTATATGGCAAATGTCTGTACTGGTTTGACCGCCTCCGGGGTCTAGTGGTAGAGCGTCCGCCCGGACAGCCGTGGTTCGATCCCCGGTCGCGTCATACCAAAAGACTTTAAAGATGTTACTCGTTGTTCCCCTTCTGGCGCTCGGCATTAAGTGGTTAAAACAAGGACTGTTAGGCTCGGAGTCAGTATACTGTGTCTGAGGGGTGTATTCATGTTAAACTGCGGCTTGGTATCTCAGTGAGATAGCACTATAAATCGACATCAGTCCGGACTAGTACAAGCAGCCTCACACACACACACACACACACACACACACACACACACACACACACACACACACACACACACACACACACACACACACACACACACACACACGCACACACACACACACACACACACACACACACACACACGCACACACATACACGCATCCACGCACGCACGCACGCACGCAAAACACGCGCACACACACACGCGCACGGACGCTCGCACGCACGCACGCGCGTGCATACACGCCGCTTTATAAGCGCAATAATCTTGGACGCGACATTAAAACCCAATTTCACCTCACCTCACCTGTACTGGATTAGAGCCCAATTAGCGGTCAAGATGAACACAGGTAGATATTGATGACGTGAGATGTCACCTGATTTGGTTAAGTCAAAACGCTTCTTGGTTCGTGACAGGGTCGATGTCTTTTAACCGCGTTTGAAAGCCTTATTCTTATTGCTCTTTTTCAATATGGAACCTGTTCACCCAGAACCTGCTGTTCCATGTGTCCCCCTTCTCTTGTGTTTTGTGCCCCTCTCTTTTCGATCATCCTTTCCGATCTCACTGATTTATTCCCTGTTCTACCCCTTGGCCATAAGCGCATTCTGATTAGAGATACTACCAGTATGACAACATGTCATCAAGTCAAATTCCCACAAATGTTACGTACTCTGTGTCTCCGAGCTGTTTTAGTTTGTAGGCTGCAACATTTCTTTGAGAAAAAACGGTGTCACTAGTACTGTTGTCTGGTCCAGACTCGATTATTTACAAAGCGCCGTCAAAATGGTGGAATATTGCTGAGTGCGGCGTTAAACAACAAACCAACCAACCAACCAAACCAATCACGGTGACCTGTACATTTACACCCAAACAATCGATTCGATTCTATTCCCGACATTGGTACAATGTGTGAAGCTCATTTCCGGTGTCCCCCGCCGTGATATTGCTGGGTTAGTGCTTCAAGTGGCGGAAAACCAAACTCACTCACCCACTTTCTCCAACAATAAGTTGACACACCTTGGTTATGAAATGATATTTTTAGAAGCGACTTAAAATCCCAATCACATACTCATTGTATGTAGTGACTGTTTGACAACACACCGATAAAGAACAGTGTCAATGAAGACAATGATGCTCGTTCAACATAGGACTGTGTGCCCCGCGGTGGTGAGACAATAAATAAGAGATGAGTCTCAACATCTTGCTGTGCGATATTTGACGTCTGGTCGTTTTCTCTGCTGGAAACAAAGATAAATCGATACAGTAGTTGTTTCCGTTGGGATGAGAATGGAAGGTCAGGACAACAGCAATGTCACATCACTATGGATTATTTATGTGTAGGTGTTAGGGGTTAGAATTCCCGTTGCGCTGGATCAGGCTCTGATTGTGATAGCATTGTGATGTAGCTGGAATATTGCTAAATGGAGCCTGAAACATTAATCGACAAATGAGTTTCTTAAAAAATACAGGTTCCACTTCATGGTAGTGAAATTACACAATGTGGGGAATTGTCATTTTTTCTATGAGGTGGTTAAGTTGAAATGGAGTTTAACATCGCGTCCAAGATTAATGCACTTATCTAGCGCCGTGCATGCACGCGTGTGTAGGATTAATGCCGATTTGATAGTGCTAGCCCGCGGCGATGCCATTCCGCAGTTTAACATGAATACCCCACTCAGACACAGTATACTGACTCAGAGCCGACCAGTCCTTGCTTCAGCCCCTGAATGTCGAGCGCCAGACAGAGTACCGTCTTAGGACGTCTTATGGTATGACGCGGCCGGTGATCGAACCCTCGAGCATCCGCTCACCGGGCAGACGCTCTATCCACTAGACCACGGACGCAGTCAGTTTTCCCTGACGGATCCAGACGTAAATGTATATATATTTGTTCGTTCTAACATTTACCCGTCGAGCTTCCGGGTACGCACGGCGTAAAACAATAAACCAACACTTCCACTTGAGAGTTGACAACATTTTTGTAAGAACATATCTTTTGTATCCTTCCGGACAAGAACTCAGATGTAATATACTATTGAGTGATGAACATGTAAGTGAAAGTGGGCCTTATCAATGGCTACAGAAATATAAAATATTTTCAGATTCATAAAGTGGAACTGGAGCTCCGGGATATATAACTACAGATACATGTCTCTTTGTCCATTACACATTTGTGTGGAAACGTCAGCCCAAATGATTTTGATATATCAAATTTGTCATACACCGAAGTAGAAGCCAAATGGAATTGATGAATTTTAAGTAAACTGATGTGCATGTAGTTTTTTGCACATTGAGTACTGTAGCATTTATATTTTATCCCTAAAGAATTCGAAGTAAAATTATGGAGGTGTGTGAATTGAATAAAGAATATACATATGACATACAGTTCAACTATGAAGCAACACATATATTCGCTTGTGGAAGTAAGATTCCAGGTAAACAGGAAGTTGTTTTGATGTTTCATTCTTAAGCGCTTCACGACAAAAATGCTGAAGCCTGGTTTCAAAGTTTGAACACTTGATAATCGATATTTCAAAATCATAAGTTTATTGCTAGGTCAGTAGTGCGGATGGGTCTCTGTAGTAATAGTTCTGCTATTCCACGGCGGCCTGTAAATTATCGTGTCTGGGCCATATATACCTGTGGTTGATATTATGATCAACGTCTGGAGTCGAGTCTACGGTGTAACGTCACTTCAGTCGTTTAAGACAAGCACAGTTTACTGGAAACAAAACTAAGCCGAAGTCCCAAGCTTTATGAAACGACATATCATATATACATTTTTTTTTTCAATAAGGGTGCAAAGTGTGAAGCCCATTTCTGGTATCCCCCGCTGTGATATTGCTGGAATGTGGCTAACAGCGGTGTAAAGCATACTCACTCACTCACTCGTTCAATTTTCAATAGGAGAGCGAAGGGTCGGTACGCATGGAAATTGAAGTGTGCTTGTTTGGTTTAAGAAAATGAGAAGAAGCGTGGTGATATTTCATGAATGAAAGTGAAGTTCCAGGATGGCCGTTCATTGGTTATCTCAGGGGACTGGGACTACTTTTGATATCACAGTTTTTGTGTATTACATAAAATATTTTTTTTTTCTATCGGCCCACAGTTGATAGCTATTCAGTCAAAAACAGTAAAACTAGGTCAACCTTCGACACACCATAAAACATATCAACATCTGTCTCTTCATCTTGTGCAGTACATTTGACACTGAATAATTGACAAACGGGAGCATGAACCAATGGTCTTAAATGTATGCACTGAAACCATTGTTCAGGAAAACATGTATACGAGGGACGTTCAATAAGTTTTGCAACTTCAATATGAGACCAAGTCGCAGAATATCATTTGCACATCTATTTTTCATTATAATTTCCATTTACCTCTAAACACTTATTCCATTTGTCCTTCAAGCTTTTAATACAACTTTTATAGAAATCCGCAGATTGGCCCTCTAACCACGCCTCTGTGGCAGCCTTTATGTCCTCGTCATCCTGGAAACGTCTTCCACGTAGGGCAGATTTCTTTTTTCCCGCAACAGGAAATAGTCACTGGGGGCTAAGTCTGGGCTGTAGGGTGGGTGATTTAACTGTTCGAATCCACATTCACACATGGCGGCCTGTGCAATTCTCGACTTGTGAACCGAAGCATGTAATGAACTTTATGACAGAGCGTTGTTCATGTTTGAGAGAATCCATGATTGTGACCACCTTAGGTGAATGAAGCCATCACATCTAACTTATTGTTGTGTCTGGAACTTGTTATGACACGTGTCAACCTGATGTTATGACTAGTGTCACACCTGCCACAAGTTGACAGTGTTTGTGTAAACACAAATGCCCAAGTTGCAAAACTTATTGAACGCCCATCGTATGTTACAGTCAGCGTCTATAATTAGGCAATATATATTTTGACTGAAATTTCAGTCAATATGTATATATATTGTACATATTGACTGAAATTTAATCTAATTTTAATTTGGATCTGTTTTGATCTTATATTGATCAAAGTAACTTCTCTAATTTCGTTACACAGTTTTGATTGGACTATGCAAAGACTCGTTAGTCCAGCCAAAGTATAACTCAGAAATTCCAGCCTAGTTCCTCAAGGGTGAAAACTGGATTTTAATAGTCAGTAAAATCCCTGCCTCGGAAGATGTCTGATGTTAATGTCAACACATCACTGATTATTATTGTTGTTTTAGAAACATAAAGTAAAACAGATTACACGCTCGATAGTTCATCAGTCAAATAATTGGTAGCAGTGACCCGAAGCAGTCTCCTCATCAAAGTAAATAGCCTGATTAGAAGCCAGATAAATACACTGGTTACGTGTCAAAACAATGGGTGACAGTGACCTGTGACGAAAAGTGGATCGTGATACTATAACACTGCTCTATCAAACCTGCAATAGCTTCTTCAATGGAAGCTTCCTTTCATGGATAGTTGCTGAAAAAGACAGTGTCTGATAACAAGACTAGTCCTTATTAATGACTATTTTGCGTTACTTGAAGAACTCAAAGAAACATACATCTTTTGCCCTTGTGGATTCTCAGGTGTCGCGATATTGAAAAGTTAATTCGTAAACCAATGACAGTACTCAAGAACCCATATACTTTACCTATATCGACGATATGTCTGAGGTCACGTTTCCACTGGTCAAGCTGGTCGAGATAAAATGTTGAAGGCATTGACTAAATATGCGGATATCACTCAGAACAATAGAACCGTACTCACCGCTTTGAATGGCAGAAGAAGTGTAAACGAATTACAAGGGGCGTAGTTTTTGAACCCATCCTGTCCACGGACTTGGATCTCGAGGCCATCCCATCAAAAGATCAATATGGATCCAAATTTAATTGAGGGGATTAAACTAAAGAGTCTTATTCATTTTTGTCAATCTTTCAAATCTCCAGTCTCATTTTTCAGGCAAAATGTACAATGACAGAAAATTTCAGTCAATATGTACATTTTTTGAGTGAATCAATGAGTAAATATTCATATTGCCCGATTACAGATGTTGACTGTGTGATAATTTCAGGTATACATCTGGCAACAACCCTAATATGTGACAGCTGGGGACAATAAACCAAAGTTATGTGCATAATGATTTAGACAGATATATGTTTGCAAAAGAAGATAAGTAATGTCATCAGAATGTAGTTCACGAAATGGCGAATGTATCACTTCCAATCAGTACAAAGATAAAACGATTTATTTAAATGGATTTATCTTTTCTGACAGATTTGCTGAACCGTGTTTACATTAGCATGCCTAAGTTGTTGTTACACAATAGGAGTCAGTAACAGCGTCGACCTCAAGACTCACAGACAGATTATGCTCATCAACCGCAGCTATAACCGAACTGTACTTATGTACACGTCAGTATCATGAAATACTTTGTCTCCGCCTGTCATTCAGCCCGCCAAAGACCGAACAAATACCAGTTCTTCAATGAGACCGGTGGTAAGACCTCATTTCAAGCCTAATGTCTACGTCAAGGCGTGTTAGAGTTGTAAATTAAAACTTAAGCAAATATCAGACGTCACAAATTAGGTAATTCACACAAGCACAAATATGATGCAGACAGGTCGATGAATAAAAATAGGAAAGGAAATTAGATTCGAACCCATGAAAGACGGTTGCATGGTTAAGAAGGTTGTGCAAGCTGGGTGTTCTGAAACGACTGCACCAAGAGTTGGCAACTGTGCCTTCAGCTTGATATACTTGATATGCGATGATTACGCTGTAAGAGACATTGAGATAAATTTCGCAGTCATAAGTAGATCTTTGTATTTGTGGGAATCAACTAAACGGCTGTTGACATGTATCCGCTAACTGGAAGTTCCACAACAAATGAATGAGTTAAGTGTCATAATAATGGGTAATACTATGTCCCTTGGTAGTTCTATCCAATGTCATTTAAACACCTTAAACATTATTCACTGGCATTGTTTCAAACACAAACAGAAAAAGCCGAACATAGGCAAATCATCTATGAACGCTCCTAGATTTAATGTTGTTCCAATGATCAGGTACTGGCAAATGTGAGTGAACGTTCATCGTATCATGTTACGCTAGCTGATGGTTGCGTCATATGAGTCAGCCACATGCTGCTGATGATCAAGGCACACCAGTGTAAGGGACCAGGACGTCGACTTAACATGAATCTCTGAAATGGAAATAATACACTAAATGTTATTTAAGATATGATGACATTAAGAAAGCAGTTGATGTGACGTAACTGTAGACATCTAGACTTCCTGAACTATAATAATTACCCGCGAAGATCCGGGTTTGAACAGGTCTTGAGCAACCCCTAACTCGTAAGAGGTGACGAACGGGATAGGGTGGTCAGGCTCGCTGAGTTGGTTGATGCATGTCATCGATCCCAATTGATGCTCATGATGTCAATCACTGGATTGTGTGGTCCATACTCGATTATGTACAGAGCGCCACCATATAGCTGGAATATTGCTGAGTGCGGCGATAAACAACAAACCACATAAAACTATTATAAACATGCATAAAGGCGTTTCATCCTCGTTTGCTTTAGGGTCTGTATGGCGGACAAGTCAGGGCTGGTTACCTGGTAGGGTATAGGTAAAACAAGGCTATTAAAATATAGAGCATACTTGACGAATTTGACCAATAATCGTGTTAATCGTATTAAAAAATACTCAGCAACGAGCTGGCCTAAAAACACTAGTTGATGATAGTTACATCGTTTATGCTAGTGTTATAGTGGACAGATGATGGAGAATTATCCGGGTAGCGTGAGTTTGCTGTGACTCACGCACGATCCCCCTACCCTAACTCGCAGCAAAGCAAATGGTAGTTCAGAGTTGATGGGAGACAAAAGCAGCGTCAAGCCAGCCGCCATCTTGACGGGAAAACGAAGAAAATGACAGACAACTGTCCAGCCAACCAGATCGTCAGCAACAGACAGCAGTCCAGCCTACCCGAACGTCAGCAACATCGACATCCAGACAATATTCAGCCCAATATCCATGTAAACATTCGAGTACGCCAACGTTCAGCCATGCTACCAACACTCAAGATCAAGTCGACCAACGTCAAGATTCTTTAGCAAGTGCCTACCGATATAATATGTGTGTGTGTGACAATATTTTTGAACTTTCATTCCAACTCTCAACGTGTACTGTGCTAAAACGTATTTTCACGGACATTCTTGTTCCTATAAGGTATGTTATGTAATCAAGTCATTATTGTTTCGTTGTCTTAAAATTTTGTCATGTTTTTTTCTATAATGAGTATGTATTGCAATCTATGTATTGTTATCAGAGGTACATCCCTATCAGATTAAGTTTTTGAAATCGGCTAGGCTCTTATTCTATTCATGTCCTACACCCTACGCTTATACGCATTTAGTGCAGATCCACGATATCTGGGGGTTCCGAGTCGTCCCATACAAATCAGACTCCCGGTTTCAAGGATTTTTCTTTTAATTTGTGGCCCTATAACCATTACTATAGACAATAGCTTTCCAAAAGTTATCTAATACCCTTTCCTGATTATATCTTCTTTTATTCCTTTTTGAGTATGTAAGCACTGAAATTATTTGTACTCTTTGTGAAAACTTATAAAATGTAGTAGCAGCGATTGTAGAAGTATAATAAGTAAAGGAGCCTCGTTGCTTACCAAGCTTATTCAGTGGAGACTGTGTATACAGTCTATATCCTACGTCTTCGTTTTGCCGACGTGATTTTGTTCTTAATTATGATACCGGCGAAAACTATGTATATTCGTGCGATCAACCGTAAATGGTCGCTGGCACACAAAATACAATTCGTTCAAATATCTTCGAGACAATTTCACATGATTGAATTTTTCATTACATTCCAGTTTAGACTTTTGAAGTTGGTTAGGTTTTGCATACACATTCAACTTTTTAGCGCAGATCACATCCCACATCTGCTAGCCTTGCCGAGTCTCGGCTCACAATATAAGACTCCAAATTTCAAAGATCTTACTGTTATCATGAAAATATTACTTTCATATGCAAACGACAACGCTTTACGCACATTATGTTTTTGTCCCTACGTCATCAGTGTACTTTACTTCAAAAATGTTTATTGTCTGTTTCAATGTGATACCTGTGATACTAAATGTATCTAGCAGTCTGTTATTCCGACTGCAAGGGCGACCGCGGGCAGGATGTGCCGCTCGGTGGAAACTCGTCAAATGTTCTTTGTGTATGAGCCGGAATCTCCGCTCACTTGTATTTTGTGTGTACGAGCCGGTACCTCCGCTCAACTTGTTAATGTTATGTATAGTTGTTTAACCCGTATTGAAAATGCTGTTATTCATTTATTTACTTTTACACGCCTGTATATCTTATCGAATGTAATTTCAATCATCTCAGTCAAGTGTAGTGCATGAAGCAACTACTTGTCAACCTGTCGATGTCATTTGCATTGTACTGTACTTGTACTCCATATTGTCATTATTTTTTAAAACGCTTTTGAGGACAAAAGCTCCACGACGTTCAGGGGTATTGTTATAGCGCAAACCATTTCAATACTTTTATTTAACATTTCATTTATCTAAATACCTAACTGGTTCCATATGTTCCCAAGTGCACCGAAATTCTATGCCCTTTGTCTGTTTAATATATTCAGCCAACATTCGGCGTATCCCCTCTTATCATAAGCCTCTCCGGGCAGGACCCTTAATCTCCAGCGCTATCTATAAATTTCTATTAACACCTCCTAACGTCGCCGGATCTTATCATATACATACACGTGGGACAATGACCTTGCCACGTAATACCTCGCTCTACAAAACCCGACTGACATGGTCAGTCAGGGAGACAGCCAGAAGGTAAGTGACAGAACTGTTCTCCCTACCGGGAACATTGGCCACTCGGTCCCGGTGTGCGTTCTGTCACGTTATTATCAACATGTACCTTTTCGACTCATTTCAACCATCAACAATAAATATGGCTGCTGTCGTCTAAACTTCACCCTGAGTTTTGTCTTCCGTCTCCACCCTGAGCTACCGAGGGCCGAAACTACGCCCTTGGACACTAGGATTACTTGTCACCCAGGGGGACAATAATTTTACGATACTTTAACCCCCTGGACAGAGCCTTCAATAAAGTCAGTAGATAATAGCATCACACCAAATTTAAAAACTAGCATTTAATTATTCACATACATATTTAAAATTTACTATACAGACCAATTTCTTTCAAATAGCTGATGATAAGATGGCCGCTGACTCGGGAAAAGAGATCTTTCAGATTTACGCTTTGATAATGTGAATCCCTTGCGATTGCAAAAAAATAGATTAGTAACCGCGACATTGTCTACAATGTACACCAGCGTCAGCTTTTACGAAATATATCTGCAGGAAATGAAAACTGTTTCTGAGGTTATCACGATACAGTCTCTACGACCCATCCCATGTTTGCAGTAGTGCTTGATAATAGTAACGATTTTTGGTGTTTAAATTGCTGCTCTTGTTGTTGTAACAATATACATGTTTTATTGGTGGATAATCTTTACATGGGCTAACATACATCCATTGTGACATTAATAGAACAATGTGTGGCACATCTAGTGTCTAAAATGTAAGGGAAACATATCATGATTTATTTAAATACAAGTAATTTTCCTCAAGAAGGCTACATAAAGACAAGTCAGGCCATTATCTTTAGACAGGCTAAATTGCACAGATGCTTGTAAGTGCGTTCAATGTAAACATGACGTCAATTCGAAAAAAGGAAAGTTTCAACATCACCAATGGTACTATTGATCGGTCATGTAGTGGACGTCCTTGATTAACTACTAGACTAGCTCAGAGCTTCCTACGGAATTATGACATCAGATTTCTTCCATTGCCAGCATCCTGTCCAAAATTAACCCATTTAACAACTCAAGGGATGATCTCAAAAGACGTCTCACCAAAATACGTGCACCACCATCACAGTTCAGGGTACATGTTGTTGTCACACACGGATGTCAAACGAGATGCTGAGTTTGCAAGTGCTGTGAATAGTCTGAACCCTCCACACGTGAATGTGATTCAAACACTTAGCACCCATGAAGATCCGGGTTAGAAGAGGACGGCAAGCTACCCGGCTTGAGTGTGCATGTCATAAGGGGCGACTAAAAGGATTTTGTGGTCAGTTCTCTGACTTGGTTGATGAATGCCATCGTATCCCAATTGCGTGGACCGATGCTTATGATGTCAATCACTGGATAGTCTGGTTCATACCCGATTATTTACAGAACGCCGTCATATAGGTGGACTATTGCTGAGTGTGCCATTAAGCAACAAACCAAAAAAAACCCATCTCACTAATTGGCTGCATGATGGAATATCATCAAGGCCGTAGCTAACCTTTTTTGACAGGGGGCAAATATTTCTACCAGTATCACTTGTCACCAACTTGATTCAAATGAAACTATATAAAAAATCAAGGGGGGCAACCGGTTTCTCTAAATTTTCAGTTTATTGCCATGGCTACATTCACATCAACCATATTCATTGTCCCATCATGACGACGAGAGATATGTATACGGGGACAGTTTAATAAGCTGTAATTAATTGTGTTGATTGGGTCCAGAAGTCACCAGCCAGCTATGGAGAGAGGTTTGGTCACGGTTCTACTGGCAAGCGCGGTCCATGTGCATCAAGGTTCGTATTCATTCGACTGACATGTCATGTCTCATATTCAATTAATTATTTCATAGGGGTATAATTCATTTTAATTAGGTGTAGAGATGATGACGGTAAATTAAGATTTGGATTCACCAAACGCTCGTTCAAATCGACTGTTTCAGTTCAGAATGAATTTATGTCATGAGTGAGCTTTAAGCAATATTCCAGCAATATCACGGCGGGGGACACCATAATTCATGTCCCGGGGGACGTCTTGTCTAGTCTCTTTTTCAACGTTTTCTCAGTTCTCGAGGGATGTGAATAACATCAAACAAATTATTTCTATTAATGCAGTGGTGATCTATACTGAAACACTTTGAAAGCATGGATTGTGACCCTTGACTGGTAGTTTTAGTCCAGGTATGTTTGTTCTTATGTTTTTTTGTTGTTCAACGCAAAATGACGGCGGTCTGTAAATAATCGAGTCTGGACCAGACAATCATGATTGATATCATTGAATACGATGACATGCATCAACCAAATCAGCGAGCCTGACCACCCAATCCCGTTAGTCGCCTCTTACGTCAAGCAAAATCGCCTGTTATGACAAGTATGGCTTGCTGACGACCTATTCTTCACGGATCTTCACGGGTCCCAGGTATGTTAGGTGAATGTGGATTCAAACTCCGAAAATATTATTGCAATGTTGCATACTCCTTAAATTGAAATTCCTTCTTATTCCAGACTTTCTTTTTCCGCAGTGCTTTGTGAAACTTCTGCTAGATCCACCCTGCACACGCATGACGTGGACACAACTGACCACAACTGACCAAGCAGTGACCACAAGTCCGTTCAGTGGAGGAATGCTCGATCCTGTACCTGGAGGCGTGCCCAGAGTGTACATTTTCCCTACACGTGCCAGTTATTTGATAATATCACAATGTCCACTCTGGTTGTTCCAAGATCCGGAGCCAGCATCTTCTGCAAGACGTTCACTGAATAAGGATGTACTGCTGCCTTTTAAGACATTTTGCCAAGAAATTCCACTGAGCTCTGGCGAAAGATCTGCAGAGCTACGCTTGCACAACTCCCCAATATTCACGGACAATTTCCTCTCTTATTTGCGTTTTAAGTGCCTCGCTTTTCGGCGACGAAGTAACAAGATGCAACTCTCTGTCTGTGTAAAAAGTATATAACAACTGTTGAATTTCAAGTTTTTGTCTTGTCATATTAAAATCATATATGAAAGATTATGTATGATATCGGTTATTAGTCTCATCAGTCGTTCATCAACCCCTGCATTTGCTTTGGCGATTGTGTCTGTCTTTGTCCATAATCATAAGAAATGTGTTGACTGTACGATTTCGACTCTATCATGAGCATGTATTTAGGAATCAATTTCAAACAGTGATGTTTCCAGGTGTTCTCGAAACAGGGACGTAAACCTAAGACACAAGCCTAAAACAAATGTAAAGGCAAGTCAAACTGAAAAATAATGTTTGATCGCGCCACCAGTTCGTAGCTTTATACCAGTAAGAATTGAAAACTTCAGTGTTTACATACAAAAAGAAGAGAAGAGATACACGAATAAAAAAAAACCCCACACGTTAAGTCCCCGGAGATTCGTTACATGCTATAAATTCTTCTATTCACGAAATGGCTGAAATACTGTCGATGAGACTCAGTCACCCGTTACGTGATGGGTGATGATGTGATTATCTTATATAGCAGTTGTGTGTGCACGCACACATACACACACACACACACACACACACACACACACACACACACACACACACATTGTATGCTGACACGTTTGCATCAATCGCCTTCGCTAGATTGCCCAATCAGGAGTGAAAATATGTATTTTGTAATATGCATCAAGTCTCTCAAATGTCATGTCTGAGCTTTTTCAGTTCCTAGTGGTAAGAAATTAAGTAGTATATCAATGTTGTAATTGTAAATGCATTGCATTTCTCTTAAACGCCATGGATAACATACAGTGGAATCTGTCCACACTGAACTTGTTTGGGAACGAAAGGTTATAGCCTGCGTTTGTTTGGCCACGAGACCTCAGATAAAGAAAAGGTCCCTCGTAGCATTTAAGACCGGTAAGACCGTTGGGAAGAGTTGTGAACTGTTATAGAATATGCCAACTCGTGAGCTGTATGAACCTAAGCGTTCCTTAGGTCTATGAAGCTATCTGACCGCCCTTGCCTCACAAACGATATGGCGGCGGGGATCGTCCATCTTAAAATGTACGTAATCAACATTTTCATTTCGCCTTTTGAGGCAGAATATAACACCTGTGCCACCTTTCTTGCATCTTGAGTATATATTGGATATATATACTCCCCATCGTCATGTTCAATCTCAATTACAAGAAACTTATCCAGCAGTTTTTATATATCATTCCTGACAATGTAACGTTCTCGATCATTAAATCTTATTGGAGCAGGGGTTCGAGAAGGAAATTAAAAAGTCTATTAGACAACGCTGAAGGCTGCTTGCCTCCAGTCTGACCGGAACTTCTTTCTCTGGTTGGCTTCGGGTAAAACAATCGGCCCCGACTTACATGCTTACTAACGACACTGTGGGTATTTGCCTACAGTAAATACACGGCTGCTTATTTGATTCAGTGGTGTTTATACGGATCTGCATATCTGTTTGTCCAGACTTAGTGTGGCAGATCGACATTGAACACGAAGGCAGTGTGATAGGGGATTATCCATGTATTAAAACGAGTGAGGGAAATTACTCGTCTACGAGAGTTGGGGAATCAGCAGAGGTACAATTGTACACGACCAACCTACACAACAACACAAGACCTGAGTGAATAAACAGTCAGTTTATTAGACAGCCACAGAATCGTATATATAATCAGTCAACAATAGAATGTTTACAATCAATTATTAGAGAATATTTACAATCAGTTATAGAGGTACATATATGTGAAGACCATTAGATGAACATGATGCAGAATCATTACATAAAATATATGCATGTACAACATTAGTCACGATACATATTCCAAGGTCCACAACGTGATACAGCAGTGTACATATAATTCAAAACATGCCTGGTACATTCTAACTAATACATTACCCGAGTGTGCATTTACGCAAGATACATTCCAGTTCAGCCGCGTATTCCAGAAGTTAAACAATGTAAAAGGTGGACAGAACTTGCACAGTCTACTTACAGCAGTAGTAACTGACGGTAAAGTTGTTATTGCGAACTTTAGACAGAATTGTATAATTTAGTTTGACCTATGCATTGATGATGAAGGTGTTTATGAGTGAAGTTTAGTAAGACATAGTCTAATAGCTTACCAGTTACTTGTATGCCACGAATGTATACGTGGTACGTGTAATATGATAAGAGTGGATGATAAACAGCTGTAGATACAGATAAAGATATTAACGTCTTACATTTGTTTGCCTAAAACTATCTGACAGCACAATGAGAGATGCTGCGTCTGTCCGATATGCGTTATCTGGTGACCCTTGGCAGTTTAAAGGTAATGAAACGCGGTCGTCACTAGTCATATTCCCTTGTTCCAATTCTTAATATGTGGCATTTAACGTGATAAAATATTTGTCAAACTTTGTCCACTTTTCCCATGTTAAAATAATGAGGCAGGTTCTGGAGGACGACAAAACTCGGTCTACACAGACCGTCTGCATACACGAATATGTCACACCCTCAATAATTGATGCATCATATACTTCTTTGTCAACGATTACTATCATCATGTACATACATTCACAAACTAATTACATTTTTGTTAAGTATATAAAATACTTGTATCGATGCTTAATGTTCCCCCATAATGAACCGTAGTTGTTTAGAATATTGAAAATAGAATAATATACTATGTTCCTGATGCGATGATGAAATACAAATCACTGAACGGCATCACCCGTATCCGAATATTCACTCAAGTCATCTTTGTGGGCAGATTTCTACACTTTCACGTTGTTATATTATTTTGTTATAAATTTCTATTAAATACAACTTCATTCCTTATATGGCTGAGATGCTGCCGTTTCATTATCTACCTGGAAAGTGAATTTGGGAATAAAAGGAGGATAATGAGTACCAATCGCACATGTCCGGTTGCATGCCCATAGTTCAGATAATGATTCTGCATGGACGTTCCAATTGCCTAGTCAAGTTCCACTGTATATGTAAAACATTGAAACTATTGTCCTTGGACGATTTTCACAGGAAGTCACTGTCACGGGACATTGTGAACTAGGATTGAATTGTATATTTATGGTAAAAAATAACCAAGTACATAGAAATGATTTGTTGCACACGTGTTAAAAATCGTAGAAAGATTTTCTTGGGTCAGGTCAATGACCTTGATTCCTGGTACCTCATCCGATTGTAAAGGTATAGGTTTATACGGAATACAACGGAAGACAATAATATCCTCAGAACAAGACGATCTGTTGCCTATAAATACATAAAACTATAATCTAGGAATGTTTATGGCACACAACATATTTTTACCACAAACTATTTGTTCATAAATAATGTAATTAAAACAATATAGTCTTTCAAATTGTTATAGATCTAGTATTTGCGATACAAATGAAATATGAACAATGTGGCAGATGGCTGCTCCCATGCCCATTAACGGTCTAGTTAAAGCAAAGACATATCAAAGAGGGATGGTAATTATAAAGGCAACTTACCAAACAAATCTGAGGCCCTGGCAGATGAGGAAGTATATCATCGAGGCAGTTGGGCAATATTAATCCCTAAACCATAATAAACCCTCAGTGATGGCTGAGCACTATCCATTTTGTCATGCACACCACAAAGAGATTGTCCCGTGACTTCATTCAAAGGTATTACTTATATCTGTCACCAATACACGTAGAGCCATGTCGCCCGATATAGCTCAAACAATAATTATGGCTGAAATATCGCCGATGTGACTTTTAACCTTAACACACTCACTCACTCAAACAATATTTTGCAGTTATTTTCACCATGGCGTCCTTCACGTCAATTTTGGGAATTCCACGAATCTTTCCATTTTATTGGACAATGAGCCATGCGCTGAACGTAGACACATTACGTCATCAGTGATTCTTCTGATGATTAGTAGACAAACCGTATGCACTCACCACAGTTCTTGTTGGAATAGTTCTTGTTTAATTGAATATCTTGTTGTAGCGCCCCTGCTGGCCTTCATATGACACGAAAACAATGACGTCCGACCTACTGAGGGCCTAGTGTTTAGAACATTCGAAATCCCGCGTGACGAATAGGTTTTACTTCAAAATGCTACATTTGCGTTGATAAACTGCGATTTCAAGTGACACCTTAGCTTTGCCATTTATTATTTGAATACTGACAGAAGGGGGCACAATGCCTATACACAATCCGCAGTAATCACCGGTTACAGTAGTTTGTGTTTTAATATTCGAAAATAAAATCTAATATTGTGCTGGTCAATATATAACGTGTGTGAGCTATACAATCTCTCGAGAAGGGCGAGTTGTAAGGGTTATGTATTGTGAGGAAGGTGCAGGTGGTGTCTGTTTGCGACACATAAACGTTTCAAAGAATTGGTTCCTGAATCGTCGAGTACTGAATGAATAAAGGTAAAAGTTAATAGCATGTGTCGAGTCACACAAAATATAAGCGATCGTGTCAATGAGATACAGAACTGCTCCATCCATGGACTTGTGAGATGGGTTCAGATAAGGCGACATTATGAGCAACACGCATCTTGGGGTAGTTAGAACTACCAGGGTTAAGGCTGATGTTACAAGCATAACTGTGATTTGACGCTGTCGGCCTGTTGATGAATTGCGATCTGTGCTCGATTCATTCCTGTTGAGATATCTTTGAGCTTTAGTAGATTTTACTATACCAGCTATGATAAGCAAGTTGAACACCAGGACCAGGACACATGGCACTACAGCATAAACAATGACGTTGATCCAGTACCATATGTGAATCATGAAATAAATATACTTCTCGTTGATTTTGCAGAATACTCTATTGCTGTGAGTAGAAACACTGTAATCCATTGTCCAGAAGAGATGAAGAAATAATGCTACAAGAGGTACAGTTATTGATATAACGACTGCTAAGGATTTCCTGAAGTTCCATATTTTGCCGATTTGGAATGGAAACCACACTGCGACAAATCTCTCAACCGAGAGACCAACAAGTAACCAGTTACCGTAAGTGATGAGAAGGTTACCACAGAATCCAAGAAATGTACAGCCAAACAGTCCTATCTGTACTCCTCGGTCTGGCAAGACGAACATTAGAAGCTTGTTTACGATGGCCAGGTTGTCTACGATGGCGAGGAGTGCGATGTAAACGGTGAGGGATCTTGCTGGTGACATCTTAATAATGGTAATGATGGTAAAACAGTTGCCAGGAAATCCAAGTGCCAATATAACCCATAGGTAATACGTCTCAATACCAAAAGCAACGTCATCCAGCTTCCTCCAACCTTCAGGGTTTCTTTGTGTCGGAAGATTTGAAGTGTAGTTAGGCATCGCCAAAGACATGTTTGTGTTCATCCTGACAATACAGGGTTCTCTAGATCTCTGTGGCTCAGTTTTGTCAATATAGATATACTATTTCCTCTTCCCCGAGTCTTCATCTATTGGCAGCTAATACCCATCTGCAATGAAAGGAAATGGAGGTGCTGAATGATACTAAACGAACAGCAGCATGTAATATGATTGTGGGTTCGAATCCCGGTTCGCCCCGATTATGTTTCTAGGTTTGTCAGCACCATACCCGTGCTCGTGGGTTTCACCGAAGTGGTAAACGTCTTAGACCTGCATCACTTCGGGCTTTCCTCACACAATAAGCTGACACGCCGCGATATAACTGCAATATTGTTAAAAGCGGCGTTGAACCAAACTCACTCACTCACTCACTCACTATTTTCAATAAAGCTTTGACACGATTTGATTTGAGAATCTCATCTTATGTGCAAGAGAAGGTATGATACCACTACTTTTGGACGACCATAAAATAATTATGTTAACAACATAGTGTGCGTGTGTGCGCGTGTGCGTGTGTGTGTATGTATGTGAATATATATATATATATATATATATATATATATATATATATATATATATATATTATTAAATAAGTGGAGTAAGATTGAACACAGTTTTAATTGGCTAGCGCTTTACGAGTCTCATCAGACTGAATAACGGACATTAAGTAGTAACATATAGTTACGTGACGTCATAACATTTAGGAGAACTGTGACGTCACAATAAGTTCTTAATTTAAGTTCTGTCTTCCCCATATACTTTTCTTTGCATCCACTACAAATGAAATGAAATGAATGTACTTGATTGTTTGTAGTGGATATATGTACATAGTGTATTGTTTACTTTGAAACATGGCATATATCTAATTTAAAAAGGAGATATGCGCCATCGTGACTATGAATTATACAAATGCACAGAAACATATCGAATAGTCATAAAATGTAACTGAGTTTGCTGAGATTTTGTTATGTTCGAATTCATTCATGAATGGGCTGTAACAGATCAGATTAACAATTCTGAAGGCAACAGTGCCCTTGGGCAATACTATATGCACGTGGCTCCCTCTGAATCAGATTTATTAAATCATTATACGCGAATGTTAAGTGTAATGAAATTAGACCGTCTAATTCTAATAGTATTGTATTTTCGAGGTGTCTTTTCTACTGCCTCATACGTAATGCACTGACACATGTAAGTGAGTGAGTGAGTTGGGTTTTACGCCGCTTTTAACAGTATTCCAGCTATATCGCGGCGTGTCAGCTTAATGTGAGAGGAAACCCGAAGTGATGCAGAACTCAGACGTTTACCTCTTCGGTTAAACCCACGAGCACGGGTATGGTGTTGACAAATCTAGAAACAAAATCGGGGCGAACCGGGATTGGAACCCACAATAATAGGTTTCTGGCGTGCCAAAGGGACGCAACTCTGCACAGCAAATCGCGGCGCCTCAGACGACTGGGCCACCCGTGCCCCCGACACAAGTAAGACTAGCGAGTTCCATCCTCAATGTATATTACATCTGAACATGTATGACACAGCAGAGCAGACTCAACCAAAGGTCAAATTCTTTTACCATAACATTCAATATATGATTGACAGGCTATTCTGGTAAATGTCAAGTATGAGTAAAAACATTATCTCTTTTCTGCGCAAATAGTACAGAAAACAGGATCATTACGTTAATGATATGCTGTTTTGGTATATTAAACTTCATCATGAAATCGCAGATAATATCTATATGTAAAATGAAAAACACAGTACGAAGATAGAAACGGCATTTTCAACAATAGCTGTGACAAGTAATTATTCACAGGCATAGTAGATATGAACGTTATCTTAATAGGTATTGCAGCCATATTGTTCCGATGCATACTGTCAAAATACCAATATACAACTAATGCAAATTTGAACCAATGCAAAGTACATTGGTACATTAACAGGCAGTGGTTATGTTCCAATAAATAGTAGCTTGGTACTACAACACACAAAAATGCTGTACCAGTGCATTACATCTTAGTACCACAACACACAGTGTTACTGTTCCAGTGCATTATATCTTAGTACCACAACACACAGTGTTACTGTTCCAGTGCGTTATATCTTACTACCACAACACACAGTGTTACTGTTCCAGTGCGTTATATCTTAGTACTACAACACACAGTGTTACTGTACCAGTGCATTATATCTTAGTACTACAACACACAGTGTTACTGTACCAGTGCATTATATCTTAGTACCACAACACACAGTGTTACTGTACCAGTGCATTGTATCTTAGTAGCACAACACACTGTGTTACTGTTCCAGTGCGTTATATCTTAGTACCACAACACACAGTGTTACTGTTCCAGTGCATTGTATCTTAGTACCACAACACACAGTGAATAGTGTACCAGTGCACTGTTACTTAGTACCACAACACACAGTGTTAGTGTACCAGTGCATTGTATCTTACTACCACAACACACAGTGTTACTGTTCCAGTGCATTATATCTTAGTACCACAACACACAGTGTTACTGTTCCAGTGCATTGTATCTTACTACCACAACACACAGTGTTACTGTACCAGTGCATTGTATCTTACTACCACAACACACAGTGTTACTGTTCCAGTGCATTATATCTTAGTACCACAACACACAGTGTTACTGTTCCAGTGCATTGTATCTTAGTACCACAACACACAGTGAATAGTGTACCAGTGCATTGTATCTTACTACCACAACACACAGTGTTACTGTTCCAGTGCATTATATCTTAGTACCACAACACACAGTGTTACTGTTCCAGTGCGTTATATCTTAGTACCACAACACACAGTGTTAGTGTACCAGTGCATTATATCTTACTACCACAACACACAGTGTTACTGTACCAGTGCATTGTATCTTAGTACCACAACACACAGTGTTACTGTTCCAGTGCATTATATCTTAGTACCACAACACACAGTGTTACTGTTCCAGTGCATTGTATCTTAGTACCACAACACACAGTGTTACTGTACCAGTGCATTATATCTTACTACCACAACACAAAGTGTTACTGTTCCAGTGCATTGTATCTTAGTACCAGAACGCACAGTTAGGATGTTCCAATGAATCGAATACTAGTGCCAGAACACACACTGGTGCTGTTCTAATGCATTTACAAATCCTTTCTTATAATCTTTCATCGACCATGATAACACAACTAAATGCAAGCAAACACAGCTTAAGGTAAAACAGAACTAAGATAATTTACTTTTGATTTTTGATTATTATCGCAAAAATACCTCAGACGAAAAGGAACTTGACATATGAATTATATAACTTCTAATCACGCCCATATGCAGCTTTCATGTAGTTGGAACGAATGTTCAGGATGGCCGAAGAATTGGGAATGACGCCACAGAATAGGCCTATTCTCCCTCAACTGATATAATACAAATAAAAGGTTCGTCCTGATATCATTGTCAATATGCTCTTGATAAATATCGGTATACCTCTGGTAAATTGAATGTACATTTGTGGGTTGATGACAAGTGCGAGAGTTGGATGTAAAACCACTTGAGTAATATTTTTCAGTTATGTCATAATGCGTCAGATGATACATGTGATCATACCTACTCGACTGAACCGACTGTTTTACATAACATGCCAAACATCGTTTTAATTCTTTGTTACAATCCGTGTTTGGGAGTCTAGCCAATATTAACTGCTTTAGCAGTGTCATAGGCTGCTGTGTGACTGCTGCAAGAACATGTACACACATGAATGTGAAAAAAAGCTCAATAAAATATATCATTTTTTTGGTGCAAGGTTCTTTATAACTAACCAGTATATAAAGTTGCCTCGGACAAATTGGTATATAATTGTAGAAGCAAATAATACGTTTAATGGCATAGAATATAGTTACTTACAACAAACCATGTACATGTAGATAAAAACGCAACAACAGTACAGCCACTCACCTCGCTTAAACCTGGCGAAGTATGTTCACAGTCAAAACCACCTTCTAGCAGCTCTGTGAGTGAGTGCGAAAGCAACACTCGTGTCTGTATGAATGACAGTAGTCTCAGTTAGCATTGATTTTCCCCACACATTATTGGCCTGTGCTCAATGGTCTATTGTATGGAACTTTGACGGACAACTACTGGCTGTGCAGTTCTCTACAATTTGGCTTAGTCAGACAACTTACAATTATTGATAACACGAATTTACGGCTGTAGTCACTTACAAGTCACTTTAAACGTTTAGTAATAGACACAGATGATCAATGGTTCGCCTTGTCACATGGCAAGTTGTTTTTCATGTGTTGTTATGCCAAATTCTATTCGATTTCAAACGCTTAAGTCTTGTGCATTCTTCGTTGGAGAGGTTGCCTTGGACGCACACAAGACGGAGTTGAGGGGTAGTCCAGGCAAAATAAGTTTTCACTTGAAACACATTGCAACAGTGTTTATTTCACCCCAATGCATTTCTACAAATTTCCCAAAACAACACAATTACAAGTCACAAGCATGTGTAATTTGCGTAATCCAGCAAGGCCACCAATTATCAATATTTCAAATGAGGTTCAATGTTTTGATGAACAAAGCATGTGTTGTATTGCGAAATAACCATAATATGTTTCTGAAAAGATATTCACAACCACTGAACGTTTTCGACTATTGACAATTCTACAAAATTCCGTCACCAGAGCCACCTGGTGGCCAAAAGTTCCAAGATGGCTGCCAAGAGATTGATAGATAGGCGTGGAATATCAATACACTGTTATTGATATATTTGAGTGAACTTCGACTTTGGGGTAAACAGACCCAAGGATGCATGTAGAATACTTAATCATTTGCATGAATCCAATATAAACACCAACTATCAATATTTATCTCTTAAAGAGATGTTTTGGCGAGCTTATTTATCAATATTAATTGTTATTGTCAGTTACTTATTAACATGCCAACATAAAAACACGTCTTGTTTTCCTTCATGTGGTCTTCTCCGAATTTACCCCAAAACATCTCTCTCTCTCTCTCTCTCTCTCTCTCTCTCTCTCTCTCTCTCTCTCTTCCTCCCCCTCTCTCTTCCTCTCTCTCTCTCTCTCTCTCTTCCTTCCCCTCTCTCTCTTCCTCCCCCTCTCTCTTCCTCTCTCTCTCTCTCTTCCTCCCCCTCTCTTCCTCTCTCTCTCTCTTCCTCCCCCTCTCTCTCTTCCCCTCTCTTCCTCTCTCTCTCTCTCTCTCTCTCTCTCTCTTCCTCCCCCTCTCTCTTCCTCTCTCTCTCTCTCTCTCTTCCTCCCCTCTCTCTCTTCCCCTCTCTCTCTCTCTCTCTCTCTCTCTCTTCCTCCCCCCTCTCTCTTCCTCTCTCTCTCTCTCTCGCCCCCCCCCTCTCTCTCTCTCTCTTTAGACAAGGCAAACTATTGACAACTCCATGTCCATTTAAGTTGGTTCTTCGGCAAGAGTAGGATACCGAAGAGCTAATCCGACCTGCATGAGAACTAGTACAAATTCTACCTCCATATCAAAGGTCATTCTTTCAAAAAAATGTTACTGAATTGTGAAACATATTCATGCAATAATGTAATATTACATTGTAAAAGTTGCATGCGAGCAGAGCTGATATTTTTTAAGGCTATTATATGTGGTATTACAATGAGGAATCTTCCGACTTTTAGTTCATGATCTGTTCTCAATTTGGGCTATACTTGACGATGTTGAAAAAGTAAAGTACCTGACATTTCTGACGCCATATGTGGTGATTCTTTACAAAGATGTTTAGACAGTCGCATGTAAACATACTGCTGAATTGTGAAGATTGCGCGATTGGTGAGAGATCAGGGGAGCGAGACGGCCAGGGGATGACACTCACGTTGTTTTGTGGAAGAGATCCTGAACAAGTCGAGCAATATGAGGCCGGGCGTTGTCATGTTGAAAGGTAATGCCTGGGCCATGACGACGCAAAAACGGTAGAACATCAGGATTGATGATCTCGTCGCGGTAGCGCTGTCCATTGAGATTTCCCTCTACCACTATCAAACGGATCCTCTGTCTTGCTGTAATCCCACCCCATACCATAACGCTGCCGCCCCTGAACCGATCTTCTTCCATGACACAATGATTGACGTAACGTTCACCTGGATGTCGGTACACTGTCCATCGCTGTGGCTGAGGTGAAAACGAGACTCGTCAGTGAATATAACTTGTCCACACTGCATGGCCGTCCAGCGTAGACGCTGCACCACTGTAGACGTGTTTGACGGTGGTTTCCTGTCAAAATGGGACGTCTGGCGGGTCTTCTGGCGACAATCCCTGCACATCTTTGGCGACGACGTACGGTTTGTGAAGATATTTGTCGAAGGCCAGGGATGCTTCTTGCAGCCACTGTTGCTGTTGTTCGAATCCATTTGTCTTGTCGATTATTGGTTACACGTGGCCTGCTACTCCGAGGATGGTCTCTGACAGCATTCGTTTGTTGCCAGGGTGGCCATAAACGCCAAATGGTGTTTCTGTGGACGTTAAATTGTCTTGCAACATCACGTTGACTCGATCCTGCTTCAAGCATACCGATGGCTCGCAGACGCTCATTTCGGACAGGCGTGGCATATCGATATGTTGAATAATTGCATAATTTTGTTGTTTTTCTGATAGGTTGTTGTCAGCACGATGCTAAACAATGCATATGAAATCCCGTCAACGCACAAGTTTGTATACCCATTCTTGGGTGGTGAAATGCATGGGGCTTGCATTAAAGTCAACTTTTGTATGGAGTGCCTGTTTTTCTGTAGCAGTTGGGCTTTTGTGACTTGATTCCATACATGTACTACAATATTGAAAACCAAACTTTACTTGTTTGAAAAATACACTAAAATATTGGTGTTACGGGAACTTTTGTTGTTGAGTATGGGTCTTCAACAACCCATGATTGCCGTAAAAAGCGACTATACTTGTTGTAAGAGGCAACTAACGGGATTAGCTGGTTGGGCTCGCTGACTTGGTTGATGCATGTCATCGTATCCCAATTGCTGGATTGCCTTGTCCAGATTCGATTATTAACAGGCCGCCGTCATATACCTGGACTATTGCGTTAAACAACACCGTTAAACATGGATGCTTAAGATGTCCTGAACTGAGTTTTAAAGTCAGTATTAATGTTATGTATTGGGTACAAAAATTGTTTGACGATATCATTTCAAACCTACCAACGAATTGTGTCGTATTTTTTAAATCAGAGGGGCGGTCGGGTAGCCTAGTGGTTAAAGCGTTTGCTTGTCACGCCGAAGAGCCGAGTTCGATTCCCGACATGGGTACAATGTGTGAAGCCCATTTCTGGTGTCCCCCGCTGTGATATTGCTGGAATATTACTAAAACCTCACTCACTCACACTATCAAATCAGAAATTGACTGACTATTGCACTTTCTACAGAATAACATGTGAAGTTTTATTCGGTGAGGAGGGATTTAAATATAAATGACATGAGACCACATACAATAACCATACAATCAGTTGACCTATTTTGACACATTAGCAAATGACACATCAGTAAATGACCTTCAACAAGGTTAAATCTGTCATTTCATGTTACATATTAACATTATAGACATCAAGATAGTATAGTATAGAATAGTATAGTATGGTATGGTATGGTATGGTATGGTATGGTAAGGTATGGTATAAGCAACAAACAGTATGCATGACAGTGTTCAGTATTAAGTAGTTGCAAGATAATGTCCATTTATTTAAGCCTGTGGATGTCGGTATCCATCTAAAGTTCGTGCCAATCAATGCATGAAAGGCACGAGTGCACATAAGTGATTCATAATTTATTGATTTTCGCCCTGCTCTGGAAATTATTGGTATGCATTGTATATAATACTTGTGAAACGAGACACCAGAGCTTCATATAGATGCAGTGACCAAAACACGAATGCCAGAGGTATTCAATATCCTTTATCATGGCAACTAACACATTGCAAAATATGTATATGAAGACGTTTGCACTGATAGGTCAAAGCCAGAGAATTACTAGTCTCAATTATGAAGCGAAACACATTGCAGCCGTGAAAAATATATCAATGGATCACTAAAAAACAGTGATGACACCAGGTGTCCGCGAAAAGGGTAGCACCAGCACGAGGACACTTCACATGGGCGAGAGCAAACTGTACTGTTTTTCTAAGATACCGACTCCAAGACTAATATTGTGCTATAATGGAAATGTGTTTCAAAATCAAATTGTTAATCCTCGAACAAGACTCACTGACGTGGTGTTACGCCTAATTGCCCACATCCTTAAGAGGCAAACAATGTCTTACATATAATAAAACGGGGGCACGGGTAGCCCAGTCATCTAAGGCGCGATTCGGGAGTTGCGTCCCCTGGGCACGCCAGAAACCTATAATTGTGGGTTCGAATCCCGGTTCGACTCAATTATGTTTCTAGGTGTGTTAGCACCATACCCGTGCTCGTGGGTTTCACCGAAGTGGTAAACCTCTGAGACCTGCATCACTTTGGCCTTTCCTCCCACATTAATCTGACACGCCGCGTTATAACTGGAATACTGTTGAAAGTGGCGTTAAACCCAACTCACTCACTCACTCACTCACTGTAATAAAACACCACAACAATGGGAAGCTTAGGGTTAAATAAGTCACACTGAATTACACGTACAGTGTGTGCTTATTACAAATCCCAGCAGCAAAAAGTGTGATAAAAATTAATGTTTTTTTTTATAAAAATGTGTTCACTTTAATCATATGACACTACAATTCCACGAGTGCAGGTAACACAGCCGAAGTGCAACGTGCAAAGTCGACGTGCAAAGGTGGAAGTTCATGTTTTTGAAGTCTTTCAGATTTTTGCCTTGTTTTGACCATGCTCTTATCAGTGTCTCAAAATGCATATTTAACTTCTTTTCCCCTGAACATGCTGATACAGACAGATTGAGGGACCTCATATCTCTGGGATGTATGTTCCTCCTTATGATGACATCGTACCTTGTTCAAATCTTTTGATTTTAATGTTTGTTTTTAGTCA